>NC_134851.1:32150946-32500037 GCF_965363235.1 Mytilus galloprovincialis | reverse complement strand
TTTAACACCGCCCCGACAGAGACTGAATGCAGTATATGATCAGGTTTCGGGATCCGGGAAGTCTTTTTTTCGAATTTCCGGATGTCAGGAAAATTTTTGTTCCAACTTTAATAGAGTAACTCGCACGAAAAAAATAAACATACAAAAAAGGCAACAGTTTCAACGGTAAACTAGGACATATATCAACAGAAAACGAATTAAAGAAACTGTCTTGCATAAAACAAAAATATTCATGACTGTGTTAATTTGCCTCTGCTGCATTTCTGTGGATTGTCTCATTGGCAATCATACAACATCTCCTTAACTTTTTTAGGTTACGTTTAGGATTTTCCGTTACTAATCTTCAAATACAAAAAACATTTTCACCGGTGTTCACAACATTTCAAGGTTAAATTTATAGCATACATTCTGGTGTGTATACAGTTAACATACGTCCTTGCATTTAATTATCAATATATATTTATATAAACTAACATTTATTAAAAAATAAACAACATATATAGACGAATAATTTATTAGTTCCTCAACAAAACTAGAACAGAAATAAAGAATCAACACAAGATTTAATCTTTTTTTTTTTAATTAATCAAAATATACTTCAAATTCTAATATTAAAATACATATATACATGTATTAATCTAAAATGCATTATCGAGTAGAAGGGGCGCAACTCGTGGTATCAAACCGGTATACTGAACGGATCTAAACAGGGTCTGAAAATTTTGAATGTTCTTTTGTATCCATGGTCTGTTTTGGTCTGACACGGTCTTAACGGGTCTAAACAACCCGCTAGACGATTCAGTCTTTTCCGTCTTGACATGCCTTAACGAACTGATTTACCTGATGAGGCTATCGATCTGAACGGCGACATAACGATCTTAAATATCTTGACGATTTTTTCTAGCGGTAAATCCAGTCAATCAAGATGTGATCAGACCAAAATGACTGTTTCAGACTGAAATCGTGCTACTAGTGTCTAATAGGGCATAACAAAAAAAAAACATACATTTTTCACCTCATAAAATATATAAGTTTTAATATGGATTGAAAGAATTAATTCACGAGGAAAACAAAAACTTTTAAAAATCCTTTATGGATTTCAAATTTGGCTTTGTATGTTCAAAAACCTCAGTTAAGACAAATATTGAATTTTCTAAATAGGTAAAAGCATGCAAGCATGAACGCACATTATGGATCAATCATGATTTGGTCGAACAAAAAATATAAAAAATGTGTGTTGCGTTTTTAATATCTGTCTGTATAAAATTCTTGTTATTTAGCCATTGCTATTTGAAGAAATTACTAAAGTTAAATGAATTAGAATATCGAAAGAATAGTTTCCCACAAAATTTACATAGCCTGTTTTTCTCAATCACTGAATAATGGAATATTGTTTTGTGCTTTTAGCTCCGTATCTTAAAACTATAAATTGATAACAGTCTTAAAAAAGAGTCTTTGAAACAGAGTAATGCACACTCGTAATGTAAATAAAGTCTGCTATTATTGATAACATATGTTTAACAAAAATACCGAATTTAATTGTTAGTGCAAAAAGGTGAAAAACCATAAAAACTTACACAATCAAACATTAGATTTGAAAAAAAACAAAAATCTGTCCATGTACACAGATGCCCTACTCGAACTATCCTTTTGTATGTTAATTGAACCATGACATCGGGGTAAAATCTCTAATTTTGCATTAAAATTAGACAGATCATATCATAAGGAACATGTATACTAAGGTTCAAGTTGATTGGACTTCAACTTCATCCAAAATTACCTTGACCAAAAACTTTAACCTTAAACTTGCACTATCATTTTCTATGTTCAATGAACCATCAAATAAAAACTTTTATGTGGCAATAGAATTAGAAAGATCATATCATAAGGAACATGTGTACTAACTTTCAAGTTGATTGTACTTCAACTTCACCAAAAAACTATCTTGACCAAAAACGGGACGGACGAACGAACAGACGAACGAACGAACGAACAAACGAACGAACGCACAGACCAGAAAAACATAATACCCCTCTACTATCGTAGGTGGAGTATAAAAAACAGACGACCTGAAAACAACTATAATATTACTAACTTACATGTAGTACATGCATTTATGGAAGTGCCACTTGGTCTTATATCTATCTTTATCTCTCGATTGTATGACATTGTTTATAGATGATCTGTTATACTGACAAAAACTAAGTCAGCAACTTAAACAGACATGATTTGACAAAAAAGTGGGATTACATAACCAAAACTGTGAATTAATAAAATAATCAGCCGATTTAAAAAAAAATATAAACATACAATGTACAAGTAAGTCTAACAAAAAAAGAAGTTGCAGTTGATAATAAATTTCACATAGTACACTAAACGAATAGTAAATGAATTTTGTCATTACATTAAAGTCAAAACTCTTTATCAACACAACAAGTGATCAATCCTAACATCGATAGAAGATACTTACTATTTTTTCTGACTTTTCGCAAAATATTCCATCCTGATTTTGTTTCTAGAGCATAATAAAAAATCTCAGATGTATTAAAACAAAGTTGGCAAGTCAATGCAAATTTATCATAGTTAGCTGCAAGACAATGTTCATCATTGACGCATTCCACTGCGCACTGTAAAGCGCTGTAGTTATAAAAGATCTTATCAGTATTTGAATTGTTATTTGATATGATCCTTTTGTCTTTTTCAACAGAAAATGTGTTTTGTTTCAATTCGAAAGCCGCAGAATACATCAGCATGTTAAAAGCTGCAAATATTAAACCAACAGTGGTCAATATTGTATAAGGAATCGTCATTGTGGTCATTCTTTGTAATAACTCATAATATATTTTTTCTGATTTCCTTCTGTTATATTTTGAATTCTTGATATTACTATGATGCATCGACGACAGCAGCGATAATTATGTTGTGGCAAAATGATATTTTTACATTTTGAGGAAAATAAGAATAATTAGTTATCTGCACACATTCTTATTGATACATGAATTATTAATGCAATACAATAGTTTTAGAATAAATATGGAGATATAATTCAGATCGACAATAATAAAATGACATGACATCTAAGAAAAAATCAGATAGCTTATCTTTCAAATTTCATTTTGATATTAAAACCAAACTATGAAAAATTGAACATCATTTATTGTTGTGCATTCAGTTATCGGTTCATCGTTTGTTTAAATCAAAAGATTAATATGAAGAATGAGATAAAAATTCATAGAATATTAAAAACTTTATAATTATACATATACAATATTAGGTCAATGTCAGATAAATATAAACTTTTTAGAGTCTGAGAACCTGGGGAACGGCGAGGTTTTTTGTTCCGAACACAAACATGTTTATAGTTTTAGGACATTGACCTGATATTGTGTTCATACTGTTACTTAAATGAATACATTGATAGCTATTTAAATTGTAACATATATTTCAAACTTATTTTTCTCCCTTAATGAACCTATTGACTGTGAAAAAAGTGTTCCATGAGGAAATTGACATTGCACAAAATATAGCTGTGTTACTATATTTAGGATATAAGCATAACTAGTTGCAGTATAAATATATATTTTAATTTTTAAAAAAATGAAGTACATTTACACTTTAAAAGAAGGAAAATTAGTTTTGAGTCAAATGTAACTTCTTAATGGGTAGTTGAGTAATATATGACATTTCGTGTATTAAATCTTTGAAAGAAAGATTTATTAGTTTGGAGTCAAATATACATTAAAAGTAGGTTACGCGGTTATACATGACAGGTCTTACATATACACATTGATAGACGAAAGATAAGTCTGGAGTCAAACGTATCTTGTAAGTGGGTTGGTAGGTTTATACGTCAGTTTTTTTTTCCTTTAACACGTCGATAGACGAAAGATGAGTATGAAGTCAAGCATATACTCCAAGTGGATTTGTCAGTCATATACGATAATTATTTTATCTACACGTTGCTAGAAACAAAATTAGTCATGAGTCAAGCATATAACCTTAGTGGGTTGGAAGGTGTATACGACAGTTCTTTTATTTACACTTTGATAGACAAAAGATTAGTTTGGAGTCAGACACACCGTCTAAAAGGATTATTAGGTTGACAGATCTTACATTCACATAGTGTCAGATGACCAAAAAAAGTAAAATCACAAGAATACTGATCACTGAGGAAAATTCAAAACGAAAAGTCTTTATAAAGATTTTTATTCATGTATGGACGCATTTTTTAATTGTCTCCCATCATTCTTATAGACATGGATGAGTCAGGTATACCAAAGTAATGTGCAGTATCTTCTGATACAAGACCGCTACAATGTTCTTTGAATAATAGATTGCACTTATGACGACGTCCACGTCAACAAAACGTTATCCGCAAAAATAAACTGTTGACTAAAAAGAAAAAAATGTGCATAAGGGAATCAGGCAAACAAAATACACACTAATTAAGGGGGCAGACCTTTGATTCAGGGAGCTAACGCTTAAAATCAGCTAAATCAGTCAAATTTTATTAGCAAATTTAGGCATTTACTTGAAACAGTTTGAAAACAATCCATGTAAAAGAGGGACGAAAGATACCAAAGGTGCTCCGGAAGGGTAAGAAGATCCTGCTCCACGTGTTGCTTATGCTTATGTGTAACCTAGAAGCTAAGATTATTTTTATGACAAAGGTTGAGACTAACATAGTGATTATTTTAAGAGTTATTTCCCTTAACCTAGTTATACCTCCTTTAGTTTGTTAGGGAGCAGCTGTAGATGCAAAGGTGTAGTAGCCAAAAGTAAACATTAAGATAAAACCATCAGTAATGTTTCAAACGCACTGCGCTGCGCTGCTGCGTTTAATAATAATATTGTGTTCCTTGTTTATTGCATTTGCTCTAGATTTTCAAGTTGAGTGTTGTAGAATATGCTATAAAGATTGTTTAGCTATACTAAAAACATTGAAAAGTTAAATCACAAAAAAACTTTACTCATGGGAAAATTCAAAAAGGAAAATCCCTTATTAAATGACAAATTAATTTGTTTAGTTCTACGATATTTGTAAAATAATTTTGATTGCCATATATGTTCGATCTTAGCATCAATGAAACTAGAACACACCCGCGAAATCGCGGGCATATACAGCTTGTGAACTGTTGTAGGATGATTTTTTGTAAAAGATATTATGTATGGAGAATTTCATAAAAGGTATCAAAAGCCCTCCCAAAGTCCGATATTTGTTTCCTTTCTGTTAAATTCAATTATTTTCGTGTGTCTGGCCTCAGAACACAACTATTCTTCTCCTTTGCTACAATGCTTCTTTTGGGAAAAGTCAAATAAAATAAAAATTTGCACCGTTTAAAACATGAAATAAATGTAACTGCTTATATATAGACCTTTATTAGTCTAATAAAATATGTTTCAAGAACAATCTATCAGTGCTTTTTCTTCTGAGAGCCTTATTAACATGCCAATAGTAGGATATGAATCATGTATAGATAACTAAAACCGACTAATGCTAATTCGAGTGTTTGTCGGAGGGGTCCTGATCCCGAAATCCCGTACTTAAAACCATGAAATCCCGAGATGCAGAATTTAAAGAAATTCATATCCCGAAATCCCAAAATCGAAAAATATGTTCCCGGATCCCGTGAGGATCACTCCCCAAATCCCGAGCTTAAAAACACCCGATCCCGACGCCCCGAAAAAAAGGTCCTGCCTCCCCCTAATCTCTACCTTACTTTCATTTTTGCCAAATCACTATTTTCCCTTTCAATAATAAATTTGTATGCCCCATTTATGGGCATTATGTTTTCTAGTCTGTGCATCCGTGCGTTCGTTCGGTCGTCTGTCCCGCTTCAGGTGAAAGTTTTTTGTCGAGGTAGTTTTAGATGAAGTTGAGCATGTTTTACTTATTTTGAATAGTAAACATTTCAAAGAAAACAGTAGACAGAAGCAGGGACTTTCTATACTTACATAGAAAGTCCCTGACAGAATATAGAGAGTATTAAAGTAGTATAATCGTAGTTTACATGTAGATAAACGCGAAAAATAATTGTCCTCTCTAAGGATATACAATGGTTGTGGTTCTTGCGATCAAAACACCATGATATGAAACGCGAAAAATAATTGTCCTCTCTAAGGTGGCATAATAGTTGTGGTTCTTGCGATCTAAACACCATGATATGGAGAACGCTCTGATTGGCTTATCTATTTTTCATTTTTGTTATCTATCATACGATTGGTTGTATTTGTGCAGGTTTCAAACCGGAAGTCTTATCTATGACTAAAAGTCAATCCGATGACGGAATCATATCCGGACTCCTTTTTTGTCGTTTTTCTCATTAAATAACTCAACCTGAATAATCATAACAATGGATGACAAATGCGACTATGCATGTTACCTATAGGACACAGAGGCATGATGATTGATTTATTGTGGAAGGAAGAGAAGCGACACACAAATTGAGGTCTTCTCGTTTAATAGTATAGATAACATTCATTGTCGACATAAGCATATGGTACAATACAACATGTACAATTTATACCATTTGATGCCAGTAACAACACTTGGTCGATTCCTCTGATCGCTGAATATTTGTCTCAGAGTATCTCGGCAGAACAGATGAAAATTAAGTCCGGAATTAGGCTTTTTCTATCAGTTTGGTATTATGATATTATTTTAAATAATTCAAAACTAAAACCTTATCTTATTCTTCAAAAATGCTGCACAAAATTTGGTGAAGCTCAATGTTATATTATAAACATTAAAACCAAAAATATCCCTTTTCATGAACATGATGAAGTAAATGAACTCCCTATCCCTCAATATATTCAGCAATTACATAACATAAGGGAATAGAAAGCACAAAAAAATTATGATAAGTAGCATTTGTGCTGAATAAATTTAAACAATTCAAAATTTGAGAGAGCACAAAAACGCCTTATGTCACCAACGACATCTAGATATTCGAGTGAATGCAAGTCCCCAAAAGATTTCAGAAGTACTTTTCGTTCGAACGACGAAAAACCAGATCCCAGGTAATCACAATCTAAATTTATGGAAAGTCTCAAACACACACAAACAAAAACATGTTATATTTATGCTATATTGTATTGATGTTTACTTCGTACTTGTTTTTGAAAATATTTTGTTTGATTGTTTTTAACCATTTTAATTAATGTTTTATAGTGTGTCTTTCTATGTTTTGATGTTACACTTCTATTCTCCGGTTAGGGTGAAGATTGGCGTCACCTGTTAGAACGTTTAAGCTCGCTGCATTTGGTTTGCAGCTGTCTTTAGTTAGAAACCTGTTGTTCTTTGGTTTTCGTTTGTTGATGTAGTTCATAAGTATTTTTTGTTTATCGTTTTTTTATTTAGATTATACATTTGGTTTCGTGTTTATATAGTTTTACACTAGTCACTTTGAGGCCTTTTATTGTCTTCTATTCTATGTGAATCAAGGCTACGTGTTGCAGTCAGTACTTTGACCTATAACGGTTAACCTTTTACACATTGTAGCTGGAATAGAGTTATCGCATTGGCACTCATACCACATCTTCTGATATCATTATATAAAAACCTAATAAATTAGTCAACTAACTCAGAAAGTCTATGCTCACTTATAAAGGAGTTAACCAAAAAGATGAGTGGGTTAATACTTGTTGAAGCATGTTAAATGTGCTAGCTAGATAACCACTGACATGAGTCAGAGCGTTTTTCTGTTTATATTAAAAGTACTAGAACACAGCCACGAAATTGTGGACATTTACAGCGTGGTTGACAGTGTGTACTGGTGAAGGATGAGTTGTTAAAGATTCTCTAACTGGAGAATTTCAGGAAGGGTATAAAAAGTAATAGGTATTTGGTGACAGGACAATTTTTTTAAACCCGCCCCCTTTTTCCAAAGTCTGTTATTTTTTGTTTCTATTTTCTGTATACTATGAACATACATATACTATAAATGAAGTTTATCTGCTATTTACTATTCATTCCAAGTCTACTATCCTAGGCAATATAGTAATCAAAGAGATTCCTTATATAATAAATATCAGTGACAGCCGCGGATAGTTCAGTTGGAATTGATAGTCAATAGCAAATACATTTCCTTTATAGTTTATGTATGCTCACGTGAAGATATTGTCCTGTCCCCAAGTAATTATTACCAGTTATCTATGATTTAAAACAGTCTTAAAAGTCCGCCCGATGACAGAAACAATATCCAAACACCTTTATTTTCGTTTTTCTCCACAATAACACAAAATAAATACTCATAAGCAAGTATGACAAATGCAACTTTCCATGATACTCATAGGACACAGAGTCATGATAATTGGTTTATTATGGAAGGAAGAGAAGCGACACACAAAATGAGGTCTTCTCGTATTATAGTATAGTTTATTTTCGACACAATCTATTTTTAGTGAATACGACATACGACACAGAGTGACCTAAGACTTTGTCTAGATTTTTCTCTCTTATATATGTAGGTTAAAATGCTTATGCAATACCGTTTGCAGTATTTTATTTTACCATCTGGAAACACATTTTCTGTACAATGTTGGGTACATATGACCTTGTTTTTATGACTTTAAAATCATTTGGTTCTTTTCCAGATTTCATGTGACCATATGTCAAAGGGGTGATGCAATCCTAGATTTAGCATTGATTTATAGTTTAAATTCAGTAAGTTTGACCTGACTTTACAGCCAATTAGCAGTAGGGTTTTTCAAGTAAATCGGTACAGTAAATCTTGTATAAAATATACAACTATGCCTTTCATCTTTAGTGATGTTTTTTTTAATGTTGTACAGAACATATATATTTTTGTTTAGGTTCTTTGTAAAATATATAACACGAAAATTTTAACCTATTATGGTTAATAAAAATGAATTTAACATTTTGCACCTGGACAAATTTCCCAACGAATAGACAAGTCCGGCGGCTACAAGCATATTTCAGACGAATTGTGCACATCCTGCTACAAGCATGAAATTTGGCATAAACCTTCCTCAACTATTACTCTTTAATTTTAGATAGGAAGGCATTTCAAAAAAAGGTCTCACTTCCGGTAAAATCCAAAATGGCGGACATCATACTTGAATAAGCCTAATATCGAAGGCTAGTACATGAAAAGGTGTAATTATCATGCTACTAGCATAATATTTGGTACAAACCTTTGTTATGTACTACTTTTGGATATATTTTATAGATTAGATGTCTTCAAAAACCGTACCTCCGGTTTAAATCCAACATGCCGGACATTATACTAAAATAAGCTTATTTTTGGGGGCGGGTAATAAATGTGTTTTAACGTATTGCTACTATCATTACATTGTGCAGGAACCTTTCTCTGGTGCTTCTCACATTGATGTAATGTATAAGACACATATCTTTAAAACCCTTACTTCCGGTAATATACAAAATGGCGGACATAGAATTATCAATTTCTTATTATAATATTCAACTTTTTTTCAAACTGTTGGGTTTTTTTCTGTCCTTTCAATTTTTGGCTTTAAGTTATTATCAAAACCACTTATTCTATTCTGTTGTAAATGTTTAAAAAGAAAGTCAACACCTCCGGTAAAAAAAACACAATATGGCGTAAATTTCAAAGATGAGTCCTTTATTCATATCTTCGATGTAGGGTTTTGGATAGATTGATTAAAACAAAATAAAATCACTCAAGTACTAAAACATCTTCAAAATCACTACAACTTTCGGCCAAACATAACGGTCACCACCAAATGCAAACATAGCAGTGCACGGGAGATCCGATTTTCCACATTAACAACGACCGCGGCATCCTTTCTTACATCCACAATGAACAAGCTTCTGACAAAATGATGAAGCCTCAAAATGTGTTTTTTTTTAAATTAACCTCCGCCTTGACTGGGAAGCATGAGAGCCCATCCCAGGCTCGTCTCTCTAAACACCTACTTAAGTATATTGCATGTTTTACATGCTGGAAAAGAATAGACCAAGTTGAGGGAATAGCCTTAAAAAGCCTTCCCCTTTGCGCAAATAGTTATTGTCTCGTTAACCATATTATACCCATACGTTAAGTTTGTGCGATCTTACAGTAAACCCCGGTAATTTAGGCTGATCAACCTCATTCTTTATGTTAAAGCCACATCTTCAAATGTCATCAATGTTTCCCAAGCGGTTTTTTTTTTTTTGCTCAGGATATTTTATCTTATCCACCTCGACTGTAGGGTTACCATAGATTTCAATATAAACAATATTCACACGTACATTTTCTGGTAACTTTATGTTATGTTTCTAAAAAATGCAACCTACAGATCACAACTGGGAACCAGTATGTTAACAAAATAAATTTTATATGAATATTCTAAATCTCCAAAAATAAGGCATCACTGTAGTTTGAGAAACAACTGTATTTACAAAGTACAACCTACGCAGGCCTAACGAAGTTATATCTAACAACTTCTGCATATTTCAATAGAATTTAACGATGAGGTTTCATGAAACTGTCTATGCATGTTCTTTCTATTTTTGTTATGAAGAGCCTTATCATCCAACTGATACGGCTGTGTTATATCTCCATCTTTCTGCCTTATTGAGATCTGTTATATCTCCATCTTTCTGTCTTATTGAGATTCTGTTATATCTCCATCTTTCTGTCTGATAAGATTCTGTTATATCTCCATCTTTCTGTCTGATTGAGATTCTGTTATATCGTCATCTTTCTGTCTGATTGAGATTCTGTTATATCTCCATCTTTTTGTCTGATAAGATTCTGTTATATCTCCATCTTTCTGTCTGATTGAGATTCTGTTATATCTCTAAGTTTCTGTCTGATTGAGATTCTGTTATATCTCCAACTTTCTGTCTTATTGAGATTCTGTTATATCTCCAACTTTCTGTCTGATAGAGATTCTGTTATATCTCCATCTTTCTGTCTGATTGAGATTCTGTTATATCTCCACCTTTCTGTCTGATTGAGATTCTGTTATATCTCCAACTTTCTGTCTGATAGAGATTCTGTTATATCTCCATCTTTCTGTCTGATTGAGATTCTGTTATATCTCCACCTTTCTGTCTTATTGAGATTCTGTTATATCTCCATCTTTCTGTCTGATTGAGATTCTGTCTTATTGAGACTCTGTTCTATCTCCATATTTCTAATTTATGTGTCGTTTTTGTACTAATTAGTACATATAGCACTGTGTAGGTTTTCACCTGTGTGTTTTTAACAAATGATCTAGAAAGGCATGTTGTTGGCGTTTATGGTTTACTAAACACTGTGTAGGTTTTCACCTGTGTGTTTAATTTTAACAAATGATCTAGAAAGGCATGTTGTTGTCGTTTATGGTTTCCTATAAATTGTGGGGTTTTCTCATTGTTGAAGACCATTCAATAATTCCTCGCCCTCTGGTACTTATTGAACATGTGTTTTACATGTATTAGAAATCTCGCAAAATGTCGTGTTTAATATCAAACCGGAAGTTTGTAAGACTGGAATCTTGTTATGTTTAAGTATCTTGTTTTATAGACTGGGTTCCTGGTATGTATACTTGCCTTGATATGTGAAATATGTTACATACAAAGGTATATCTTAACAATACAATACAATATATTTTATTCAAAAACACTCAGTCACACTCACACGTCAAACAAATGGTAAATACATACAAAAAGTAAAATCACAAAAATGCTGAACTTAGAGGAACATCAATTCGGAAAGTCCATAATCACATGGCAAAATCAAATAACAAAACGCATCAAAAACGAATGGACAAGAACTGTCATATTCCTGACTTGGTACAGATATTTTCAAATGTAGAAAATGGTGGATTAAACCTGGTTTTATAACGCTAACCCTCTCACTTTGATGACAGTCTCATCAAATTCCGTTATATTTACATTGATGCGTTAACTATACAGACACAATACATACAATAGTCAGAATATGGGTACATCAGTTATCATCGTATAACAATTTTAAAAGGAACAATTTAACAGAACACAAAAACATCTATCTACAAACACATTCATTAATTTGTGTGTCTGACGTCAGAAAATTGTATACGTCACATAGATTTGTCGATCAATGTCCATACAAACAATTTTAAAATTTACCTAGGCAATGCTAGCATACAGGGTTAAAAAATCAAAAGTATGTAAGAATAAACTTCTGAAATAGAACGAGATTTCAACTAGTCCAAAAGTTATATATAGAATTTAATAGAATCCACAAATAGTTAATTCCACTACGCGATTGAATGATTGTGTTATGTTTAAGTACCTTGTTTTATAGACCGGGCTCCTGGTATGTATAATTGCCTTGATATATGAAATATGTTACATACAAAGTATATCTTAACGATACAATACAATATGTTTTATTCAAAAACACTCAGTCACACTCACATGTGAAACAAATGTTAAACACATACAAAAGGCAAAATCACAAAAATACTGAACTAAGAGGAAAATCAATTCGGAAAGTCCATAATCACATGGCAAAATCAAATAACAAAACGCATCAAAAACGAATGGACAAGAACTGTCATATTCCTGACTTGGTACAGGCATTTTTAAATGTAGAAAATGGTGGATTAAACCTGGTTGTATAGCGCTAACCCTCTCACTTTGATGACAGTCTCATCAAATTCCGTAATATTTACATTGATGCAATAACTAAACAGACACAATAAAAATATGAATATGGGTACATCAGTCATCATCGTATAACAATTTTAAAAAGAAAAATTTTACAGAACACAAAAACATCTATCTACAAACACATTTATTGATTTGTGTGTCTAGATCTGACGTCAGAAAATTTTATACGTCACATAGAATTGTCGTTCAATGTGCATACAAACAATTTTAAAATTTACCTAGGCAATGTAAATACAATCACATACAATCATAAAAAGAAATAAAAACAACTTTGAAATGGAATATATTAATAATTACTATAGTAGTATAGTATTTTCGTTAAACATTAACAGTACCAGCTTCGAATTTTTTTGGCAAGTACAACTATTTTGATTCCATCTTTTTGTTTGTCGGTATATCTGTCAGGCTTTTTCCTAGACCAAGTGATGTTTGTTTTTAATAGTTTTTATTTATTTTGCTGTTTTGGTTTATTTTGTGAAAGTCAGGTGTTAGTGATTGACTGTAAAATGGTTTTTTTTTGGACGATACCATTAATATGTCTTCATAGTATACAATGTACAAAATAAGAAACAATTTAAACATCCCCAAATGAAAGAGCACAATTGCTTGAAAGGTAACGTTATAAAACAAAACCTGGCAATGGCTTTTGAAGATACTGCAAGAAAATATATGATAAAATAAGAAAAAAATTCCTGACTGAACATTTCAACAATAGCAAGTGTAATTCGTTTGATATATTTTTCACCATCTAGTATTAATATGTATACAGGCAGATACATACCACGTCATGTCTTTTGATACTGATCATTAAGAAATGAGCACTACGTTAGATATTTTGAGGCTAATTTTATATTGTATTATAGATAAGGGTGTGGATAGAGTTTAGAGAAAATAGAATTAAAGCCAAATGTATAGAATAAAGGGCCAAAATAAAGAATGGAGAAAATGATAAAAATAAAAAAAAACAGAAAAATTATTACCAAAAAAAATAGAGAATATTTAATGTTGAAATGTGAAGATAAGAGAGGAACGGATACTCTTTATCAAGGATAGAGAAACATTGTAAATGGAAATGAAAGAATACAAAAATGAAGGACCCCTCTTCCAGATCTCACATATATTTTCATGATTATTTTTGAATATACACCTTTTATATAAACAAAAAAAGAATAACACATTTAGTAATTAAAAAGGTTGTTGATCATGTGACATGATTTGCGTTTTCTACACATTTTTTTTTCTAAATTGTATGATACGAGGATTCACACTCATTTTTGCTCTCATGGCAATACGGCCACTCGTGTTTGATACGAAGGTGCACTTTTAACATTTGGTCACATGACAGTACTCATACTCCCAATCATTTGTTCCTTTATAACAGTAAGGCCTCCCTTCACCTTTAGGATCTCTGCAGTAATTAGTCGGGTGATCGGCTGGATCTGATGGAAGGTCATATGTATTGACTGAATCCCAACGCTTACAAGTGGTCCCAAGAGCACTGCAGCTCACTTTACCTCTATATGTAGAACTATTGTTGTAACAATCATCAACTACAAAAGACAATTACGTAATACATACCAGTGTGTTATATGAGCGAATCCTAAAATACATTATTACTGTATCCGTTATGAATTTCTAATCTAAAATGATAAGTAAACAGACGACAAGTTCATCATTTATGAATAAATTAAGAAATGATATATAATGTGTACTGCTTTTATTGATTCATGATATAGGTATGAGATGCGGACAGGTTTTTAGTGCGCCTGTAACAGATAACATGTAATTAAAATGTTTTGGTTCCTGTACTTAGTTCTTTTGTTGCATGGCAGTCGTAATGGGGGTATGACAAATAACGCAAACAATCATGGCAAATGACGTTAGTGGTAATTTTTGGAAGATGCCAATAAAATGAACATATCCTTCAAGACGAAAAAAATTGATTGATTTTGACAAAAAAAACTGTCACGATACTTATTTAAGACCTCTGATGAATCAAGATCAAACGAATCAAGATCAAATAATTTGACGAATCATTGTAAAATTTTGACCAATTTGATGCTAACAGTAGCCGGACGGTAAAAGGCATTTCTATACTCCTGCATACATCAGTACCTGTAATTTCTTATATCAATAATATGTATGAATGAAGGTACTGCTATCGAAAAAATACACATATAAATGGGATTGATTACAATCTTTATCTTTCCGTCAAACTGTTTGATTCAATTGCGTTATTTGACGTCCTTTGTGCGCTTTTTTTTGAAAATTATATTATAGAAAACGAGTATTTCTGTTGTTCTGTGTTACATATACCATTTCAATGTATTATATGCAAATATCATTTTGCTTTATTTGTATTGTAAGTATCACTAACTTTTATTTGTAACCTATTTAATAGAATTTTTCTTTTATTGTAAATATCATTGACTGTAATCAGTCAATCATATGTTCATCAGTTATTTCGATAAACAAAATGTTTGTATCGTGTATCTAAGTTGGATTGATTTTTAAGATGAGATGTGTTCTTACCCTCATCAATAAAAAATTTCCCATGAGTGATTTTATTACATTTACATTTACTTTTACTAATTCCAATTTTATATTGTAAGATGAGATGTGTTCTTATCCTCATCAATTAAAACAATCCCATGAGTGTTTTTTATTACATTTACTTTTACTAATTCCAAACTTATATTGTAAATTGTATGTGTACTGATTGATATTTCCTCTTAAGTGCATGGTTTTCTATTGTTTTTAATAGTTCTTAATTCAATTCTAACACGGTCTTATGTAAAGGGTGGGCTGGACGCCTGCAAAAGTGGATAACCCCGCCACATCCTGTATGTGCCTCTCCAAAGCCAGAGGCAAGTAGTTCGGTGGTGATCGTTCATTGCCTAATATCAATTGTTTCTTATTTAGAACATATATCATGCGCCTAGTTTCGTTGCTTGAATGTTTAACATTGTGCCATTTATAGCACCGCGGGTAAATTATCATGTTGTGATTGGTTTAACGCCGTCACGTGGTGACCCCCTTTGAGACCGTAGGGGGTAGTAGATTTCATAGTGGGTTCATGACGCGTTAATGGTGACGTCATATATGTATGTTGTTGTGTTTCATTGTTTATTTTTCAACATAACGCAGCAGAAAAATTCCTGCGTGCGCTTAATTCGTTACTCATTGATGAGATCTATGGTTGTTACATGTAATTGTCCAATTATAATCATATCATATACATACTACTTTTGTTATATTTCTTTGGTACATTTTTTACATTAAAACTCTTAATGCTCAATCTTTTAACATGTCTGTCCCTTTTGTGCAAAACAGTTTTACCTCTAAATACTTTTCTTTGCATAAACTTTGTCATAACTTGCTTTGAATGTTGCAAAATTATTAATTTAAAAAAAACATGTCTAACCAAATTTATCAAGGATTGTAGATATGAAAATTAATGCAAAATAGCAAAACATTAACAATATAAAAATAAAACAAAACATACCACCACATGATATACTGAAATCTGACCAAGTTCCATCTGATAGACACACGCTGCTAGGACAATGATCTGTCGACTCATTTGCAGTAAATGATTTACAGCTGTATAAAGCTCCCAAATGTCCATATGACATGTTATATTTGACAGTCAATCCAAGGGGCATGTTTTCAACCTGTTGACACTTGTCGCCTGAAATACAGCAGATAGCCATGTAATAAAATCATATTTTCTTTATTATTCATTTATCTGTTGGAAAGGGAAATTGCTAGAAGACAATTAATACAATGGCAAAATGAAAACAATAAAGATAAACAACAATTTCTTTAACACTTCAAATACCCGAACAATTAAGTCCATCAAAACATCAAGTGAATACATGTGTTATGAACGGGTTATATAATAAAATTAACGGTACCAATTTTCTTGCACCAGATGCGCATTTCGACAAAATATGTCTCTTCAGTGATGCTCGTGGCACGGGTTATATAACCTTTTCCCACTTGTGATCCTCTGCATTTTCAGCCTTTAAAAAATCGATGATCAATAATTATTAGTCATAATGAAAAAATACGGTTAGTGTTAAAATACGGATATAATACGAAATGGGCCGAGAATATTTCCGATTATTGAAAAATATATCACGACAGAATTCATCACAACTCGGCCGATTCCGTACCTCCATTTAGATTGGAAGAAGCGGAGTCACCCGAAGTTTGACGATTGTCACGACAGTTTATACAGTTCATTGCCATATATTTACTTGTAGGAAAGGCTAATAAGATTATTCAGTTAGTTACTATATACCATATAATAATGGACAGCCATCGTATTTTGACTGCTCCAATAGAACGTTTGCAGGTTTAATTAATAATTGAATAGTTTACCGATGTTTAAATATCGTGAAAAACTATAGATTAGTGATGGACAAAAAAATTAGACCGACCGATATAACAACTTAGAACTGAGGGAATGGAATGAATTCCAAAGGGATCGTGATATTGTGCTCCAACATAGTTTGCGTTTTAGATATGCATTTATAATCTGCAATGTCAATCAATATAGAAAATATCGCAATCAGGAATAAGATACAATTGGGAGTAGGACACAATCGGCAATAGAACACAATCGTGAATAGGACATATTCGGGAATAGGAAACAACTGTGACACCTGCAATGTCACTCAATATAGCAAATATTGCAATCGGGAATAAAACACAATTAGTAGTAGGACACAATCGGCAAAAGAACACAATCGGGAATGTGAGTTATTCAGGAATAGGAAACAACTTTGACATCTGCAACGTCACTCCATATAGAAATTATTGCAATCAGAAATAGGACACAATGGGGAATAGAACATATTTGGAAATAGAAAACAATCGGGAAAAGGAATCAATCGGTAATAGAACACAATCGGGAATAGGACACAATCGCCAATAGAACACAATCGGGAATAGGAAACAATCGGCAATAGAACACAATCGGGAATAAATCAACATCGGCAATAAACACCAACGGGAATAGGAAACAATTGTGACACCTGCAATGACACTTTAAATATTGCAATCAAGAATAAAACACAATCGGAATTAGGACACAATCTGTACAAGAACACTATCGGGAATAGGGCATAATCAGGAATAGGGCATATTCGGGAATAAGATAAAATCGGCAATAAAACACAATCGGAAATAGAACACAATCGGCAATAGAACACAATCGGGCTAGGAAACAATCGGAAATTGGACACAATATGGAATAGGACATAATGGTAAATTTACAGATAAATAGACTATGCTGATATATAAAGAATTTAGACCGACCGAGAAAACAAGTCACTCGTGTGTTGAATCACCGACGAATCTTATCGGGCAACCAATTTCTTATTGTGTAAACGCTTTTATCAGCAAAGATTATTTATGGAATGATAAATCATTCCCTTATCTTATAAAACTTACATTTTGTGACTGGACAAAATTCCCAACGAAAATGTTGATCAGTTGTATAACACCATGGAGTATACACATGTCCGGGATCTCTACAATAGTTCGAATCAAAGTCCGAAATATTTTTCGAAGTAAATGGATGTGGGTGTGGTGATTGGATATTCCACATTTGGCAGGTTCGTTCACTCTGAGTATAGTTTACATGTCCATCATAGTTCCAGCTTTCTTCGAGATAGCAGTCCACTATGCAAAATTAGGGAAACATTTATTGGATACATTGACCTTTCAAAAAAGCAGTACATTTACTTATACAATATGTGAGCAGAAATATGTCTTACCATCAAATAAAACTCTTTCTTTCTAAATTTTAATAGTCTTTTGTTGCTTCAATATATTTTGTAAAAAGTAAAAAAAAAAACAATACGGAAAGTCAGTAATCAAATGGCAAAATCAAAAGCTCAAACACATCAAAGGGATGGACAACAACTGTCATATTCCGGACTTGGTACAGGAATTTTCTTAATGAGAAACGGGTAAATTTAACCTGGTTTTATTAAAATGTGTTTATAAACGCTTTTATATCCTTTCAACTCATCATGTTTTGAATTTGTAGCAACTCAATTCATCCATATATCAATCTACAATTTGCAAAGTGGAACAGCTTGTTTTTACCAATATTCATGATTGTAATTATCAATTCTCTGCAAATGTTCAGTTTATTATACATTTGTATATACAAGAACGCAGGGCTGTAATTGTTGTTTCTTTCCAATTTATATCTAGCTGCATAATATCAATTCATAACAGACTTTAAAAGTGTGTTATTCTTAATCAGAGAAGTGAATATCCTTAAATATAATTAATTTTCACCAGGAATCAGACAACACTATCAAAATGCAAAAATAGAAAAAATAAATATCACAAAAATACTTAACCCCGTGGAAAATTTAAAACGTAAAGTTCCTAATCAAATGGCCAAAATTAAAAGCTTAAATACATCAAACAAATAGATAACAACTGTCATATTCCTGACTTGGTTCAGACATTTTCGTATGTAGAAAATGGGGAATTAAACTTTGATAGCTAGAAAAAAGCATCCATCATTTTTCTTCATATCTTTGATTTTATGTAATCTATTTAACCTCCCAAGTTTTAAAATCAATAGTTATTATTTTTCTTCTTTTTTGTAATCAAAATCATGTTTGCTTTGATCCAACGTCATGACAATGCATATTGCTGCACGGCGATAGAGGATAGACAAAATAACCACGTTTTTTTCACATTTTTAATTATCGGTTTTTATTTTACTGGGAAATCAATATAAATCATTGCAACCAATGTAATAAAATTATTTTTCTAATTCTTCTTAAATTCATCCCTTTTTGCACCCATTGTATAAACAAATTTAATCAACGTGTGGTTCGTTTGATCTCAGTTCTTAATTAGTTAAAATCCGATTATGACGTCGACTTTTCTGATTTTCCTCTGAATTTCCTATTGTGACGCATAAAGAAAGTGACCATGCCTGATGACGTCATATAGAAAGAACACATATTTTTGCAGATCAGTCGCAAAGAAGGAATAAGTTTGCCTGCGTATTGTTCAAAAATCATTAGAGAAACAGATTATACCACCAAATCTCGTGTAATATGATATTTATCCACTCTTAGCAGTTAAATTTTAAATATTTAAAACACAGAATAGTAGTACGATTTCTATGACAAAGAGTGGAAACCAGTCGTAGTAATACTGCCATTCATTTAAGTGCAATTTTTCAGTATATAAATATTTAATCATGTTCTCTTTACTTTTATAGTTAACGAAAACATATAATAAATAATTCAACAACTTAAATATAATATTAAAAACAGGAAAATGTTTTATAAAAGGTACATGTAAATCTCTCTAAACGGAGTAACTACGCCCCACCGGTCTTTAACACAGAAACCACGTCCCAACGGTCATTATAAGACGGAAACCACGCCTCAACAGTCATTATCAGACGGAAACCACGCCCCACTGGTCATTATAATGTAAAAGTTCTTTAACGACCGGTTTTCTGGTCCGTTTTATTCTGTTAATGACCTATGGAAATTATTACTGAAGAAGAATGAACGTCATGTGACCCCTTTTTTTTTACCCAATAAGAGAATTATATTCTCAACCGATATAAAATAACATTATTTATCTTACCTCCTATTGGTGTCTTTAACTCCTTGATGTCTGAAATGGAAACATTATGTTTATGTAAGCTGATCTACAACTTCATAAATTATATTTTTATGTAAAACAGTTTTAGAGATTTTACAACCGATAATATAATATGCATGAAATAAAAATATTATTTCTAATCATTCTATACGTAAGCCGATCTGCAATCTTATTTTTCATTTTTATATGGGTATCATATATGGAGATTGGAAAACCGATAAGGTAATAAAGTATATATTTGTGTGTATCAATTACAGAGGGTTAATAGCCTATCAATGTGTTCTGCGTTTGAAAAACTAGTGCTTCTTGGTTTTTTTTAATTTATGCAATTTTGATAAATAAGATAGGTAATGACTTTATAAATGAAAATTATCCATAAGCAGGTGATGGGTGTATCTGTGTAAGCTATGTCTAACTTTTTGTCAATTGTTTAACTAGTTTTTTGTTGCATTTCATAATTTTAATCCAATGCATAATTGACAGTATACTCATATCAAGTAAAATTAGCACATAGGTGCTAATGACAAGAATATAGATATCCGAATTCGAAGTTTATATCATCGAAAGGGAAACATGAAATTTCATATTGTATCAAATCTTATGTAGAAATATAAGATTTGCTCTAACTTTTTCTTCATTGCTGTATATCGGGAGAAAATCAAGTATATTTCAAACTTTTTACTCGATTTTTACTGTGACTAAGGAGAGATTCGACACAAGGTCTATCATTGACATTGACAAGTATAAAAATACATAACCATCATTGTGCTTATATTCCTTCTTATTATTCCTTGTTTAATCACATAGGGTTTATTTCCGCCAAAGATATGTGTTATGCACTGCCTAACGTAGACAAAATGAATCTATTGCATAATAAACTATACGCCTTGCATCTTTTATTACATTAAGCTTGTTATAAAAGTAATGAAATACAAAACTGTTGAATTGATAAGAAGACAAATTGAAACGCAATCGGCGATTTAATAGGGCATAACAAAAGATAACATACATTTTTCACCTCATAGAATATATATTGTGACGTCAAATAAGTTTTAATATGGTTTGAAAGAATTAATTGACGAGGAAAAACAAACTTTAAAAAATCCTTTATGGATTTCAAATTTGGCTTTGTATGTTCAAAAACCTCAGGTAAGACAAATATTGAATTTTCTAAAAAGATACAAGCATGGCAAACATGAACGCACAAAGGTGTTATTTGTGGATCAATCATGATTTGGTTGAACAAAAAAATCTAAAAAAATGTGTGTTGCGTTTTTAATATCTGTCAGTATATTTTTATTATAATTTTATAAAATTCTTGTTATTTAGCCATTGCTATTTGAAGAAATTACTGAAGTTAAATGAATTAGAATATCGAACGAATAGTTTCCCACATAATTTACACAGCCTGTTTTTCTCAAACGCAAACTAATGTAATATTGTTTTGTGTTTTTAGTTCCGTTTCTTAAAACTATAGATTTATAACAGTCTTTAAAAAGAGTATTTGAAACAGAGTAATGCACACTTGTAATGTAAATAAAGTCTGCTATTATTGATTGAATATGTTTAACAAAAATACCGAATTTAATTGTTAGTGCAAAAAGGTGAAAGACCATAAAAACTTACACAATCAAACATTAGATTTGAAAACATGTACACAGATGTCCTACTCGGACTATCCTTTTCTGTGTTTAGTGAAACATGACGTCGGGGTAAAATCTCAAATTTTGCATTAAAATAAGACAGATCATATTATAAGGAACATGTATACTAAGGTTCAAGTTGATTGGACTTAAACTTCATCCAAAACTACCTTGACCAAAAACTTTAACCTTAATCTTGCACTGTCATTGTCTATGTTCAGTGGACCATCAAATAGAAACTCTTATGTGACATTAGAATTAGAAAGATCATATCATAGGGAACATGTGTACTAAGTTTCAAGTTGATTGGACTTCAACTTCACCAAAAAAACTATCTTTACTAAAAACTTAACCTGAAGCGGGTCGAAAGGACGAACAAACGGACGGACGCACAAACCAGAAAAAATTAATGCCCTTCTTTTATCGTAGGTGGAGTATAAAAAACTGACGAACTGAAAACAACAATAATACTACTAACTTATATGTAGTACATGCATTTATGGAGGAACCCCTTTTTCTTATATCTATCTTAATCTCTCGATTGTATGACATTGTTTATAGATGATCTGTTATACTGACAAAAACTAAAACAGCTACTTAAACAGACATGATGAATGAATGTGACAAAAAATTGGATCACATAACCAAAACTGTGCAAACATTAATAAAATAATCAGTTGATTAAAAAAAAATATGAATATACAATGTACAAGAAAGTCTAACAAAAAATGAAGTTGCAGTTGATAATAAATTTCACTTAGTACGCTAAACGAATAGTTAACGAAATTTGACATTACATTAAAGTCGAAACTTTTTATCAACACAAGTGATCAATCCTAAAATCGATAGAAGATACTTACTATTTTTTCTGACTTTTCGCAAAATATTCCATCCTGATTTTGTTTCTAGAGCATAATACAAAATTTCAGATGTATCAAAACAAAGTTGGCAAGTCAAAACGAATTTATCATAGCTAGCTGAATGACAATTTTCATCATTGACACATTCCACTGCGCACTGTAAAGCACTGTAGTTATAAAAGATCTTACTAGTATTTGAATTGTTATTCAATGTGACCCTTTTGTCTTTTTCAACAGAAAATGTGTTTTGTTTCAATTCGAAAGCCACAGAATACATCAGCATGTTAAAAACTGCAATTACTGAACCAACAGTTGTCAATATTGTATAAGGAATCGTCATTGTGTTCACTCTTTGTAATAACTCATCATATGTTTTTTTCTGATTTCTTTCTGTTATATTTTGAATCCTTGATATAACTATGATGCACCGACGACAGCAACGATAATTATGTTTTGGCAAAATGATATTTTGAGGCAAATAAGAATGATTTGCCCCACACATCCTTAATAATACATGAATTATTAATGCGATATAATAGTTTTAGAACCAATATGGACACTCTTGAGATATAAAATAGGTGGACCATGATTAAAATGACATGAAATCTAAGAAAAATCAGATAGCTTATCTTTCAAATTTCATTTTGTTATTAAAACCAAACTATAAAACATTTAACATCATTAATTGTTGTGCATTGAGGTATCGGTTCATCGTTTGTTTATATCAAAAGATTAAAATGAAAAATTAGATAAAAAATTCATAGAATATAAAAAACTTGATAATTATACTTATACAATATTAGGTCAATGTCAGAAAAATATAAAAGTTTATGAGGCTGCAAAAATGAGGAAGGGCGAGGTTTCCGAATATATTTTTAAGACATTGACCTTATATTGTTTTCATACTGTGCAATGAATACATTATTAGCTATTTTTAAATTGTAATACATTTTTAAACTTATTTTCATCCCTTAATTGACTGTGAAAAAAAGTGTTCCATGAGCACATTGACATTGCACAAAATATAACTGTGTTACTATATTTAGGATATAAACATAACTAATTGCAGTATAGATATATTTATTAATAAAAGAAATGAAGTACATTTACACTTTAAAAGAAGGAATATTAGTTTGGATCGTTGAGTAGTATATGACATTTGATGTATTAAATCTTTGAAAGAAAGTTTTATTTGTTTGGAGTCAAATATACCTTAAAAGTAGGTTATGCGGTTATACATGACAGGTCTTACATATACACTTTGATAGACGAATTATAAGTCAAATGTATCTTATAAGTGGGTTGGTAGATTTATACATCAGTTTTTCTTTCCATTTTCACGTCGATAGACGAAAGATGAGTATGGAGTCAAGCATAAACTCTAAGTGGATTTGTCAGTCATATAAGATAATTCTTTTATCTACACGTTGATAGAAACAAAATTAGTCATGAGTCAAGCATATAACCTTAGTGGGTTGGAAGGTGTATACGACAGTTCTTTTATTTACACTTTGATAGACAAAAGATTAGTTTGGAGTCAGACACACCGTCTAAAAGGGTTTATAGGTTGTGAACGACAGATCTTACATTCACATAGTGTCAGATGACCAAGTAAAGTAAAATCACAAGAATACTGATCACTGAGGAAATTTCAAAACAAAAAGTCTTTATAGAGATTTTTATTCATGTATGGACGTATTTTTTACTTCTCTACCATCATTCCTATGCACATGGATGAGTCAGGTATACCAAAGTAATGTGCAGTATCTTCTGATACAAGACCGCTACAATGTTCTTTAAATAATAGATTGCACTTATGACGACGTCCATGTCAACAAAACGTTATCCGCAAAAATAAACTGTTGAATAAAAGGAATAAACTGTGCAAAGGGGAAACAGGCAAAAACAAAATACACACTAATTAAGGGGGCAGACCTTTATTGAGGGAGCTAACTCTTAAAATCAGCTAAGCGTTTGTAAAAGTCAAATTTTATTAGTGTATTTAAGCATTTACTTGAAACAGTTTGAAAACAATCCATCTAAAAGAGGGCGAAAGATACCACAGTCAAACTCATAAATCGAAAATAAACTAACAACGCCATGGCTAAAATGAAAAAGACAAACAGACAAACAATAGTACACATGACACAACATAGAAAACTAAAGAATTCGCAACACGAACTCAACCAAAAACTATGGGTGATCTCAGGTGCTCCGGAAAGGTAAGCAGATCCTGCCCCACATGTGGCACCCGTCGTGTTGCTTATGCTTATGTGTAACCTAGAAGCTAAGATTATATTTATGACAAAGGTTGACACTAAAATAATGATTATTTTTAAGAGTTATTTCCCTTAACCTTGTTATACCTCCTTTAGTCTGTTAGGGAGCAGCTGTAGATGCAAAGGTGTAGTAGCCAAAAGCAAAACTTTAAGATAAAACCATCAGTAATGTTTCAAATGCACTGCACTGCGCTGCTGCGGGTAAATATCAATATTATGTTCTTTGTTTATTGTTTCTCTAGATTGTCAAGTGGATCGTTTGTAAATTATCCTTTAAAAGAAATTTTTGCTATACTAAAAAGTTAAATCACAAAAATACTTTACCCCGCGGAAAATTCAAAAAGGAAAGTCCCTAATCAAATGACAAGTTTAATTTATTAAGGTCTTCAATATTTGTACAATAATTTTGATTGTCATTTAATTGCAATACTCAAATAAGAAGACCCTATACCAGTGCTGAACGAATAACAATGAGATGAAGAACAACGATCAAGTGTTGTTGACATATTTTCTAAACTATGTTAAAAATTAATCTAGAGTTGTCTCTCTTTGTTTGTTGTTAATTATAATTCACAGATACCAAAATTAAAAATACTAGACTTTCTGTATATTACACTCATTTGTGTAGAGGTTCCATCCTCTGTATTTCATTTACAACTTATACAAAAACAATCCTTTGAATTAAACATACATTTTATTACACCAACTTGTATTTACATTTTCATTACTAGAATATACATTTTTACTTTGTGGCATTACTTTGGCTACAGAGTATTCTATAAAAATTTGTTGAGGCGCCAGGATGACTACCGATTACCTATACACAATGGCTATCACCTGACCTATGTTGACATAGTGTCATAAAACCCCTGGTAGTTAAACACGGTTACACCACCACCTACCATGGTTAGTGACCGGGGAAAACACTCGTTTTACCAATGCTCCAGTTATTAGTGCCCCACCTGTTGGCAGGTGTAGGCCTCCCCTCTATAAGATGAGGTGGAGGAGGTCCCAGAGTCACCCATATGTAGACCCCACCGTTACCACTAATCACATTCCAAACCTGCAAATTTTAGAACTTGTCAGGCCCAGAGCAAGGGCCGAGTGAAATAATCCCCCAATCACTACCAGTCTCCCTGGACCCCCCCCCCCCCCCCCCATTCAAAATTGACTCTGCGCCTAAGGATAGTAGAAGATAATCAATTTCTAAAAAAGTTCTTGTTTTCTTTCCAATTAATAAAATTGTTAATTACTAAAAATTAAAATTCTGGGTGCTTGAATCACAAAAGTCCATAATATGTTAATAAAGTGCTTAATAACGGAAATGTCCAATTCCTAGAAACGGAAGTTTATTCGCAATTATCCTGTATTGGTCCAATACTATGAAGGTCCTGCTTGGATACTGGTAACCATAATATTCCGATCAAATACAGCAAACAAATGCCTGAAAATTTAAACACAAAAACAGCAGCAACTATTCTAAAAGAGATGGTGGGCGGGTTTTAAAAATGTTTACTAATTTGTGCAACACCTGCTTTCTAGTCGACAGCAAATTAACAAGTGCCCGATACTGGAATTCCAAAATTCTAATTAAAGCTGATACGGGAATTCCAAAATTCTGATTCAAGCTGCGAGCGCCCTCTAAGGCCATGCCGAATATGGCAATGAGCTACCGGCTGCAACACTCTCGCACCCACACAAATATTTGATTGAATTAAACCAGATTATTGAAAATATAAATTTTTTATAATCTCTATTAATTGCAATACTCATATAAGAAGACCCGATATCAGTACTGAAGAATAGCAATGAGATGAAGAACAACGATCAAGAGTTGTTGACGTATTTTCTAAACTATGTTAAAAATTAATCTAGAGTTGTCTCTCTTTGTTTGTTGTTAATTATAATTCACAAATACCAAAATTAAAATACTAGACTTTCTGTATATTACACTATTTGTGTAGAGGTTCCATCCTCTGTATTTCATTTACAACTTATACAAAAACAATCCTTTGAATTAAACATACATTTTATTACACCAACTTGTATTCACATTTTCATTACTAGAATATACATTTTCACTTTGTGGCATTACTTTGGCTACAGAGTGTTCTATACTATTTTGTTGAGGCGCCAGGGTGACTACCGATTACCTATACACAATAGCTATCAGCTGACCTATGTTGACATAGTGTCATAAAACCCCTGGTAGTTAAACACGGTTATACAACCACCTACCATAGGGGGTGATCGGGGAAAACACTCGTATTACCAATGCTCCAGTAATTAGTGTCCCACCTGTTGGCAGATGTAGGCCTCCCCTCTATAAGATGAGGTGGAGGAGGTCCTAGAGTCACCCATCTGTAGACCCCCCCCCCCCCCCGTTACCACTAACTACATTTTCTAAACCTGCAAATTTTAGAACTTGTCAGGCCCAGAGCAAGGGCCGAGTGAAATAATCACCCAATCACTACCAGTCTCCCTGGACCCCCCCCCCCCCCCATTCAAAATTGACTCTGCGCCTAAGGATAGTAGAAGATAATCAATTTCTAAAAAAGTTCTTGTTTTCTTTCCAATTAATAAAATTGTTAATTACTAAAAATTAAAATTCTGGGTGCTTGAATCACAAAAGTCCATAATATGTTAATAAAGTGCTTAATAACGGAAATGTCCAATTCCTAGAAACGGAAGTTTATTCGCAATTATCCTGTATTGGTCCAATACTATGAAGGTCCTGCTTGGATACTGGTAACCATAATATTCCGATCAAATACAGCAAACAAGTGCCTGAAAATTTAAACACAAAAACAGCAGCAACTATTCTAAAAGAGATGGTGGGCGGGTTTTAAAAATGTTTACTAATTTGTGCAACACCTGCTTTCTAGTCGACAGCAAATTAACAAGTGCCCGATACTGGAATTCCAAAATTCTAATTAAAGCTGATACGGGAATTCCAAAATTCTGATTCAAGCTGCGAGCGCCCTCTAAGGCCATGCCGAATATGGCAATGAGCTACCGGCTGCAACACCCTCGCACCCACACAAATATTTGATTGAATTAAACCAGATTATTGAAAATATAAATTTTTTATAATCTCTATTAATTGCAATACTCATATAAGAAGACCCGATATCAGTACTGAAGAATAGCAATGAGATGAACAACGATCAAGAGTTGTTGACGTATTTTCTAAACTATGTTAAAAATTAATCTAGAGTTGTCTCTCTTTGTTTGTTGTTAATTATAATTCACAAATACCAAAATTAAAATACTAGACTTTCTGTATATTACACTATTTGTGTAGAGGTTCCATCCTCTGTATTTCATTTACAACTTATACAAAAACAATCCTTTGAATTAAACATACATTTTATTACACCAACTTGTATTCACATTTTCATTACTAGAATATACATTTTCACTTTGTGGCATTACTTTGGCTACAGAGTGTTCTATACTATTTTGTTGAGGCGCCAGGGTGACTACCGATTACCTATACACAATAGCTATCAGCTGACCTATGTTGACATAGTGTCATAAAACCCCTGGTAGTTAAACACGGTTATACAACCACCTACCATAGGGGGTGATCGGGGAAAACACTCGTATTACCAATGCTCCAGTAATTAGTGTCCCACCTGTTGGCAGATGTAGGCCTCCCCTCTATAAGATGAGGTGGAGGAGGTCCTAGAGTCACCCATCTGTAGACCCCCCCCCCCCCCGTTACCACTAACCACATTTTCTAAACCTGCAAATTTTAGAACTTGTCAGGCCCAGAGCAAGGGCCGAGTGAAATAATCACCCAATCACTACCAGTCTCCCTGGATCGCCACATGAGAGCCCAAGTCAGCTTCCAATTCTGACATGGGTTCTCATCTCCACAAAATTTTCATTATTGAAATCTTTGAAGAAGTTGATGTTGTTGTGCGTGTGAAAGACTCATACACCCCCCTCCCCCCTTTTGTATATTATTTAAGAAAATCTGATTTCCAGTTTGTGACAAATGAGTTCCATCTGTTTTGTTCATCATGTTCACTTGCCCTACTGTTCTCATGTAATATAGCTTTACCCCCGTTTTCTATAACAAAGTTTTTGACCACTAAATTCCTCTTTTTTTGTTCTGTTCTATTATTGCACCTGCATAAAAAGGTGCAAAATGCCAGTATCGCACTGTAGCTTATAATAACCTTTTTAAATAAAGCATGGTAACCTAGGGTAGACTATTTTACATTTTCAATTAAACCCTTCCCTGTCAATTACAAATCTGTCAAACCATTAGCTCCACAGTGAATAATAATTAAATGAGGAGATGGTGAAAAAAGAATCAATTCTTTTTTGCATCCAGTACGGAGGGAGTCCAAATCTTAAAGACTTAGAGACTATACAGACAATAACAAGTGGAAACAAGGAGTTATCGTTCATAAACTCGGAACAGTTACTTATCAAGTCCAAGTTGGAGATTTAGTATGAAAGAGACATATTGATCAGATTCGTGAATTTGTACCGCAGGAAAACAAAGACATACCAAACATACTTGAAATTACCATATCTGATATTGATACTGAATTCATTACAGTACCAACATGTAATTCAAACCGCGATACCAAAAACTCTGAAAATAACAATGAATCCGAACAACTAAAATAATCGAAAATAAAACAGTTGAAAATGCTAATGACACTGTCGTTACGAACCGCACAGAAAGAGTAAGAAAGGCACCAGAGAGACTTATTGAAAACATGTGACTGTAAATATTTGTGGTTAAGCTAGTGTAGTGATATAATTGTAGGTTTAGGATTTCATAATTGAACATTTAATATATAGACAGTAACGCTTGTAACTATTTAGTTCAATATTGAGTGCAAATTGAATTTATTACTTTCATTCACTAGAGATTAATCTTGTTTATCTTGATCTTTTAAAAAGGGGAAATATTGTTATGTTTACATTATACGTTATCACTATTATAGTTTAATTGGTTTATAATTACATGTAACAATGACAGTTACGAATTTATAATCATCAAATTAGCGGGTGTTGTGTATTTGGTCTACAACCCTGTGATTGCACTGACACACTGTTTTGTACTGTGGGAGGTGTGATGTGTAATAGCCAATATTCACCGTGTATATTTCCCCAAGATAAAGTTGGATTGTTTTCTATCGTTAGCCTAAATTGCTCGTCATAGGGTGGCCCAGTTTTCTGACCTCGTTGCCGCTAATCTTATATCGCGCATATATTTTAACAATTCCTGTGCTCGTGTACCGTATTTCTCAATGTAGACACTCATACAAACCATGAATGCTGAAGTCCATTCATTTATGGACAAATAAACACTCGACAATCTTTTTTCAATGCAAATTTCCCCCCCTTTTAATTTCAAATGGGCCTCGTCTACCTCTTCCATTGCTTTTTGCGTTCTCAAAAGAGAATGAAGCTCAATAAACCTTCCCTCCAAAAGGTTTCCTTAATTTGAAAAGGCACGTGTTCCCCCACTGTGTCATGAATGCTAGGTTCTTGTGACGGAGGGAAATCAATGGAATTATTTGCAATTTCAAAGTTTTGGTGTAACGGGTCGTGCCTTAAAGCGGGGAACGCTCGTGCATCCTCCTCCGACTCATTACCTGATGAGAAATCAGTAGTTTCCACCGGTCCTTCTGCCACCACGTGTCCGACTCCTTGTATTTTCTTGGCAGTTCTTTTCCGGCCAGCTCCGTCCTTCTTTTGGGGGATTTCTTCGTTCTGCTCTCTCTGTCCTCCTGTCCTGCTAGCCGCTCTACTCTTCTTTCCCATGGCCCTTTATGGCGATCCTATGGCATTTCTCTTGTTTGGCATTATTTCTTTTTCTTTTAGAAATTTTAACTAATTTGTGTAACACCTGCTTTCTAGTTGACAGCAAATTAACAACTGTCCGATACTGGAATTCCAAAATTCTAATTAAAGCTGAAACGGGAATTCCAAAATTCTGATTCAAGCTGCGAGCGCCCTCTAAGGCCATGCCGAATATGGCAATGAGCTACCGGCTGCAACACCCTCGCACCCATACAAATATTTGATTGAATTAAACCAGATTATTGAAAATATAAAATTTCTATAATCTCTAATATTTTCGACCTTAGCATCAATGAATTGACATTTGTTGTCGACATAAATATATGGTGCAATACAACATGTACAATTTATACCATTTGATGCCAATAACAACACGTAGTCGATTCCTCAGATCGATGAATGCTTGTCTCTGAGTATATCGGCAGAACAGATAAAAATTACGTCAGGAATTAGTTTGTTTCTATCAATTTGGTATCATGATATTATCTTGAATAATTCAAAACTAAAACATTATTCTATTCTTCAAAAATGCTGCACACAAAGTTTAGTAAAACTCAATGTCATATAATAAACATTAAACCAAAAATACATCTTTTCATGAACATGATGAAGTAAATGCACTCCTTTCCTTTAAGATAGTTGGTGATTAAACAACATAGAGGGAATGGAAAGCACAATGAAAAAGAAATATAATAGATATCATAATTTGTGCAAAATAAATTTTATCAATTCACAATTTGAGAAAGCACAGAAACGCCATATGTCACCAACGACATCTAGAAGTTCGAGTGAATGCAATTCCCCGACCGATTTTAGAAGTACTTTTCGTTCCAACAACCAGATCCCATTGAAAAATGTGCATGAATTTTTCATTATGATAAAAACTTTATCCAATAAAGAGAGGTAATGGCAACAAAACTGAAACAAAGATTATTGGATTGTTCAACAGTTCTACAGAATTAAAAGAAGTGGCACAACTAAGTACTGCGTTGTAATAGGACAAGAAAAAATTATCAACCGTTTTGTCTCGCAGCAGAATGCAAAAAAGAGACAAAAAAGTCCGAAAGCAGTTCTACTCAGGAAATATTATGACAGAAACTGCATTAGCTGAGTTTGTTACATACATCTTTTAAACTCAACATCATTCTGAGAAGTCAGTGGTGTTTCAGTTAACAGACCTAGCAAACTTATACGAGAAAGATTGACACAAATCGGTTCTACTTCTGCACATGTTCACTCTATGCGCTTAATATAAAGGACAAGGTTTTGAAGAAGATGCCAGAACTAAAAGCAAACACAAGAGGCAGATATTTTATTTTAATGTTTGAAAAATATATAGGACCCGCTTTCGCGTTTGACTGTGATAATAATTACACCATGTTTATGGCAGCTGCCAGCACGAAGGCAATATTTTCTATATCATTGATCTCCGAAGATATCGGTGATAGTAAAACTCCTTTGTTTACCAAAATCTTAAATGGTACCTGACCTACCTAATGCTTACATGAATATGAATCCTACATATTGTAAAACAAAACCAGAACCAATCATTCTGCTAGAGAATTTGACTGCCATTCTTAACTATGACTATCTATTTTTGAGTTCACATAATGAGTATGAGTGGTCTCTATAATCAAAAAGAAGTTGACAGAAGTATTATATTTCATATCACAAGTGCAACTGTAAAGTGGTGTACGTCGACACTGATAATCAGCTCAGCTCATTTTTTTTTCAAGACACTACAAAGAGAAAAACTTCGGGTTGCATTTGGAAAATGAAAAAATCTGAGAGATGGCTTCCGATTCAAGAAATTGATCATGCTTTTTAACCTTAATCAGAGGTTTTGTCATTTTTCAACGCCTTAACTGTATGTGACCCTGTCGCCACTTTTCGTGGAATTGGAATGAATTTCTGCTTTCTTTTTTACATACAGCACAGTTAAGAAATTATCAGGTAGTCACAATCTAAATTTATGGAAAGTATCAAACACACACACAAAAGTATGTTATATTTATGCTATATTGTATTGATGTTCACTTGTTTTTTTGTTAATATTTCTTTTTGATTGTGATGAACAACTTCAATTGATGTTTCATATTGTATCTTTCTGTATTGTGATGTTATACTTCTGTTCCAGTTTAGGGTGAAGATTTTCGGCACCTGTTAGAACGTTCAAAATCGCTGCATTTGGTTTGCACCTGTCATTAGTTAGAAACATGTTGCTCCGTGGTTGTCGTTCGTGATGTAGTTCATAAGTGTTTTTCGTTTCTCATTTTTTATTGAGATTAAACATTTGTTCTTGCTGTTTATTTAGTTTTACACTTGTCACTTTGATGCCCGTTATTGTTTTCTGTTCTATGTGAACCAAGACTCCGTGGTGCAGGCATTACTTTGACCTATAACGGGTAAATTTTTACACATTGTAGCTTGTATGGATATTTATCGCATTGGCACTCATAACACATCTTCTTATATCTTTAAATAAAACTTTATAACTCTAGATCTTAGTCAATAAACTCAGATTGAAGTTCTATGCTCACTAATATTAAAAGGAGCTTCGCTGGTATTAATGTCTGGAAGAAAGTTTACTATTTTGACCTTTTCTTGAAAAATCTACTGCTTTTAGAAATGACCAGAGTATCAGTTTTACATTAATTATATATGGGATTTAATCATGTCAATATCAATATGGGTCCTTGAGATTATATTTATTTCAACAAAACGATTAAATGACATTAAAATATATGAAAAAATAAGAATGCTTATCTATCTTTCTATTTCTAATGTATAATTGATATGAAAATAGTTATCAAAGGTACCAGGATTATAATTTAGTACGCCAGACGCGCGTTTCGTCTACATAAGACTCATCAGTGACGCTCTATCAAAATATTTATAAAGCTAAAATAGTACAAAGTTGAAGAGCATTGAGGATCCAAAATTCCAAAAAGTTGTGCCAAATACGGCTAAGGTAATATATGCCTGGGATAAGAAAATCCTTAGTTTTTCGAAATTCAAAGTTTTGTAAACAGGAAATTTATAAAAATGACCACATTATTGATATTCATGTCAACACCGAAGTGAAAACCAAGCTATAGAAACACAGCAACGTGTTTGGTGATGTTGTTTTAAGATTTGTTTACCTGTTTTATATGTTGTATTAGAAAATTAAAATGCAAATATTTATAGAATATAATAACATATTGTTAAAGTAGTATGAGTAGTAGTTGTTGTTGTTGGTGTAGTGGAAGTTAATACAAGTAGCAGAAGTAGTATTATAATTTTAAAACTAGTTGAATGATTGAATGAATCTTTTTTGCAAACCATTTACATGTACATGCTAGGGCAAAATTAACGACATATGTTACATAATATAAAACATGAATAGACAGCAGAGAACAATAGTATAATACAATGACATATAAAGTTAGGAGACTATATATAGATCTAATATGCTATGCAGCTTTTACATAATTACATAATTTTATCATAATAGACTTACTTGAAGCTTGAAGTATATTTAATACTTTGCGATTATTAGGCAAAGAACAACACCATTTTGGGAAAAATTGTGTTCGTACAGATCTATGAGCTGGACAAACAAGACAAAATGGTATTCATCTTGAATAACATACATTATACAACATTCACACAAACGGTTTCTCTAGGAATATTATTATAACGATCAACGTCATTGGTACAGGACATTTTAATAAAAAGAAATGGTGGGTTGAACACCCGTCAATGTAGACATAAAACCAATACTTGTACCAAATATCCAAGCTCTGATCAAATGTATGAATAGACAAACAATAAAAGGGTAATAAATACCAAACAATTTGTAAAGTGGATAGTGGCACGACAACGCCGATGCTATGTTTAATATGAAATTAACATTATTCAAACATATATCTATACATATAATATATAATTCATACATAAGTGTCAAACAAAAAACTCTTGAAATACAAAACTGAACAAACTTTAAACAGAAGTAAAATTTACCAAGAAAATTTCGACTATTCAGATTGACGGTGTCGTGCTGAATGATTACATAGGAAATAAGATACTTTTGAAGCGGGAAAACCTAACGCCCCCTATGCTACGTATAAATGATGAAAACACACTGGAGAAATTAAATTCCTTCTAGTGCACTGCCCGTTTAAACGCATAAAATGTCATTGTTCAACTACGTAACTGTGTAAACAGACTAACATTATTACTATAAGAAAGATATTTTTCAATATTAAAAGTTAATTTAAATCTACAAAAAAAGATAGTTTACTACATTCATGACTAGCTGTTGACCAATTCTGCAAGTATTGATCTTTAATACAAATTTTAATATATGAAGAAGTAGTAGTAGCAGTATTTGAATCAATGGTCGAGAGCAGGAGTAGTTGACATTTACGGAAGCTGTTAAATAAAGGCAACAGTAGTATACCGCTGTTCGAAATTCATAAATCGATAGAGAAAAAAACAAATCCGAGTTACAAACTAAAACTGAGGGAAACGCATCAAATATAAGAGAACTGCGACACAACAGAAAAACAACATTTAATAACATTTAAAGGATACTACATATACAGTTAAGTCGGCCTCATATCTTGACTTACATCTAGAAATTGATAATGAGGGTCGGTTGAAAACAAAACTTTACGACAAAAGAGATGATTTCAGCTTTCCAATTGTGAACTTTCCGTTTCTAAGTAGCAACTTTCCAACAGCACCTGCATACGGGGTATATATCTCCCAATTGATACGATATTTCCGTGCTTGCATTTCCTATCATGATTTTCTTGATAGAGGGTTGCTGCTCACAAGGAAGATATTAAACCAAGAGTTTCAAATGGTGAAGTTGAAATCATCCCTTCGTAAACTCTACGGACGCCATCACGAGTTGGTTGACCGTTATGGAATGACCGTTTCACAAATGATATCGGATATGTTCCTTACGTCGTAACTACAATCCCCTTCCCTTTCATGAATGTGACCTACCGAATTAGACTATTTACCGGATTTGTTATCACATAAGCAACACGACGGGTGCCACATGTGGAGCAGGATCTACTTACCCTTCCAGAGCACATGAGATCACCCCTAGTTTTTGGTGGGGTTCGTGTTGTTTATTCTTTAGTTTTCTATGTTGTGTCATGTGTACTATTGTTTGTCTGTTTGTCTTTTTCATTTTTAGCCTTGGCGTTGTCAGTTTGATTTAGGTTTATGAGTTTGGCTGTCCTTTTGGCATGTTTGGTATCTTTCGTCCCTCTTTTAAATGTAACGCACACAGAAACGAACTATAATATAACAATGACCATTTCCCTGACTTGGTACAGGGCATTTTAAGATAAAAATGGTAGGTTGAACTTGGTTGTGTGGCATGCCAAACCTCTCTCTTTAATGGCAATATTAATTATAACATTAAAATGACAACATTAAATGACAGGACTACAATACAAGTAAATAGGAGAAAATAAGGACAGAGAAACAAACGATTAATAGCCAACAAATGGTACTTTACTAAAGATTTAATACGCCAGACGTGCCAGCGACGCTCAGATGAAAAAAATTTTGAAAGTCAAAACAAGTTAACACATATAATAAAAATCACAACTACTCCCATTTACATCTAGGGTGGTCTCAAAATGTAAATAAAAAACGTCGTTCCAAAACAAAGGCTTACTCCTACGATCTTTTTTTTTTTTCTAAAGCTGAACAACGGAGCTTTTAATGAATAAGTGAATTGATGTGTACAAATAAGTTATAGTACATTGCCTCATCCTGGTTGATAATGCTGTTAATGTACTGAGTATAATACAATGAACATACATCATTAAATACGATTTCCATGAGACGTGCAATTAATTTTTCGCATGTTTCGTTGCAGTGGATAGATTGACACAAATAGATATTAATTTGAGCATTATCGATGTTAAGAATCATGCGATCAAATAAGGCGCATGTTGATTCACTTTAAGAACTTTTCCTGATGTTTATAACAAAGAGAACTCGGACACACAACTGGCGATTTTTTGGAACTATTTATTCTTCATGGGATTTTACTTGCCGTTCGGTATATTTCTATTATCATTGGGTTTTTTTTTTATAGTGCAAACAATTTTTTCTACTTCTTTGGTATAAATAGAAATGAACAATTTTCGAATACTAGTATATACATGATATACTTTTAACTATTCGTCTTACTCTGTTAAAATATAGGAATAGGTGTATTCAAATAAATCAAATTCTTTATTTTAAAACAACCAAAAATAAAACAGAAACCACAAACTAAATTGTTATTTTTTCTGTTTAGTTTTTTATAGTTTAAACATTGTTATTGATAGTGGATTGGGAAACAAGTTTTGCAACTTACATTAATCCCTTTCCTCTTTGTGGGTGCGAGTGCTGCCTTGTAGCGGCATTAGCCTGCTCTTTTTAGAAATCTACAAGGGTGTCTTTAACGTGCAAGAGATATGGCTCTCTCTTAACACGGGTCAGCCATTTATCGTCCCCCTCTCGTTTCCTCAAGACCATCCTCGCAAATGGTGTCAAGGGAAAGGCGAAAATTCAGTCCCTCAAATTTTCATCCCGGAATGGGAATCGAACCAGGAACCTTAGTGTTAGTAGTCCGATGCACTTACACTACACCACGGCTCTCATATATTTTTTTCATATAGATTTTGCGATTCTTTAAACTATGGACGTTTTGTTTTAATTCTCTCCCATCATTCCTATGCACATGGGTGAGTCAGGTATACACAGGTAATGTGCCGTATCTTCTAATACGAGACTACTACAGTGTTCTTTAAATTGTATTATAGACTGCACTTGTGATGGTGTATATGTCAAAAAAATGTGTATCCGTAAAATTATTCTGATGACAAAAAAAATAGAATGTGCAAAAGTAAAGCATGCGAAAGAAAAATACACTGTGATAAAGCCTACAGGTTGCATTTCTGTAAATATCGACAATGCAATTTCCCATAGAAATTCCCTTTGCGGCTAAAACTGTGAAAATTAAACTAGGAAATATATCCTAGAATGGAAAGTTGATATGCACTACTATTTTATTCAAAGGTCAAAACATAGGGCTGTACGGCATGTTTTCATCTTTATATGCTTTGAACTTGTTAGAGTTTAAACTTATACTAAAACTATGAACTTCTCCTACCTTTACTTTTTGCCTACTTCAAAATTAATTTTTCAACGCGATAGTATGTTTTTATAATGGTTGCAGTTTCTATGTTGTGTCTCTATGAGATGAGCTTGTTATCCGCAGTGTAAAGGGAAAACACCAATACTTCTCTACTGTTTACTCGCGTAGTGACATTAACCTAAAATGGATTCTTGGGAACTTAAATACATTTATCTATTAGATTAGGGACGAATTTAAAGAAAACACGAAATGCATTGTTTTAATGTTTAGAATGCATATATAGTGTTAACTGTTTATAGTTGATATAAACTTGCTATTGTGTGGATGTACATAATAAAATGCATTATTAATCATCCAAATTTGGTCATATTTCGCAGTCCCGTTGAAAAGATGGTGAAATTGAAATTATGTCTACTTGTATATAAGTCGTTTTAAAGAAGACAATTTTATTTCCTGAGGTCCATGGTCAAACAATCTAGTTCTGTTTTCTTGTCCATTCAAAATTTGCCGAAATTCAAACCTTAAAATGCCAAATGATTTCACATTAAACTGTAATATATTGAACTAGTCGTAAATTGCCTTGAACAATACATCATGTACATCTTTGCACTTTTCTTCCGGTTAACCAGTTAATCGGTCGACATTTTATTTGAGTATAACTGCTTAGTACAAACTGTTCAAATTGACAACACAAGTTTTAATAACTTTGTTTTAAATATCTTTAATTTCCATGATATTAACCTCTTTATGATTTATATGGTATCTTTTCTTGATTTACCTTCATCAGGAACGCTCAAAGCCAAACATTTGAAATCCGTAGATGTATAAGTACTGAAACCGTTGAAGAGCTAAATGTCAAAAATACCTAAAATAAATAGCCAAATTCATCTAAAGCCAACTTTACCTGAGGGAATTGAAATCTAAGTTTCTATATAATTTCAAAATTTTCAGAATATCCATACAAGCGATGGAAAAAATAATCGAATGTTATATATATGTTCATTATAATGTTCAAGTTGTAAAATGTAATTCGTGAAATATGAAATTTTGCTGAATTAAAACATTGAATAATATCTATGATCTTGATATTTGAAGGTCAGAAAAGCTGACCCATTTAAAACAAAGTCGTTTAATATTCAATCGTTTATCGAAAACAAGTATGAAATGAAGTAATTGATGGTCAGAAAATATGACACCATTTTAGAACGAACTCGAATTAAAATTCAATGATATACCAAAAGCTCATATATATGATCTATGAATTATATGATGGATGTTAAAAACATCTAGCGGTCAAAACATTTGGCACAATGTTGAAACAAAGTAAAAAAAAAAACAAATGATAAGCCATTAAAACAAATATGATAAACTATGTTAATTAGAGCTATTCCGCTTGAACATAATAGTTGCACGTGTTAATCTAGGTAAACTATCAATACAAAACACGAAACAAAATAAAACATTCAAAGGTCCTGATATATTATATAGCGTCTTCATTGCAGCTTGAATAGATCGGGAAAATGTTTAATTATCAGTTTGTTTTCGCTTGCTTCAGCTTGGTTGTCATTCATATCGGCATGACCACTGCGGAAGAGTTATCACAAGAACAAAAAGATAAGATTGTATCTATGCACAATAAGATTCGTTACGATGTAAAGGATGGTGATCTATTAGAATTGGTACGTATTATTTTGGTAATTTAGGAGAGTATTTTATAATATTGTTTGTCTATTGGGTTTTTGTTTTTGTCATTTTAGTCATGATGTTGTCTGTTTATTTATGTCGATTTATGCACTGAAATGTTCCCTCGGCATTTTTCGCCACTTTTTTTCTTTAAAAAAGCTACATAATATTTCAATATGTTTTTCAATTAACAATATTCTACATGTATGTATGTTAGTTTTAGTAATTGTAAAGAAATTATATAATATTGTTTATCTTTATATATCCACGATAGCCGTCTTAATTGTGAATTATCGATTATGTTCCATTCCTGACTGTGAAATTATGCCTAAGCATGGATTCTGATTGATGATGATGATAAAAAGTATGATACCCTTCATTTTTCGACTCACCGGGTCATGCTGCTTTCAGGAAAGGAAAATGGTCATTGTTATATTATAGTTCGTTTCTGTGTATGTTACATTTTTTATGTTGTGTTTCTGTTGTGTCGTAGTTCTTCTCTTATATTTGATGCGTTTCTCTCAGTTTTAGTTTGTAACCCGGATTTGTTTTTTTTCTAAATCGATTTATGAACTTTGAACAGCGGTATACTACTGTTAACATTATTTTGGTGTTCAAATTAATTTAGTTTTGTTAGTGATCTTGATTTGTTCATTTTTAATCGATTTACGAGATTTTAACAAGGGTATAAACTATTATAAGTTATATGTTCCGCTACTGACCTCCTATAAATTTTACTAACCCTTTATGGTCCGTAGGGGGTCACTAGTTAACCGTATAACGAAATTATCGCACGCTGGATTTTTCTGCTTCGTTTTGTTGAAAAAATAAACTGAAACACAACAACAGATATAGATGACGTCAACATTAACAGTAGACGTGACGTCATGAACTCCTATAAAATTTATTACCCCCCCCCCCATCTTAATGTTCCATAGGGGGTCACTACGTGACGATTTGAAACCAATCACGGCGTGATAATTTACCCGCGGTGCGATAATGTCTTATATACATCATTGGTTGCATATTTTGTTTAAAGTACAAACTTTGTTCCTATTATTCATATTATACATATCATTGGTTAATGTATGCAATGTTTAGAGCTTATCATATACATTCTGCTAATGTTCAGGTTAATTTGGTATAAAAAGTAAAACTCACAAAAGTACTGAACTCCGATAAAAATTTAAAAAGGAAAGTTCCTAATCAAATGGCAAAATCAAAAGCTTAAACACATCAATAAATTGGATAACAACTGTCATATTCCTGACTTTGTACAGGCATCGTACTATGTAAAACAATTTTGGATTGAACCTGGTTTTATAGCTAGACCTTTATAGCTAAACCTTTCACATGTATGACAGTTGCATCCAATTCCATCATGTTGACAACGATGCGTGAACAAAATAAGAATATTGGAAATTAGATTTCCCCTGTATAAAACATAGATGTTTGTCTTCTGTGATGTACTATGACTATGAATTAGCACGAACACGTAACAAACGCACCGCAATCGGTACAGAGATTATTTTTATGTACATTTATATTGTCTTTAATTATTTATATATTTTAACAAATATAAATTGTAATTTAACAGAAAATAATATTGTGCATAATAAATTCGTTGTTGATGCTGGCTGTATAAACACTAGGTTGACCTTGATCCTGTCATCTCATATGTTTAGATTATCACGTGGTTGATAGAAAATATTAAAATACTTTACGGAGTACAATTTAAACCGGATGAAAAAACACCTTTTAAGGACGAGCAATCAACACTGATGAGTATTTCCTTCCGGTTAGTCAAACGATAGAAACAAATTTAAAACTTAACTATAAATTAAATGATTTTTTTGATTTTTTATAACAATTCTTTCTTCTTTAAAGCACTCGACGGCCAATGATAAAAACGCTTAATACATTTTGTGCTTACAAAGCGTCTTCCCTGATAAACCTTATTCGAAACACTCACCTTAAAACATTTGAAATCAAAGGACGGGTAAATACGGTGCAATTATCAAGTACAGTACTGATTGTACACAGCCTTATCAGAAAATATATAATGGAAAGATAATTTACCATTTAACAAAAAAAATAATGCACATTGCACATTATTTTCGATCTATGAGTTTGACTGTCCCTCTGGTGTCTTTAACCCCTTTTTTGTAGCGGTATCAAACAATTGTGAGCTTGAACAGACGGTCAATTTCAACAAACTAAATATGTGAACATAAATGCTCTAACAGCTGCCAAACAAGCAAAAAGAAATAGTTTATTTGCTAAAAGATTTGTGTTATAAAAACGTAAAAACAGCGCGTGAAATCCCTTAAAGGTTTTAAAAACGTGACTGAAATGAAGAATGAATGTGCTAATATTTTTATAAAATTAGATTATAAAATGTAGACTTTAACAACTTAATATAAAGTGAAATAATCACGCGTTCAATTTATTGCCCTTATTTTCTTTAATTTACCAAATTTGAATACACACTTGATATTCACTTGTTACATAAAGTGAGAAAAACTCATCATAGATATCAGGATAGAAATTTTATATATGCACTAGAAGCGCGTTTCGTCTACAAAAGTCTCATCAGTGACGCTTGAATAAAAGAAATGTTAAAAAGGTCAAATAAAGTACGACGTTGAAGAGTAGTGAGGACCAAAAATTCCTAAAGATATTGCCAAATACATCAAGGTAATCTATTCCTAAGGTAGAAAGGCCTTAGTATTTCAAACATTCAAAGATACCCTTTATAAACAAATCACCATATGTATATATAAAAAAAATGAAAGGTGCATCTGACATATGCTAACTATTTTTTTCAGCAGAAAAAATCCAATATTCTGTAAGGGGACTGGGAAAAAAATAGAAATCATTTAAACGTTTTGTTTTTATAAAAACATTTTGTAAATTATAACTTCCAGTATTATCCATTTGTTATGAATATAGAATCTGTTATCATTATTATCTCAACAGTGTATGTATGTGTTAATATTTCATATTAAGTAACTCGACTGAGAAAAAGTTTGTCTCAGTCGAGATCAATACATAATACCTTCATAAACCGTTGCTACTGATGTACTATTTTCAACATGGAGCCTTGGCTAACACCGAGCAGCAAGATATAATAGTCCACAAACAATAATTGACAGGAAAACCAACGGTCTTATCTATGTAAAAAAACAAGAAAGAAGAAACACTTGTGAACCACATCAATAAACGACAACTACTGAACATCAGATTCCTGACGTAGGACAGGTGCAAACAAGTGCAGCAGGTTTAAATGATACCAAACATTCACCCTTATCTGAAACAAAAGTATAACATCACAACATAAAAAGATATATACCTATCATCTTTTGTCTATAAACTCGAGGAAGTTTCTTTGTTATATTTTATCTCAGCCATGGGTCTTTTTCTTTTGGTAAGATTTTAGACGAGATAGTCCCTCTTGTTTTACTAACCATACGTTATCTGTAATTACAGACCGGCAAAGTGGCTTAAAATGACTTCCAAATATAGTTATATTGTGAATATGGTGCTGATGTATTCATTTTGTTTCCTGTCATTCCACAATAAATTGGCATTTGAATATATATATAGTTAGTTACCATTAGGGTTAGAAACCATATGGGGTTAGTAAGTTCCGTTTCAAAACAAAACAGAATTCTGATAGGTTTAAGCAGACAAAAAAAATGATAATAAACGATTGCAATACATTCATAAAACAAATATAAAGCTAACACGTTGTTATTGTTGGCATTTGTTTTTTGTATAGACAAATGGAAGTAGGTTCTTATATTAAAACTAAGTATTGAAGACATAATTACTTTGATAGGCCGATAGTCTAAATACCACATGTGAAGATAGTCGGTAAGATATATTCGTTACACGTTGTACTAGTGACCGAATACGATATATATTGGGTCAGTAAATTCCATATGCAGATTCGAGCTTCACTCTCACCCCATATATATTGTATTAGGTCACTAACATACCATATAACTAATAATATTGATTAATCAATACAATTGCATTGCATTACATTCTGTTCAGAAATGGGAATACGAGCTAGCTAGCAAGGCGAGTGGATGGGCACAGAATTGTCAATGGCCACACAATCCAGACAGACAAAGCACTCTTGGAACCGTCGGCGAAAACATTGCAGTAACTAAAGGTAAATACCTCAGAGATAATACTGATATACATTTCTTTTGCTAATACATATATCCACTCTCCAATCAATCATCCACAAATTGACCAAATTAAATGAAAGGTAGTAAATTTAACACGTGTATTACCATTTGTTAGCAGCATGTTGTGTAAGCTATCATATCGGTCAAACATTCTTTATTAAATTACACAAAAAGAAACGTAAAATATAGTTTCATTTGAAATTCTCGTAAATGTTTTAAATGAAAGTGTTCTACTGTTCCCTGGTTCCTTAACTACTATCAAAGAAAACTCATTGCGTATTATAATCAAACATAATCATTGACTATAATAATGAATATATGAAAACCTATTAATTAAATTATACATTTTGACAATAAGTGAACCGCCAGGTTGTAGGTATCCCTATTGGTACAGATTGTACTAATTACATAAAAGAATTGTTATGCACTGTTGTGAAACATACGTTATGGTTAAAACTCTATTAAAAACCATCAGAATTCCATTTAATTGGTTAATTCAACAACATTTACACCGTTTTATGTTGTGTTAAATTATCATGAATTCACTAAAATTACTCCTAAAATTTATCCAAAAGAGTTATTGCACCAAATTATAGTACGTCACATCCTGTTACAAACGAAAAGGGTGGGAAAAAATGACAGTTCTCACACTATACTATTAAACTGATTTGGACAATACTTGACAGGATCAATGGAAATAACCAGTATTAGAAAGGAATCAATAATATATTAAGTTAATTCAAACAAATCAATGTACCTCACATCCGAGTACATACAAAAAAAGGATCGAAAAAAATATTCCCTTGAATTTGTCAGTTGTAGGAAATTTATCATACATTCATTGCAGTTAAAAAAAATCTGAGTAGTAAACAAACATCGTGGGTGTTACAAAACACCATATTTTTTGTTATGTTTTTCTATAGAATATTTTGAAAAAACTTGAGCTTACATGGTTAGTAAATCTTGTACACAGGAAGAAAAAGAGTAAACATATTGCTAATTGCAATGAACAATTCTATTATTTTTTTTATTAATACTTGACCGGATAACTCTTTACTCATGTCAAGTATTTTTATATTTGAAAAAGATGAATTCTGCACAATTTTTTTGAAAAGTGAAAATTTAATAAAAACTAATAATGCTTTTAAGGGAAATTAATACTGGTATAACACCTACACAAAAAATTACGGAAAATGGGACGATTTTTCTTTCCTTGGTGTAAATTTTATTTTTCTAGAAGGATATGTTTCTTTACGTTCTTATTATATCCCACCTCGTCTGTTTTCACGTTCAGATTGCTGATCATATGTTTGAACTAACACAATTTACCAGAATAAACATGAAACACTGAACACAAAGATTCACCATTAAGGTGATTCAATGGTTTATCTAATAAAAAAAGTAACACCATGCATTTTTGTTTTCAATTCGACAGGCGGCATTGTCGAAGGCATTAATTATCTGGCATCGGAGAAAGAACAGTGGAACTATGAAACCGAATGTGAAGTCAAGGACGGTTGTGGTCATTATACACAGGTACTTTAGATAAAAAAAATTAATGAGATCATATTTTTCGTTTTCAAAAGAGAGAACTTTATTAAAAGCTTTTTTTGAATGAGTGTTACTTATTTGAAGAAAAAATCCCAGGAACTATTTGGAACGTTAATTTGGTGATAATGTTTAAAAGATTTTACGTAAATAAAATGTTCAATCAGCTTTGTATTTCAACAAGTAATTGAAAATGAATTATAGTCATTTTGTACCTCCCATTTCGTACCTCATGGAAAATTTATCTGTAGGCCAGTTCGTACCTCGTGAAGATTTATATGTTTTTAATTTCTTGGTTAAACTGTATAATTGCTTATAGAAGACTTATATGTATACTATTTCGTACTTCATGGAAGATTCATATAAATACCATTTTGTACCATATGACAGATTTGTTTGTATACCATTGTGTACCTCATAAAAGATTTGTATGTATACCATGCATATCGTACATCATGGAAGATTTATATGGGCGATAGATCACGAGAAATGCCTAAAATTTGAAATTTAGTACCTATGGGATATTTTAAAGGAATAAAATCGGTATTTTTGTTTGATCTGTAAGATTGTGAAACCTTAGTCTTAAATAAACAAGGAAGTACATTACTCCTTAGATTCTGAAAAGGCGAATTTTTCGGAGTCAGCATAGTGGATGTGGAGAGTGATATGTCTTCATGTGGACTTTTATCTTGGCAACCAGCATGCTAACATTCCGACTCAATGTGTCAATTTAGTGCAGTGCAAGGTTAATATTCATATCACATTAACATGTTCACGTCCTGAATATGAATTTGATAAGCCGCTTGTTTTTCAGCAGTTATCCGTTATCATCATCAAGATATGAAATCTTGTATTTGTATTTTGTATGTTTGCACAGTTGATATGGGAAAACACAGACAAAGTAGGATGTGGCCTTCAGAAGTGTGACAGTATTTCTGGCTTGGACTCTGATTTTAATGGGTATGAGTACCTTGTCTGTAACTATTACCCAGCGTAAGTTTCTAAGAATATACAATTCAATAGAGTTTATACATGAACTAATAAATTATAGCAGTAGAGAATTGGTCTAGTACTTTGCGTTATTCTGCAAATTTCAATACAAATTAGCAACTATGTGAAGGACCAAGGTTGTTCATTTTTGGAACAAACCAAAACATTGTTAGCAGGTTTTTTAATATACATTTTGTGTATATTGTACTATTTCAAATTAATTGGTTGCTGTCTCATTGGCTTATATTTTCCATATTTACAAATATTTAAATCTCATCAATCTATTGTAAAGTTACAAATGAAGAAGAAAAGTATAACATAGTACAAAAACAAAAATATTTGAACAATATCAACAGGCTATAGGATAATGAGTTCTCATAATTTCTCAAACAAGTATCTAAGTATGTTGTTATGTTTAATTTTCAAAAACTAAATTAGTTTTAGGACACAAGTTCGTGTAATATGCCCTATCATAGTTCTAATCTTTGTAAATAACATTGTTATTTTCGTCCTTGAATAAAATGTTCTATTTATGTGGATTCAGAATAAAACGATGACATTTTTGACTGTAGCTCAATGTCTGTACCACGTGATTTGTATCAGTTACTGTTGATTCTTAATTATTCGTTGGATACCAATTTTCATGGGTTCCATGGGTCCAGGTGAAACACAAATTCAAATATTCAACGAATACATTTATTCAATAGGCTTTGTATACAGAGATTGGCGTAATCACTAAATTAAATATCCACGAATATGCAAATTTTCAGTAATCCACGAAAATTCATATCCTCGAAAATAAATGAATCCACAGTATTCAACATATTATGACCTTTACTAACACAGAAGGGCAATATCTGCTCCACGTGATTTTTATCAGTTTGTATAACCAGTACTCTTCAGTTTATGCCATTATCTCTACCTTTAGGGTAACACAAAAAATCAACAAAACCAAACGGGAAGTCTGTTAGCCTGGAATCCAGCTATGTTTAAGTACCTTGTTCTATATAATGGGTTCTTGGTATGTACAATTACCTTAATATATGAAATATGAAACATACAAAACTATATCTTAACAGCACCAGCTTAGAATTTTGTGGACAAGTATATCTATTTTAATTGCACTTCATTGTTTGTCGGTATATCTGTGAAGCTTTCTGGACCAAGTGTTGTTTTTTAAACAGTTAAACAGCACCCCAGGGCACATCATCTATACTAACATTTATGCAAATAGGAAACACATTAAAATCATTTTTATCTCACAACAGTACTCATTTATCAGAATTTTAGCCTTAAAGACATTATGACATATTGCACTATTAAGTTTTCTTTTACAGTACATTTTATACAGAATTTAAAAACAAGACTTTGATTATCATACCATATTATCATACCATATTATCATACCATATTATCATACCATATTATCATACCATATTATCATACCATATTATCATACCATATTATCATACCATATTTTCATGAAATGTCTAAAACCTGTTTGAAACTATTCTGATAAAAAACTGAAAGCATTTCAGAATACTATAAATGTCATCTTTAGCAGTTAATCATGCCAAAATTCAAGATTAAATAAAGTATCCAATCCTGTCTCTGTCTCCAGTCCACATCTTACTGTATATCTATTTGTCTATGAAAAGTCACAATTTGTGTCTCAAATGGTCAGTTAAGACATCTTGTCACAACAGCACCATCTCTAACCATATATCTAACATAATATAGCTAATATATGAACTAGAAGGCTTTAAACAAAGCTATATTTGCTAAATTTATATGTATGAAGATACTACATTGTAGTTTGATATTGAATTCTTTCTGATGATTTTTTTTTATGTATCTTTGTATTTCTAGCTTTTTTTATGTCGCAGTGACACAAAAAGCACACTTGGGTGTTACGGCTGGACGAAAACACCCCACCAATAATATTTAGGAAGAAACTATGAGTTTCAATCAGCACTTGCTAACCAATTTAAATTACAAATATTCATATACATAAGTACATGTATTATGAATTTATTTAACTATTCCTACTGTAACTATGAATTTATACTGAGTTATGATGGTATGATACTAAACCCCTAACGGGAAGGATTGTGCCTGATGTTCATATGATGAACTCATAATCTTTCAGTCAGTTCAATTGCAGTCTGGAGCTGGCATGTCAGTTAACTGCTAGTAGTCTGTTGTTAGTTATGTATTATTGTTATTTTGTTTATTTTCTTTGATTACATCTTCTGATATCAGACTCGGACTTCTCTTGAAATGAATTTTAATGTGCGTATTGTTATGCGTTTACTTTTCTGCATTGGCTAGAGGTATAGGGGGAGGGTTGAGATCTCATAAACATGTTTAACCCCGCCGCATTTTTGCGCCTGTCCCAAGTCAGGAGCCTCTTGCCTTTGTTAGTCTTGTATCATTTTAATTTTAGTTTCTTGTGTACAATTTGGAAATTAGCATGGCGTGTTAATTATCACTGAACTAGTATGTATTTGTTTAGGGGCCAGCTGAAGGACGCCTCCGGGTGCGGGAATTTCTCGCTACATTGAAGACCTGTTGGTGACCTTCTGCTGTTGTTTTTTTCTATGGTCGGGTTATTGTCTCTTTGGCACATTCCCCATTTCCATTCTCAATTTTATTATCATAGTTAAGGCCCAGGATATTTCTTAATCTTCATGAAATATTCATAAAACTTCAAATTTGAGTTATTTTCATTAAAATCTCTAAAATAAACAAGATTTGGTGAATTTTTGTATGTTTTCTTTTTTTTCCCATTATAGGTTGCATTTCAATATTAAAAATGCAATTTTCCATAGCAACTCCTTTTTCGGTTAAAACTGTATCACTTTTACTTTGAAGTTTTGAAAAAAAATATATATCTTAGAATGGAAAGTTCATATGCACTACTGACATGAAATTAAAATCACAAAAATACTGAACTCTGAGGAAAATTCAAAACGGAAAGTCCGTAATCAAATGGCACAATCAAAGTATAAAACACATCAAACGAATGGACAACAACTGTCATATTCCTTACTTGGTACAGGCATTTTCAAAGGTAGAAAATGGTGGATTGAACCTTGTTTTATAGCGCAAAACCTCTCACTTGTACAACAGTCGCATCAAATTGAATGATATCGATAATGATGCGTGAACAAAACAATTTAGATTTAGATTTGTCAGTTATGAATATGTATATTTTCTGGTAACATTCCCAGGTAATGTCTTGACGAGACGAAATTACAGATCATATCTGGGAACAAGCACGTGAATAAAATAATTTATCTATAAATGTTATATATCTGCCCAAATGAGGCGTGGTTAGAGTAACAGCTGTATTTACAAAGTATAACCTATAGGTATGCAAAATTGCTTCAAAGGTAAAATTATAAAACAATAATTCGCAAGGTATTTTTTCAACATTTTTCAGGAAAAAAATGAGAGATAAAATGTAAAATGAATCCATGAACATTTCAACAATAGCAAGTGTATTACGTTTGATGTGTTTCGCACACTCTAGTATTGATTCGAAATGAATGATCCCTCATTCAGACCCAAATATATTTCCTGGAGATTTTCAATATAACATTTATAAGAAGAAAAACGAGGACAACACATTTGATAAGATAGCAGGTTTTTGCTAAATACTCATCATATGACATGATTTGTGTTTTCTACTCGCTATCGTAAAACAGTTTGATACGAGGATTCACATTTAACATTTGGTCACATGACAGTACTCCCACTCGTGTTTAAACCAGTTTGATAAGAGGATTCACATTTAAAATATGGTCACATGACAGTACTCCCACTCGTGTTTAAAACATTTTGATACGTGGATTTGCATTTAACATTTAGTCACATGACAGTACTCCCACTCGTGATTAAAACCGTTTGATACGAGGTTTCACATTTAACATTTGGTCACATGAAAATACCCTAACTCGTGTTTAAAACATTTTGATACGTTGATTCGCATTTAACATTTGGTCACATGACAGGCATGACAGTACTCCCACTCGTGTTGAAAACAGTTTGATAAGAGGATTCGCATTTAACATTTGGTCACATGACAGTCATGACAGTACTACCACTCGTGTTTAAAACAGTTTGATATGAATATTCACATTTAACATCTGGTCACATGACAATACCCTAACTCGTGTTAAAAACATTTTGATACGAGGATTCACATTTTACGATAAGAGAGGAACGGATACTCTTTATCAAGGATAGAGAAACATTGTAAATGGAAATGAAAGAATACAAAAATGAAGGACCCCTCTTCCAGATCTCACATATATTTTCATGATTATTTTTGAATATACACCTTTTATATCAACAAAAAAAAGAATAACACATTTAGTAATTAAAAAGGTTGTTGATCATGTGACATGATTTGCGTTTTCTACACATTTTTTCTTCTACATTGTATGATACGAGGATTCACACTCAATATTTGCTCTCATGGCAATACGGCCACTCGTGTTTGATACGAAGGTGCACTTTTAACATTTGGTCACATGACAATACTCCCACTCCCAATCGTTTGCTCCTTTATAACAGTAAGGCCTCCCTTCACCTTTAGGATCTCTGCAGTAATTAGTCGGGTGATCGGCTGGATCTGATGGAAGGTCATGTGTACTGACTGAATCCCAACGCCTACAAGTGGTCCCGAGAGCACTGCAGCTGACTTTACCTCTATAGGTAGAACTATTGTTGTAACAATCATCTACTACAAAAGAAAATCATGTTATACATAACAGTGTATATGTTGTGTACAAGATGTAAGTTTGTACAAATTGTAATTTGTACAGGGATTTTGTACAAGTTATAAGTTTCTTGACACATACCTTCTTGCACTAGGTGATAAAGGTTTGTCTTCTTAAATATTCCAGTTTAATGTTTTAAATTCCAATTTTTATCTTCAAACTAACACCACGTGCTATTCTCATTATCCTCAAACTGGAAATGAGGATATCTAAATGGTTTGAATTATAATTTTATTTTTTCTCCTTATCCCGTATTGATATCCAAAAACAGTGAGAGAAAAAAAACAACATTTGCAACTTACCAAAGATTTCAAAGATATGAAAATGAATGCAAAAAAGCAAACATTTGAGATATGTTAACAAAATGAAACATACCACCACATGAAATACTGAAATCTGACCAGGTTCCATCCGATTGACAAATGCTGCTAGGGCAATGATCTGTCGACTCATTTGCAGTAAATGATTTACAGCTGTATAAAGCTCCCAAAAGTCCATATGACATGTTATATTTGACAGTCAATCCAACGGGTATGTTTTCAACCTGTTGACACGTGTCGCCTGAAATCAGAAAAAAAGTATACGTAAATTCACAAAAATACTGGACACCGAGGATAATCCAAACAAAAAGTCCTTAATCAAATGGCAAACTTAAAAGCTCAGACACTTCAAATGAATAAATATCAACTGACATATTCCGACTCGGTACAGGTATTTTCTCATGTACAAACTGGTGGATTAAACCTGGATTTATAGCTAGCTAAACCTCTCACTTGTAAGACAGTCGCATCGAATTCTATTATATTGACAACGATGTGTGAACAAAACAAACAGACATAATAGATAAAAAATGTCACAAATAGGAGTACAGCAGTCGACATTGTGTTATCATCTTAATCACAATAAATACAAGAATTGCTAGTCATGTTATACAAGTTTATTTTTATTGTTTTTCATTTATCTGTTGGAAGCGGAAATTCCTAGAAAATAATAGCAAAACGAAAACAACAAAGATAAACAACAATTTCAAAAAAACTATTCCCGAGCAAATACGTCCATCAACACATCATTTAAATACATGTGTTTTGGAAGGGTTAAATAATCCTCTTCATCTCGGCGGAGAAGATTTCCAAATCGTAAAGAATCTATCACGACAGTTAAACATTTCATTGCCCTTTTTTAGTTGTAGACAATGCTTGTAGTATTATACGATCAGCTACTGTATATCATATTATATTAAACAGCCAACGTGTTTTGACAGCTCTATTAAAACGTTTGCAGTTTAGGTAAATGCTTAGATAGTTTACCGATGTCAAGTCTCATTAATAATAACCATATTATAATGAATAACGAATCAATTTAACAAAAAAAAAAAAACGGGGAAACTCGAATAAACTCAAATACACGCGAAATCGGATGCAGTGACAGCTTTAGCTTCTCCTGTTATGCATGTATCACATTCAATGTCAATCTAATTAAAATATCGCAGGAATTAGGAATAGGACACACTTGGTTATAAGACACACTCGGGGATAGAACACAATACCGAATAGGATATATTCCGGAATAGGACACAATATGGAATAGGACACAATCGGGAATAAGACACAATCGGGAATAGAACACAATCGGGAATAGGACACTATCGGGAATAGGACACAATCGGAAATAGGACAGAATCGGGAATATGACACCATCTGGATAAGGACACAATCTGCAATAGAACACAATCGGGAATAAGACAATCGGGAATAGAACACAATCGGCAATAGAACACAATCGGGACTGGGACACAATCGGGAATAGGACACAATCGAGGAATAAGGTTCAATTAGTTAAATTACAGATAAGAAGACTGTACTGATACATAAAGATCTGAGACCAAGAAAACAAGTCCCTGGTGAATTGAGACACCGACGAATCATATCGGCCATGTTATAGTTTTAACACTTTTATCAGCACAGCATATTTTTGGAATGTTAAATCAATCACTTATCATATAAAACTTACATTTTGTGATTGAACAAAATTCCCAAGAATAATGTTCATCAATTGTATAACACCATGGAGTTAACGTATGGGAAGGATCTCTACAATAATTCGAATGGAAGTCCGACATCTGTTCCGAAGTAAATGAGTGTGAGTGCGGGGATTGGAGATTCCACATTTGACAGGTTCGTCCACTGTGAGTATAGTTAACATGTCCATTATAGTTCCAGCTTTCGTCAAGATAGCAGTCCGCTATGCAAAATTATAGAAACGGTTAGTTCATTTATTCATCTTTCGAACCAGCAATACTTTTACATAAACAATATGTGAGCAGAACTATTTCTTATTATAAAAATCAAACGATTTATTTCTTTAGTTGATTATTCCTAGCTGATAAGATGTTTTTCAAAACTTAATTCAACAATGAACACTTTAATTATGTGTAGTGTAGGACGATCATTTTTCCGCAATAAAGAACTAACGCGATTCGTCAAAATAAGTCAAATTTTTATCGTCTAAAAGATAGTGTACATTTTTTTTGTCATGCACCAAAAGTTACCGTTAACATCAATTGGTCAGACTATAACCGTTATTCAAACTTCCTTAAAGAGCTTATTCTTAAATAAAGGATCGAACGTCCTTGAATATAATCAATCCTTATGGTAAACTTTTATCAGCTCCAGGAATCAGTCAACCCTATTAAATACAAATATAGATATAGGTGTCATTACTGGAAAATCTCGAACAGGTTATTATTTATTTTACCTTCTATTGGTGTCTTTAACTCCTTGATGTCTGAAATGGAAATATCAATTTTTAATCATATTCCATGTAAGCCGATCTTTAAACTTGTTGAACAACCTATAAGATAATCAAAATGATATTTGTGTATATCAATAATAGATGGTGCAGTTGCCTTTCTATGTTTTTTGCGATGAAAGATAAGTTCTTCTTGTATTATATTTATGCAATATGATCTAGATGAACAAAATAGCTTAGAAATGCAATACTAGATTATTCTTTCTAATTCTCATTTTTCAATATGTAGTTTTAAAGTTGACTTGATTACGTCATTTTTAATGTCCCAATCATTTGTTATCCACTGAATCTCTGGGTTCCCCTTTCTCAATGGAATATTAGTCATTATCAATGATTGTCAGTAACCAACGCCGAAAAGATTGTCATGAAAGTCAACCAATAATGGTAATCATGTTTGTATTCTGTTTTATACTTTGTGATTTTGCCTTCCCCCCATCCATTACAGCATTTACAGTGTGGTTTGTCAATTAAGCAATTTAAACTTTTGGTTTTTGAATGTTTTTAAGCAGTTGATTCGTTTGCATTTTAGTTTATGGGGAAACATTTTTGGCATTAATGTGACTACCATTGCATTCAATGATTTAATTACAATTTGACCGTATCTGATGACGTGGCGTTGTGACTACGTATTGATCGATCTGGTCATTAATGGTCATCAACACATCTTGTCTGTCTATATCTTAACCTGAAAGGACAGTATAGGACGAGTTTCTGGCATCGAACTGCCCTGTTACATTACGTTCACGTATTTCTGTTTTCAATATTCCTATAGGCTGACTCAGATAGTTGTCGCTCAGTATCGGCAATTTTGAGGTACAACATTTTAAAACAGATCCAAGTGTGGGTATAGATTTAAAAGAACCGATCCTTTATGGATTTCAAATTTTGCTTTAACACATGTGTAAAACATTCGTGCAACCTCAAACTCCGGTGTATGCTCAACATCAGATAAGACGAATATTGAATTATTCTAACAGATAGAAATATGGCAAGCATGGATACATGTAAAAGTTATTTGAGCATCAATCATGATTTGGTTGAAAACCTCAACAAAATGCGTATTGCGTTTCTAAAGTCCGTCAGTATATTCTAGCTTTTTTTATAATTTTATTAAATGATTGTTATTTATCCATAGCTATTTGAGGAAATTACCAAAGTTATATGAATAACAATAACATAAGAATAATTCCCCACAAAATTTACACTGCCCTTTTTAAACACAAGGTCATGGACTATTGTCCGTGTGTTACGTTCCGTTTCATATAAACTTTAAATTTATAAGTCTTTAAAATTTGTAGTGAACACCCTTAAGGTTAACATATTACGCTATTATTGATTAATCATGTTTAACAAAAATGCCGAATTACATGGTAAGTTCAAAAAGGTGAAAAACCAAATAAACTTACACAATCAAACGTTAGACTTTAACCAAAGAACTGACGAACGGAAAACAAGTAACATATTCCTACCTTACATGCATTTTTGACAGAAAAAAAATAGTCTTATATCTATCTTAACTTCCCGCTTGTGTGGAATTGTTAACAGACCTTCTGTTATACTGACAAAAACTAAGTGAGCAACCTAAACAGACATGATAGATGCGACAAAAATTGGGAACAAGCAGTCAAAACTGTGCAAACATCAATAAAAAAAAATACAACTGATTAATAAAACCAAATAAACATACATTTAAATATAACAAAGAAGCCTCCAAAAAAGTAGTTGCAGTTACTGATAAATTTCACATAGCACGCTAAACAAATAATAAACGCATTTTGTCGTTACGATTAAAGTCGAAACTCCATATCAACACAACAAATGATCATTTCTAGCAGTTAGAAAAGATACTTACTATTTTTGCCGACTTTTCGTAATACATTCCATCCTGATGTTGTTTCTAGAGCATAAGAAAAAAACTCAGATGTATTTAAACAAAGTTGACAAGTTAAAACGGATTTGTCATAGCTTGCTGCATGACACTTTTCTTCATTTACGCATTCCACTGCGCACTCTAAAGCGCTGTAGTTATAAAAGATCTTACTAGTACTTGAATTGTTATTCGATATGATCCTTTTGTCTTTTTCAACAGAAAATGTGTTTTGTTTCAATTCAAAAGCCGCAGAAAAAATCAGCATGTTAAAAACTGCAATTACTGAACCAACAGTGGTCAATATGGTATAAGGAATCGTCATTTTGTTCACTCTTTGTAATAACTCATCACATATTTTTTCTAATTTATTTCAGTTATATAATAAACTCTTGATATTACTATGATAAACCGACGACAGCAGCGATACTTATGTTGTAGCAAAATGATTGTTCTCCACACATCCTTATAAATACATGAATTATTAATGCAATACAATAGTTTTAGAATCAATATGGGTACTCTTGAGATGTAATTTAGGTCGACAATAAATGAAAATACATGAACATCAAAGAAAAATCAGATAGCTTATCTTTCCAATTTCATTTTGATATTAAAATCAAACTATAAAAAACATACCATCGTTGATTGTAGTGCAAGGAGGTATCGGTTCATCGTTTGTTTATTTCAAAAGATTAAACTGAAAAATGAGATAAAAAATTATAGAATATTAAAAACTTTACAATTATATAATATAAACAATATTAGGTCAATGTCAGTAAAAATAAGAACTTTTTTGTATGAGGCTGAGAAACTGGGGAAGGGCGAGGTTTTTGTGCCGAATACAAAAAATGTTTATATTTTTTAGGACATTGACTTAATGTTGTGTTAATACTGTAACTTAAATGAATACATTGATAGCTATTTAAATTGTAACACATATTTCAAACTTATTTTTATCCCTTAATGAACCCATGAACTGTGAAAAAAGAGTTCCAGGATGAAAATGACATTGCACAAAATATAGCTGTGTTACTATATTTACGAAATAAACACAACTAGTTGCATTATAAATATACTTAGTAAATAAAATATACATAGAGGACTGTAGTACATTTACACTTTAAAAGACGAAATGTCAATTTGGAGTCAAATATACCTTCTAAATGGGTAGTAAGGTAATACATGACATGTCGTGTATCAAATCTTTGATAGAAAGATTAGTCTGGAATCAAATATACCTTAACTTTATAAGTGGGTTATGCAGTTATACATGACAGGTCTTACATATACACTTTGATAGACGAATAATTAGTCTGGAGTCAAACGTATCTTCTAAGTGGGTTGGTAGGTTTATACGTCAGCTTTTTTTCCATTTACACGTCGATTGACGAAAGATGAGTATGGAGTCAAGCATATACTCTAAGTGGATTTGTCAGTCATATACGATAATTCTTTTATCTACACGTTGATAGAAACAAAATTATTCATGAGTCAAACCTATAATCTTAGTGGGTTGGTAGGTGTATACGACAGTTCTTTTATTTACACTTTGATCGACGAAAGATTAGTCTGGAGTCAGACAAACCGTCTAAAAGGATACATAGGTTGTAAACGACAGATCTTACATTCACATAGTGTCAGATGAGCAAAAAAAGTAATATCACAAGAATACTGATCACTGAGGAATATTCAAAACGAATAGTATTTATAGCGATCTTCTTTCAAGTATGGACGTATTTTTTTAATTCTGTCCCATCATTCTTATGCACATGGATGAGTTAGGTATACCAAAGTAATGTGCAGTATCTTCTGATACGAGACCGCTACAATGTTCTTTAAATAATAGATTGCACTTATGACGACGGCCATGTCAACAAAACGTTATCCGCAAAAATTAACTGTTGACTAAATGGAATAAACTGTGCAAAGGGGAATCAGGCAAAAACACAATACACACTAATTAAGGGGGGCAGACCTTTATTGAGGGAGCTAACTCTTAAAATCAGCTAAGCGTTTGTAAAAGTCAAATTTTATAAGGGTATTTAAGCATTTACTTGAAACAGTTTGGAAACAATCCATGTAAAAGAGGGACAAAAGATACCAATGGGATAGTCAAACTCATAAATCGAAAATAAACTGACAACGCCATGGCTAAAAATGAAAAAGACAAACAGACAAACAATAGTACACATGACACAAGATAGAAAACTAAAGAATTAGCAACACGAACACCACCAAAAACTAGAGGTGATCTCAGGTGCTCCGGAAGGGTAAGCAGATCCTGATCCACATGTGGCACCCGTCGTGTTGCTTATGCTTATGTTTAACCTAGAAGCTCAGATTATATTTATGACAAAGGTTGACACTAAAATAGTGATTATTTTAAGAGTTATTTCCCTTAACCTAGTTATACCTCCTTTAGTCTGTTAGGGAGCAGCTGTAGATGCAAAGGTGTAGTAGCCAAAAGTAAACTTTAAGATAAAACAATCAGTAATGTTTCAAATGCACTGCACTGCGCTGCTGCGGGTTAATATCAATATTGTGTTCCTTGTTCATTGTTTCTTTAGATTTACAAGTGGAGCGTTTGTAAATTATCCTTTAAAAGAAATTTTTGCTGTACTAAAAAGTTAAATCCCAAAAATACTTTAACCTGCGGAAAATTCAACTAGAGGCTCTAAAGAGCCTGTGTCGCTCACCTTGGTCTATGTGAATATTAAACAAAGGAAGGGATTCATGACAAAATTGTGTTTTTATGATGGTGATGTGTTTGTACGTGTTACTTTACTGAACATTCTTGCTGCTTACAGTTATCTCTGTCTATAATGAACTTTGCCAAGTAGTTTCAGTGGAAAATGTTAGTAAAAATTTACAAATTTTATAAAAATTGTTAAAAATTGACTATAAAGGACAATAACTCCTTAGGGTGTCAATTGACCATTTCAGTCATTTGACTTATTTGTAAATCTTACTTTGCTGTACATTATTGCTGTTTAAAATTATCTCTATCTATAATAATATTCAAGATAATAACCCAAAACAGTAAAATTCCCTTAAAATTACCAATTTAAGGGCAGCAACCCAACAACCGGTTGTCCGATTCATCTGAAAATTTCAGGGCAGATAGATCTTGACCTGATTAACAATTTTACCCCGTCAGATTTGCTCTAAATGCTTTGGTTTTTGAGTTATAAGCCAAACACTGCATTTTACCCCTATGTTCTATTTTTAGCCATGGCGGCCATCTTGGTTGGATGGCCAGGTCACCGGACACATTTTTTAAACTAAATACCCCAAAGATGATTGTGGCCAAGTTTGGATTAATTTGGCCCAGTAGTTTCAGGGGAGAAGATTTTTGTAAAAGATTACTAAGATTTACGAAAAATGGTTAAAAATTGACTATAAAGGGCAATAACTCCTAAAGGGGTCAACTGACCATTTCGGTCATGTTGACTTATTTGTAAATCTTACTTTGCTGAACATTATTTCTGTTTACAGTTTATCTCTATCTATAATAATATTCAAGATAATAACCATATAACGGCAAAATTTCCTGAAAATTGCCAATTCAGGGGCAGCAACCCAACAACCGGTTGTCCGATTCGTCTGAAAATTTCAGGGCAGATAGATCTTGACTTGATAAACAATTTAATTCCGTCAGATTTGCTTTAAATGCTTCGGTTTCAGAGTTATAAGCCAAAAAACTGCATTTGACCCCTATGTTCTAATTTTAGCCATGGCCGCCATCTTGGTTGGTTGGCCGGATAACCGAACACATTTTTTAAACTAGATACCCCAATGATGATTGTGACCAAGTTTGGTTGAATTTGGCCCAGTAGTTTCAGAGGAGAAGATTTTTGTAAAAGTTAACGACGACGGACGACGCCGGACGCCAAGTGATGAGAAAAGCTCACTTGGCCCTTCGGGCCAGGTGAGCTAAAAAGGAAAGTCCCTAATCAAATGACAAGTTTAATTTATTAAGGTCTACAATATTTGTAAATTAATTTTGATTGTCATATATTTTCGACCTTAGCATCAATGAATTAACATTTATTGTCGACATAAATATATGGTGCAATACAACATGTACAATTTATACCATTTGATGCCAGTAACAACACGTAGTCGATTCCTCAGATCGATGAATGCTTGTCTCCGAGTATATCGGCAGAACAGATAAAAATTAAGTCAGGAATTAGTCTGTTTCTATCAATTTGGTATCATGATATTATTTTAAATAATTCAAAACTAAAACATTATTCTAGTCTTCAAAAATGCTGCACACAAAATTTAGTAAAGCTAAATGTCATATTATAAACATTAAAACCAAAAATACACCTTTTCATGAACATAATGAAGTAAATGCACTCCCTTCCCTTAAGATATTTGTTGATTAAACAACATAGAGGGAATAGAAAGCACAATGAAAGAGAAATATAATAGATATCATAATTTGTGCAAATAAAGTTTATCAATTCACAATTTGAGAAAGCACAGAAACGCCATATGTCACCAACGACATCTAGAAGTTCGAGTGAATGCAAGTCCCCGACAGATTTTAGAAGTACTTTTCGTTCGAAAGACCAAAAACAAGATCCTATGGAACGCCACAGCTGTCTTATGTGGTTCTCTGATATTACTTTATGTTGTTTTATCATTACGTATTAATAGTTTGTCTTTATTTGATATGGTTTTGACATTACGTAATGATGTTTTAATATATCTCAATATGAATAGTCATTACTTAATGATATTTCGATATTACACGATATTGTTTCGTATTGACTTGATATAGTTTTGTCATTATTCAATATGGTTTTGTCATTACTCGATGTGGTTTCACCATTATTTAATATGGTTGTGTCATTAGTCAATGTGGTTTTAACGTTACTTGATGTGTATTTGACTTGACATAATGCAATTGTTTCATTACATGATGTGATTTTGTTATTTCGTAATAATGATTTGTCTATTCTTTGTGTGGGTTTAACATTACGTTAAAAATTTTATGTTTCAAAATTTGACCATTTTACACTACTTGATGTGTTTGTTTCATTATTTGATGTGGTCTTGTCATTCTTTTATGTGGTCCTGTCATTCTTTGATGTGCTTATCCCATTACTTGATGAGGTAAAACCACGTGACCAATTCGGAAAAACCTGTTCTATTTTTAGATATATCTCTATGTTGTATGACTGTGCCTTTAATGCATTAGGCCATCCATCTAATTAGTATTCAAACTAAACTTCGGGTTACTGTTTAAGTTAAACTTTGAGTGAGTTTTCGAATGAAAGTCATACTTATAATTAAAGTTCTAGTTAGAATTGATTTTCGAATTGGACTTCGAGTTTGAATCACATTTTAAGGCAGAGTCCTAGTTACAACTTTGAATTTTAGTCACTTCTTGAGGTAGAGTTTGAGTTGGATTCGAATTTAAGTCTCATTTAGAAATTATTAAGATTTCGAGTTGAAATTCGAGCTATTTTATATGTCTTTTTGAGTTCGTAATTAAATTTTCTATCACGGAACAAGGGCTTTTACTTGGGCTTCCGAAAAGAGGGCTCCGGGATATGCGTACTAAATAAACAATGTTGCAGTATACAAAACGCAACATAGGAGTTGAAATAAAGTTAGATGTGGTGTGATTGCCAATGAGATAACTATCCACCAGAGTTTAAATGCAGTGGATGTAAGAAATCATATATCGGCAACCGTACAGCCTTCAAAAATCCGTATAGTCAGCTACAAAAAGGCCACCATGCACTATGTGAAAAAAATTCAAACGAAAAAACTGACGGTCTATTTTCCAAAAAAAAAATATGACACATATGTATACAACGACAAAAATTGAACTTCATGATCCTGACTTGGGTCAGGTACATAAAGAAAGTGCACGTGGCGGAGTTTAACATGTATGTGAGAGAACATCGAACGGTAACAGTAGTGTAACAGTAGTGTAACAGCACAACACGAGAAAAGAATGTAAACTAGACAAATCGATGCCCCCGCACTCCACTCATTGAACCGCTTGTGCCCCAAAAAGGACAAAGTTCAATTATTTTTCTCCAATAAGAGGAAAAATAATGAAAAGAAAAAACCCTGACCACATGCACACCATCAATACATGTACAAACAGCTAGCAGAGTGATAAATTCCTAGCATTCAATTTGTAGGAGGAGTTATCTGGAAACGCCCTACTTATGCAAGTAAATTTCCCAAAAATAACAAAGTTCAACTTTTCCCCGAAGAGCTCATATTAATAAAAACTAAATCCTGACCACATACAGCACACCTTCAACATATATGTACAAACAGACAGTAAGGAGAAAACTTCCTAGGATTCAAACTGTTGGAGGAGTTATGCGGAATAACTACATGTATATACCCATAATGGGACGGAAAGACGGACGGACAAATGTTAAACACTATGCCCCCAACTTTCAGTTGCTGTGGCTTAAAAAACATTTCAATTGGCTGGCTCAATACATCGGTATGACTGGGTAATTTAAATCTGAAATTTGAAAACTTATAGATCAAATAACAGGACCAAGTGGTTTGGGGATATCCCAATTATGTCCGAAATACTGTAAAATTTTTAGGATTTTATTTTTTTTATTATTGTATTCCGTTCCCTATTTTGATACCAAATAACTCTGAATAACCACTCGAACTTTAATTTGATTTTTAACTTTGGCGATACCCATCCAAAGCACATTAAACAAACGACATATTGAAATCTGTTAAAAAATAGATTTTTTTCACATTGTGCATGGTGGCCTTTTGTTGCTGACTATACGGAGTGTTGAAGGCTGTACGATTGCCGATATATGATTTCTTACATCCACTGCATTTAAGTAAAACTCTGGTGGATAGTTGTCTCATTGGCAATCACAACACATCTAACTTTATTTCAACTCCTATGTTGCGTTTTGTATACTGCAACATTGTTTATTTAGTACGCCCGGAGCCCTCTTTTCGGAAGCCCAAGCAAAAGCCCTTGTTCCCGGCGATAGAAAATTTAATTACGAACTCAAAAAGACATATAAAATAGCTCGAATTTCAGCTAGAAATCTTAATTAATAAAAATTAGACTTAAATTCGAATCCTACTCAAACTCTACCTCAAGAAGTAACTCAAATTCAAAGTTGTAACTAGAACTCTGCCTTTAAATGTGACTCGAACTCGAAGTCCAACTCGAAACTCAATGCTAACTAGAACTTTAATTATAAGACTGTATTGACTTGAATTCGAAAACTAACTAAACGTTTAACTCAAACAGTAACCCGAACTTCAATTTGAACACTAATTAGATGGATGGCCAAACGCATTCAAGGCACATACAATATGGAAATCTATCTAAAAATAGAACAGGTTTTTCCGAATTGGTCACGTGGTTTTACCTCATCAAGTAATGGGATAACCACATCAAAGAATGACAGGACCACATAAAAGAATGACAAGACCACATCAAATAATGAAACAAACACATCAAGTAGTGTAAAATGGTCAAATTTTGAAACATCATTACGTAATGTTAAAACCATATAAAGAATAGACAAATCATCATTACGAAATAACAAAACCACATCATGTAATGAAACAACTACATTGCGTTAAGTCACATACACATCAAGTAATGGGAAAACCACATTGACTTATGACACAACCATATTAAATAATGGTGAAACCACATCGAGTAATGACAAAACCATATTGAGTAATGACAAAACTATATCAAGTCAATATGAAATCATATCGTGTAATATCGAAATATCATTAAGTAATGACTATTCATATTGAGATATATTAAAACATCATTACGTAATGTCAAAACCATATAAAATAAAGACAAACTATTATTAAGTAATGATAAAACAACATATAGTAATATCAAAGTTCCACATAAGACAGCTGTGGCGTTCCATAATATCCCATTGAATATGTGCATGAATGTTTTATTAGTGAGAAAAATTTGCCTTTATACAATAAAGAGAGACAATGACAACAAACCTGAAACAAAGATTATTGTATTATGCAACAGTTCCACAGAATTAAAAGATGTGGCAAAACTAAGTATTGCGTTGTAATAGGACAAGAAAAAAATACCATCCGTTTTGTCTCGTTTACAACACAGACAGAATGCAAAGAAGAGACAAAAAAAAAGACCGAAAGCAGTTGTACTCAGGAAAAATTATGACAGAAACTGTATTAGCTGAGTTTGTTACATACATCTTTTAAACTCCACATCATTCTGAGAAGTCAGTGGTGTTTCAATTAGCAGACCTGGCAAACCTATACGAGAAAGATTGACACAAATTTGTTCTACTTCTGCACATGTTCACTCTATGCGGTTAGTATAAAGGGCAAGGTTTTGAAGAAGATGCCAGAACTAGAAGCAAACCTAAAAGGCAGATTTTTCTTTTAAAGTTTGAAAAATATATAGGATCAGCTTTTGCGTTTGCCTGTGATAATAATTACACCATGTTTATGGCAAAGCCAGCCGCAATTTTTCGCTGCCAGCACGAAGGCAATATTTTATCATTAATCTCCGAAGATATCGGTGATAGTAAACCTCCTTTGTTTTCCAAAACCTTAAAAGGTACCTGACCTACCTAATACTTACATGAATATGAAACCTACATATCGTAAAACAAAACCAGAACCAATCATTCTGCTAGAGAATTTGACAGCCATTCTTAACTATGACTATCTATTTTTGAGTTCAAATAATGAGTATGAGTGGTCCTTGTAATCAAAACAAAGTAGACACAAGTATTATTTTTCATATCACAAGTGCAACTAAAAAGAGGTGTACGTCGACACTGATAATCAGCTCAGCTCATTTTTTTTCAAGACATTACAAAGAGAAAAATTTCGGGTTGCATTTAGAAAATGAAAAAATCTGAGAGATGGCTTCCGATTCAAGAAATTGATCATGCTTTTTAACCTTAATCAGAGGTTTTGTCATTTTTCAACGCCTTAACTGTATGTGACCCTGTCGCCACTTTTCGTGGAATTGGAATGAATTTCTGCTTTCTTTTCTTATATACAGCACAGTTAAGAAATTATGAGGTAGTCACAATCTAAATTTATGAAAAGTATCAAACACACACACACAAAAGTATGTTATATTTATGCTATATTGTATTCACTTGTTTTTTGTTAATATTTCTTTTTGATTGTGATGAACAACTTCAATTGATGTTTCATATTGTATCTTTCTATATTGTGATGTTATACTTCTGTTCAAGTTTAGGGTGAAGATTTTCGGCACCTGTTAGAACGTTCAAAATCGCTGCATTTGGTTTGCACCTGTCATTAGTTAGAAACATGTTGTTCCGTGGTTGTCGTTCTTGATGTAGTTCATAAGTCATTTGTAAGTGTTTTTCGTTTCTCGTTTTTTATTTAGATTAAACATTTGTTCTTGCTGTTTATTTAGTTTTACACTTGTCACTTTGATGCCCGTTATTGTTTTCTGTTCTATGTGAACCAAGACTCCGTGGTGCAGGCATTACTTTGACCTATAACGGGTAAATTTTTACACATTGTAGCTTGTATGGATAGTTATCGCATTGGCACTCATACCACATCTTCTTATATCTTTAAATAAAACTTTATAACTCTAGATCTTAGTCAATAAACTCAGAAGTTCTATGCTCACTAATATTAAAAGGAGCTTCGCTGGTATTAATGTCTGGAAGAAAGTTTACTATTTTTACCTTTTCTTGAAAAATCTACTGCTTTTAGAAATGACCAGAGTATCAGTTTTACATTAATTATATATGGGATTTAATCATGTCAATATTAATATGGGTCCTTGAGATTATATTTATTTCAACAAAACGATGAAATGACATTAAAATATATGAAAAAAAAGAATTCTTATCTATCTTTCTATTTCCAATGTATTATTGATATGAAAACCAAGCTATAGAAACACAGCAACGTGCTAGGTGACGTTGTTATAAGGTGTTGGTTTAATTGTTTTATATTTTGTATTAGAAAATTAAAATGCAAATATTTATAGAATATAATAACATATTATAAAAGTAGTATGAGTAGTAGTTGTTGTTGTTGGTGTAGTGGAAGATAATACAAATATTTATAGAATATACTAACATATTATAAAAGAAGTATGCGTAGTTGTTGTTGGTGGTGTAGTGGAAGTTAAGACAAGTAGCAGAAGTAGTATTAACATTTTAAAACTAGTTGAATGATTGAATGAATCTTTGTTGCAAAAAGTAAAATCACAAAAATACTGAACTTCAAGGAAAATTCAAAAAGGAAAGTCCCCAATCAATTTGCAAAATCAAAAGTTCAAACACATCAAACGAATGGATAACAACTGTCATATTCCTGACTTGGTACAGGCATTTTCTAATGTAGAAAGCGGTGGATTGAACCTGGTTTTATAGCTAGCTAAACCTCTCACTTATATGACAGTCGCATCAAATTACATTATACTGTCACCGATGCGTGAACAAAACAAACAGACACAATAGGTAAAAATGTCAAAAATAGGGGTACAGTAGTCAACATTGTGTTATCATCTTAATCACTATAAATCACTTAATCACTAAACCATTTACATATACATGCTAGGGCAAAATTAACGATATATGTTACATAATATAAAATATGAATAGACAACAGAGAACAGTAGTATAATACAATGACATATAAAGCTAGGAGACTATATATAGATCTAATATGCTATGCAGCTTTGGATTTCAAATGCTTTGGCCATGAGTATCACTGAAGAGACATGTATTGTGGAAATGCGCATCTGGAGAAGGAAAATTGGTACCGTTAATGTTATAACTACCACTGGGGTGATGCCTCTGCTGGTGGACTGTTAGTCCCCGAGGGTATCACCAGCCCAGTAGCCAGTACTTCGGTACTGGCATGAAAATATGGAGTGTTTGTGTTATTAAAAGTGACTGTTACAAAAGATTAGAAATTATTATAAATTAAGAAATGTATCTCCCTCATGCAAAGCTCTGATTCCTTTCACGGATTTGGCTATACTTTTTTTACCTTTTGGATTATAGCTCTTCATCTTTTATATAAGCTTTGGATTTCAAATATTTTGGCCACGAGCATCACTGAACAGACATGTATTGTCGAAATGCGCATCTGGTGCAGAAAAATTGGTACCGTTAATGTTATTATTTTACATAATTACATAATTTTATCATAATAGACTTACTTGAAGCTTGAAGTAAATTTACTACTTTACGATTATTAGGCAAAGAACAACACCATTTTGGGAAAAATTGTGTTCGTACAGATCTATGAGCTGGACAAACAAGACAAAATGGTATTCATCTTGAATAACATACATTAAACAGCATTCACACAAACGGTTTCTCTAGGAATATTATTATAACGACCAATGTCATTGGTACAGGACATTTTAATAAATAAAAAAATAGTGAGTTGAACACCCGTCAATGTAGACATAAAACCAATACGGGTACCAAGTATATATAAACACTCTCTAATCAAATGTTTGAATAGACAAGCAATAAAAGGGTAATAAATACCAAACACTTGTAAAGTGGATAGTGGCACGACAACGCCGATGCTATGTTTAATATGAAATAAACATTATTCAAACATATATCTATACATATAATATATAATTCATACTTGAATGGTTTTACACTAGTAATTTTGGGGCCCTTTATAGCTTGTTGTTCAGTGTGAGCCAAGACTCCGTGTTGAAGGCCGTACATTGACCTATATAATGGTTTATTTTTTTTTTTAAATTGTTATTTGGATGGAGAGTTGTCTCATTGGCACTCACACCTCATCTTCCTATATCAAGAGAACATAACCAAAGATAAAAAAGAAAAGACCATGCTCAGAAACGAATTACTGCGAAAAACTGGAACACATGTGGAAACAGTTTACAAAACACTTTTTTAAGAAACAAAAGATTGAGAAACCCCGCCAAAATCGAAAACGATGTTCGCTCAGGTGTTCTTGATTGGAAAATAAAACCGTTCCTGAAAATTAAGAATGACTAAATTGTCAAGATTACTGATAAGTGAGTTCTTCTTATCATTAACGAAATAAGTGGATAACACTGTCTCTGATAACCTTTCTAATGTCTTTTTGGGGGGCTCCAAACTCTTCAATAAGTACTCTTGACTTTTGATACGGATTTTAATTTCATTGATATGACTTTTAGCTCCGATAATTGGGGTTTGGGCTCTTTATACGCAGACAGCGGGCTTCAAATGAATTGTGGAGCTCTTGTTATTACCCAAACTAAACATTATATTTGAGCCATATTGCTTCTGATTGTCATGCCTAAGACTTTTAAGTTTTAATTATGAAGAACAGAACAGAAAATAATAAACTTCTGCTTAGGTATTCGTTACATTATCGATAAGTAAATGAAAACATTTTTTGACACAAGTTGAGGCTTACGTTACCCTTAGCTCAATCCATTTTTTATCAGTTGCTTTTCTTTTTTTTTATCTTGAAATTATATAAAAAAATAGAAATATGTGTTATGTTTGCTAATTATACAACTTTCAACCAAAGACCCCAAAACAGCGTAGAAGTTAGCAGCTATAAATAGGTAATCCTAAGACCTTCTCTAACGAGCAAAACCCAAACCGCATAGAAAGCTACCAAAGGTGATAAGCCCAGATAAGAGACAGTTAAAGCAATTAGAAAATGTAGGGCCTGATTTATGAACAAAACAATAACCAAAAACAAATAGTGTATACAACAACATTCATGTACGATAACTACTAAGTTTAAGGCTCCTGAATTGGGACCGACACAAACTAAATATGTTGGGGTTAAACATGTGAGTGGGAGTCAAATCTTCTTCCAATATGAGGACAGAAGTGTAACAGAATAACCCCAGAACACATTGTACAAAATAATTGTAATACATTTGTTATGTCTCATCAACCGATTACCGAAATTATAAATTAGTATAAACTCGGCATAGAAACCTGAATTATAAAAGTTCGCAAGACATACGTTTCGCTCAAATAAAAAAGTCAAAAGACAAATAAAATATGAAATTGAAGTACATTGGAGAAACTTGGAAGAACCACTATTCCAAAAGGTTTTGGTAAACTATTGTTGCATCAATTTGCATCCCCGTCGTTTTTTTTTTTTTTTTTGTATGTGATTGTCGATGTCAGGACCCTTGTCGATGCTTATCTGTTGTCGTATATAAATGATAATTTAGTTTTTTGATAATTGGAAACATTGAGTTTGGTGGCGTATCTTTTGTATTTACTGTAAAATTAAGTCACAAATTAAGCAAATACTTGACGATTTAAATATGGATATCATGTACATACGTGTACACCTGTTTATTTAAAAAAAGAGTAAAATTGGTTTTGTTCATTGTTTAATATTTTCCAGCTTAGAATAGTATGTCCATTTATGCTGAATAAAATGAAAGATCTAGAATATAACGGATTAATTAAACATTGAATAAAACATGTATAATGAAAAAATATCACATACATTTAGGTTAAATTAGGCATGGATAATGAATGCTGTCTAAAGTGTTAACAAACAATTCATCGGTCAAGTCAACTAATAAGACAATAAGACTAAACGTACTGATCTGAGAGTAATCGCAGATACTGGCAGCCATTTAAAAGCCATTAACAACTACCAAAACAATCATGCATCTTAAAGTTATATATAAAGCAGTACGCATCCAACGGATTTAGTATAAAGACATCATTAACAGTCTGAGTAAACATGACTTCGTGTTATATAGGTATCGAAAGATTGTAGTATTATGCATGTGCATATGTGTAACATATCTAATACAATTTAGTATGGTTTTCATTACCGATAACAAAATCTAATTTTATGCAAATAAAACATTAATCAAAGATCTAATTATAGTGTGGAGTTGCTAACATCTAGGAAAAGTATGGTTTTAAACAATTGATGAATTTTACCCGGATAGATCTAAATTTCCTGGCTAGGTAAAGATCTTCACCATAGATTAGGAGGTGCCATTCCGTTGGACTATAGTGTTTAACAGGTAAATGAAGAATTTCCAAACCAAATTTATGGAAGAATTAAGTAAGGTTTCAACTATTAGTGTTAACGACATCCCCGACTTAATAATTTAACAGACGTACATAGTTTACAGCTATTGAAATCCAAAACGTCACCCAAGAAACAGGGATCCCGCTTACATGTTTAATCCCGCCACATTCTGTTAGTGTGTGACTGTCCCAAGTCAGGAGCCTGTAATTCAGTGGTTGTCGTTTGTTTGTTTGTTACATATTTGTCTTTCGTTCATTTTTTTGTACATGTATTAGGCCGTTAGTTTTCTCGTTTGAGTTGTTTTACATTGTCATTTCGGGGCCTTTTATAGCTGACTATGCGGTATGGGCTTTAGTCATTATTGATGGCCGTACGGTGACCTATAGTTGTAATTTCTGTGTCATTTATGTCTCTTGTGGAGAGTTGTCTCATTGGCAATCATACCACAGCTTTTTTATATAAATATAGCAGATGAGTTGTGATATAAAAAGAGCGTAAGACGGTGCGAAAGAAACATATGCGTCTAAAAAAGAAGTTTGACAATTGTCAGGCGACACATTATTGCTATTACACTAGCACTTTTCGCCAGGTATGATTAATATGCTATTACTTTGTATGTTATAACAAGATGGTCAATGGTTGTAGTTTTGATTCAAAACATGTATTTTGTGAACAAATAATATGTGTTTAATAAAATCAGTACACAAAACAGGTACGTGTTGTTGTTGCATGATTTTAATGTAAACGTTTATATCCTAGCAGTTTGGCTTATAGCAACATCCGTCTGCTGTTTTCACCAAAGGACAATTCTGAGGTACTTGTGTGTATGTTGGACACCTACAACAAAAAACAGTAAAAAAATAGTGTCTAGGAAGAAGATATAACATACTGTGGATTCCTAATTTTTCGTTGGTTCTAATTTTCGTTGATTCAGGAAGACTTGCCTTTTCGTTGATATTTGATTCCATGGTTTTGTTAACATATAGATAATTTGTTATTCCTTGAAATTTAAATTCGTGTTTCAGTTGTACCCATGAAATCAACGATAATTGGTATCCGTCGAATAAAGGAGTCCACAATATTAACATTAAACAATTGTACTTCTGGACAAATTGTAATATATAACAGCATTAACTGAGTAACGATTGTCCTATTAGATTTACCGTTAAACAGTTTCTTTCATATAACTGCGCTTTAAACCCTTTTGTTTTACCCTAGATTTCTTTTTATTATGTCTGTAATCATCCATCTTTAATTCTCGTGTAAAAAGCCGAACAACTGTATCACTAGCCTGACATCACTGAGGCTTTGAGATCGCATTCCGCATGTGACAGGTGCGCTCGGCTCCAATCTTAATTGACTAGGATTTTCAGTTTTCCTACCGAAATTCGTTGCTTTACTTTGGTCACTCTGACTTTCCCCCCAAAACCAACTGACCAGCATAACCATGATGAAATAGCAAAGAGTGCTGAAACGTGGGTTTAAACACAAACAATCGATTAATCAATCCCTACGACAGAAACAATACAAAGGACACTATATCGTGTAAACATATCAAATGATGAAACTATTTTAGTAACATAGATACAATGTACTAGTAATATAGAACTACAAGTTAGAACATGATATCTTACTTGTCTCGACATCTGTAATGTCCAGTTGGTCCATCTACGCATTCACAATCGTAGACACATCCATCAGACCATTTCTGACCTTGTGAATAAAGTTGTCCCTTGTATAAACAACCTTTGAAAAAAAATGGAATATAGAACATAGCAATATAGGGTTTTTGAACATTTGTCTGTCTTATTACTTTTCGAGCGGACTACCAGCTGAAGCCCAGCTCCGGTGCAGGATTTTCTCCCTGTGTTGAAGACCCATTGGTAGCCTTCGACTGTTTCTGCTCTTTGGTCGGGTTATTGTCTTTTTGGCTTATTCCCAATTTCCATTATGAATTGTATCATATGACATTTCGAGTACACGCTACTCTTTACGAAAAAAAATCAAAAATATTATTCTAATAATCTTTTTATTGTATGCCAACTTTGAAATTGACAAGCTCATGTGATATACATTTTCAAGACTTTGTGTACAATACTAGGAACAGTACATGCCTACTTTTATCTTTTTATATGAAGAATATTACGTTTCTATAAATGATTTGTTTAATTAAAAAGAGATATATCAATAAAAACATAAAACCAATTTGCTATAAACAAAATCACTTTTTGAAAATTTTGGAGAAGAGGGCAGCTAATAAAGGATTGTAACAGTATGCGTATAACTTTGGCCCTCCTTGTGTGGTTTTTGATTATTTGATTACTTGACTGTTTTATAGTGACTATTTGATTACTTAGTCTAGTCCAAATATTTCCTGATGATTATTTGATTATTTGATAATCTAGTTTTGTGTTTTGCATTATTTGAGTATTTTGTTTATAAAAATAATTAACGATCATGTGATTGTATTGTCAAACAATTGTGATTACCTGTTTGTTGTACTGTTGTATTCTGATGTACAACTTGGACATCACATTTTGGTATCTTACAACATTGATCATCTGGGTCTTGTACAAGTCTACACGTTGTAGGAACATTCTGGTAATGTACACACCTGTTATATTTTGAAAACAGAAACTTCCGTTTAAATGCAACGATTTAGGAAAGATTGGGTGGGCTGTAGAAACTATGAAACTACTTATTTTCAACATTAAAAAGTCTCAGAACAGAAGATATAAAGAGAATAAACCATAAGTCGACGAAAAAGAGACATTTACATGGCATAAACAAAACAAAATGGCGGAAAAACCAACAATTGTCTACAGAACACCGGGACAGAACACTACTAAGACATCAAACTTAAAGACTGCGCAACACGAACCCCGCCGAAACGAGGTGGTCTTTGTGTTCAAGAAAGGCAAAGAACAATTCATAAAATTTATGAAGAATAAATTAAACGTGTAAGCGTTGTTAGATAAAGGCAGTTTCCTTATCATCAACTAAATTGGTGAATAACACTGGCTCTGATACCCAGTCTAAGTCATTTTTGGGGCTCCAGATATTTTTTGTTCTGTGATTCAACTGATAGTGTCCATTCATGTAGAAACCAGGATTCAAATATCAGACGATCGTATTGTTTTTTATTGGTACAAATATTGATTTTGTTATCAGTAAATTAAAAGCAAATTAAATATTACTAGTAGGTTATATACATATACACATTCATGGATCTACAATCTGTCGATACCTGTCACTTAGCATTGCACAAGGTCATGTTTTTCTCTGACTGTTTATGACGTCTTTACACTAAACCCATTGGATGTTGGATGTGTACGGATTGATTGTTTAGTTTTAGATGCATGGTTTTTTTTATTAGTTGTTAGTGGCTTTCAACTAGCTGTCAGATAACTGCCAGAACTCTCAGATTTGTTCCTATTGTCTTTTTGTTGTCGGGATGTACAAGAAACCGGCTACGCCCACTTGTATTTTTGTCCATCTGATGAGTTAAGCCTTTTTCAACGGATTTTTATAGTTCGTTCTTATGTTGTACTGTTATACCACTGTACCAGGTTAGGGGGATCCCGCTAACATGTTTAACCCCGCCATATTATTTATGTATGTGCCTGTCCCAAGTCAGGAGCCTGTAATTTAGTGGTTGTCGTTTGTTTATGTGTTACATATTTGTTTTTTGGTTCATTTTTTATATAAATAAGACCGTTAGTTTTCTTGTTTGAATTGTTTTACCTTGTCATTTTGGGACCTTTTATAGCTGACCATGCGGTATGAGCGTTGCTTATTGTTGAAGGCCGTACGATGACATATAGTTGTTAATGTCTGTGTCATTTTGGTCTCTTGTGAACAGTTGTCTCATTGGCAATCATACCACACCTTCTTTTTTACATTGAAGACACACGAAAGAATAGTAGCACTTTTTACCTCTATCTTTATCCCTATGTTTTATGTGTGCGCGTTTCATATTAGGAACCTCGTCAATGTTTATCTTTTGTCAAATATTACGGAAACAACCAAAAAAGGGGGGGTGGGGGGTTCGTAAAACAAATATTGTGGTCATGCAAGCAGATGACAAAATTATACTGAATCCACATTTTCTTCGTACCTTATAGTGTTAAACTTTGAAAGAAAAAAAATTTGATTGATAGCGTTGAAAATTTTTTATTAAAAATACTCCTTTCGCAAAATTTGTTTCTGTCTGAGACAAAAAATCATTACCCCACTTTTTAAAGTTATATGGTTGCTCCCTTATGAGCCTATTTGTTACTTGGAGAATTTTGTGTCGGTGGCAGATCTTTGATTATGTCTGTTTAATTTATTCAGATTCAACTTTTGTATCCTCTGGATTAATTAGACTTTGACATTATGTAAACGCATGCACATGTGTCTATTTTGAAAAAAATGCAAATAAACTCTTCATAGACACCAGAATTGATATTTGCACACCAGAAGTGCGTTTCGTCTTCAAAAGACTCATCGGTGACGCTCGATTTAAACAAATAAAACAGTAAGAAGAAGGAAAGCATTGCGGACCTACAATTCCGATTTTTTTTTTTTTTTTGGCAAATTCTAGTACAAGAAGGTAATGTATTCCTAAGTTATGCTAACCTCTATAAATGTATGTTGGGTGGGTTTTTTTAAGTCGTTAGATTGATGCCGATTGGTGTTATGTGTTATTTAACCTTGATATTTGTTATTCAAACATTTCGTGAATCAAACCTTTCGGTACAACGGTAAAGTCCCTGTTCAGCGTTCAAACATGTACATTTATAATCACAACCATCTTCCCAGCGTTCACTTTGCTGATAGTGTTTACTCTTGTACGTGCATCCCACTGAAAAGAAAACGCTGTCGATTATCAACAAATTAAGTAAACAACTATTCAATACAGAAATAACTCAAAGCAACTTTAGAACTTCTTACTTTTACCTATAATGGTTTTTCTTTCACAAATTGTGACTTGGATCGAGAGTTGTCTGCTCCTTGGCACTGAGTACCGTATCTCCTTATATATCTACTTGTAATGCTTGATTATTATTGTACGGTAGTTGTATGTGTAAAAGTTCATATCAAAGTGTTGTATGTGTAAAAGTTCATATCAATGTGTTGTATGTGTAATAGTTCATATCAAAGTGTTTTTCCACATGATCCTATTGATTATTCATTTGACAATGTGTCAATATGTAAATGCCAATTTGTGTAAATTACTTATTAATAACTTGAATTTGATAAATAAACCATGTTCACACTAAATGTAGTTTTTGCGCCTGTCCCAAGTCAGGAGCCTCTGGCCTTTGTTAGTCTTGTATGATTTTAAATTTTAGTTTCTTGTGTATAATTCGGAGTTTAGTATGACGTCCATTATCACTGTACTATTATGCATATTTTAGGGGCCAGCTGAAGGACACCTACGGGTGCGGGAATCCTCGCTACATTGAAGACCCATTGGTTGCCTTCGGCTGTTGTTTGCTCTATGGTCGGGTGGTTGTCGCTATGACATATTCACCATTTCCTTTCTCAATTTTATTAATAGATAAAAAATACACTGAGTCTTGTGAAAATTATAAAACTAACTCAATCAAATCTGTTTTTTTTAAAAAAAAGCATACAGATCATTAGCTCTTTGGCAGAAAGCATTGTCGTTGTCGAGACAACACCGCCTACACTGTTTTTTTTTTTTTTTTTTTTTTTTTTTTTTTTTTGTTCTTTCCTCGTCAGTAGAATCTAGAGTTACATGATATATTACTATCATAAATATACTCACACAATCCTTCTCCACAAGATGAACACGTCACAGGACAAAATTTCTTCAGTGCAGGAAAGGAGCAAACATTCTTACTGCAGGCAAAGACAGCCTGGTCCTTGCATGGTTCTAAAACGATATCAAAACATATCTGAAAGTATGGGTTCTTCGTGTCTTTATTCTTTTAAAATAATTTGATGACTATTTTACTTTTCAAAATTTATATTCACTTATTCAGAACTATTTCAGATATTTTGATGGTATTTTTTTATAATGATATACATGTGAATGTGCTCATACACATGCCTCAGTTTATATTTATACTTAATTACTTGTTTTCGAAGTCTATTCCTTGGGTATTTAAGCACCAAAAATTACATCATTCTTTATCAAGTAATGTAATAAGAACTGATTAATTAATAACGTATATGGTCAAACGGTACTACAAGTCAACACAAATACTATTATAAACTTTATAAATTTGCGCCGATTTTTGTTGTTTTTTTTTGGGGGGGGGGGGGGGGGTTGTGATGAAATATAGGTATCGTAATACTATAAAAGCGAATTTCAAATTGTTATTGCATTATTTTTATGGTTTATGTGGCATTTTCTGAAATCGTAAAAATCAACATTTAATTTGTTGTCCATTTGCATACATACGAAACATAATATGTATTTTGTAATAGTTTTCAAACTTTTATAGTTGATTATGCTCTATGAGCTTTGTTGAAGATCGTACGTCGACCTGTAATTGTCAGTTTCTGTGTCATTTTGCTCTCTTGGTGAGAGTTGTCTGATTGGCAATCATAAAAAAGTTTAAAATTTGCAAATCTTCTTTTTGATATCAACTAATGTTTAATATGAAAAAACTCATCATATAGATACCAGGTTTGAAATTTTATATTTGCGCCAAACGCACGTTAATCAACTTATCAAAACTGGCTATGTTAGTGAAACAAATACAACTACATAAAACATATACAATGAACGTGTACCTCTATGTTTAGATTGTCCAGTCATAAATACTTACTACAAAGTCCACAGGTTAAAGGGCAATATGTCTTTAAGTTGTCATCGTGACAGACATGGCTATCATTGCAATTTATAAACGTGGCATCAACACAATTTGTAGAATTTGTCGCCGACACTGAAAGCAATAGAAAATACAGAAAGTCTAACTTTTATTTTAGCATATATATAGTAAATAAAAAAAAGTGCGTTGATATTCTCAACAAGACTGTCAAAAATTGAAAAGGAGTACTAGTATTTAAGATTTTGCAATATTTTTTCTTTCTATTACAAAGCATGATGTTAAACATTCTGAGGACATGCTTGATACATCTGAGAATAGACAATGCTTCTATTATCAAAAATTACGGTTAAAAGTTTTAACACATAAAACTTTATATTGAAATGCCAAAAGTTACCGATAATTTAATATATTGTAATATAAATATAATATATTATTAAAGTTTAATATTATAGTAATACATGAAAGTAATCCAAAGTATGGAGAACTTACCAACCACTGTGTATACATTTAAAACAAACAAGAAACCAACTATGCCTGTGTAAGTCATGATAAAGCGATACAGGACTGTACGGTATGACAGACATCAAGTACATATATATACCTTATCTATATAAACTTGAACATATAAAATGACCTTCAAAATTTTATTATATAAAATCTTTTCAAATGTCGGTAGGAGGTCTCAAGAATACAAACTGAAATAAAAGCACACATTTTTTGTATTCAAATACCTCCTGGGAGAATTTTCTGAACAGCAATATAAAATACAAATATATGGTATTATAGCATAGCTTACTATACGAGGTATTTGATTTTGAAGATCGTTTTTGTTGTTAAGTGTTGTTGGATTTCGGCTTCCTTTTCACTTTTATAGCGGACTATGCGGTATTGGTTTAGCTCTTTGTTGGTTGTAGACCGTACGGTGACAGATGTTTGTGTTTTATTGTCTCTTATAGAGAGTTTTCTCATTGGCAATTATAAAACGTCTTCTTATTTTTATATACAAATGATATAGTCGGAGATAAGGGCATACATATTTTTTTTCAAATTCTTATAAGAAATTTTTCTAAATAGCATTATGAAGTAGGGATATATGATATGATTTCCAATGAGTTCAGAGGCATTGCACTAAACTGTGATATAAATATTGAGTCGATGAATTTGTTTGTATGAACCCGTGTTAGTGAGGCAGCATTCCAACAACTTATAACAATTACAATCATCTTCAAAATCAACGACCTTGTATAGTAAGTTGTCAATAGAGTATTGTGATATTTAAGCTTTTAAAAGACAAGAGACCCACACTTTTAGAGAAAAAAGCTTTGAACTGAACCATCTTAAAGAAAAATTAACTGACATTACTTAATTTTTTTTTAATAGTAACTTCGATCTTTATTGGTGTTGGCTTTTTGTTAATTCTTACATGAAATATAGCTTTTCGGCTGCACTCGGTCTTGTGGTAGCAATTTGTAAGAAATCAGTTTAGTTCTAGGAGGCATACTTCTCAATAGCCGTTAATAATATACAACTGTAAAAGATGGACATTCTGATGAATGGTTCAAATTAAGATTGATGATGGATGTGCAGTTTTAGGTCCAGTATGCCGGATTTTGAACATGAATTTCTTTTTCACAAATTAACAAACAATCCACTGACAGATATGTCGCCATACCCAGACACGTTTTCCTGACTCCGTCTTTGCACATACATGACTTTTTTTGTACTCCTTAATGCAACATGCTTAGAAGAGAAGCAGCCAAACTAATCTTCAAGTTTTTTATTTGACCGAGACGTGAAGAACCGCACTCGAGACAAGTACGTGAGCTACAACGAGTCCACAATAAAAGGAGGTTTACAATTAAGATATACATGTATATATATATATGTACAGGATGAATATGATTGGAGAAATGTATTGAATAGAGCGATATCATGGTCTTCGTCTCTTTATATAGAAAGATGTGGTATTAGTGCCAATGGAACAACTCTTCGTCCAGATAACAATTTATAAAAGTAAACCATTATAGGTCAAGGTACGGTTTTCAATACGGAGACTTAGTTCACACCGAACAGCAAGCTATAAAGGGTCCCAAAATTACCAGTGTGACACCATTCAAACGGGAAAACCAACGGTCTAATACCTATTTATATATTACGGCACTTGTCACTGAAGAATAATTCTTGATGCTACACCACCTACACTGTGTCTAGCGCTCTAGACCACTCGGCCACCTAGACTTGGGAAAAGTTGAAGAGACGATTCGGAACACCTTTCTTTGGAAGGTTTCTGAGATCGAATTCAAAACAATTTACTAATTTATCACTAGAGCCACTTCTGTAGATGTAAAATGAAAATTAAAGTGTATTCATATATATCATATAGGGCTACATCTCTCCTTTTGAATTTTCAATGCTCTTTGATTCTGCTTTTTTCATACAGTTTTCATTATTTTCGAAATGAGGGAGGGGGTGCATTCAATTAGTTCTTTTTTAAATGCATATGTATTGTTTTCAGTAATTGTTAATAGTGATAGTAAAATTTCGGTGTGTTAAGAGTAAATTTGTAAAAAAAATGTAGTACAAGTGTTTTCAAATTATTTTTTTAAGCCGCCGGCAAAAATGTCAATTACTTCAAAATTTAAAATGACATACATGTGTTTGATTTCAATATGGTCAATAAAGACATTAACGGGAAATACTACAAAGTAATGTCTACTAAATCAGCACGAGAAAATTACAAGTTTCATGGGGGGAAAATGTTGCCAAAGTTATGATTATATACATGTATTTTATTTTTCAAGGACGGATTATTTGTTTTCCTTGAAAAATACATTTTTTTTATGATGAATAGTAACAATAATCAAATAAATGAACAAATACCTTTCTCTTGTGCACATTCTGACAATTAATGTAAAAAAATCAAAAGGGACAAAACAAACTTAGTAAATATTAACTTCGTTGTAATATTCTAACTAGATTCATGAGATTGAAGAGACGAAATGTTGTTTTATATCAAGTGCTTTGTATTGTATTATAATACATTAAATTTGAAAAAAAGATACATTTTAACAATGAATATTTAGATGCATTCAAAATGTCGTTATATGTTTAACCAAATCCTATTTATGAACCTAAGACAATAAGGTTTTTATAGTGCGTACAAATATATTGTCAATCATGAAAATTTGTAAAGTGACAAACATATCTGTATCTCTAACGTCTTATAACTATTCTCTAAAAAATAAAAGTAAATTTAATGGGTTGAATAAGTAAGAGATGCATGGTGTTTCTTTCACATTTCAACATTATAAAAAGGTGTTCCAATATACTGAAAATTGTGTAAAAAAATAAGTGTACTCAGTATTAGATAATATTACTTCCATTCATAACATGTGTCCAAATCAAACTTTCCCGTGCCGACATGTATTTTAGAATTACATATAAATTGTAATGATATACATAATCAGAACTAACAGGAAGCTTTAGTTTAGGTATAAAAGTTTGAACATTTAATAGTAGAATCACTCCTGTTTTAACACAAGCACGAAGTCAGGTAAAGTATTAACTCTTTCTTCAGTTTTATTGGCCAAAAAAAAAGTTTTACTGGTACATGTTGATCTATTAGAAAAACATAACCTAGTCAATAGTTTATTATTGTATGTTTTCTGTTGAAATTTTTTTAATAACTTTTGTGGATTAAGATTCGTGTTGGGTTTTCTTTTTCATTTTCCGAATATTTTTTTTTTTAATTTTAGTCTTCTTCTTTAATGTTTTATTAATACAAGTATAGATTGGTTAGATTACAAAATTCATAGTCAAAAGTTTATTACTTATTGAAATCTGATTTTTTTTTCAGTTGCGCTTTTTTAATAACTTTTTGTGGAATAAGAAGTGTGCTTGTTTCTTTTATTTACATTTCTTTTTTTATATATCATTTCTTCCTTAAAATAACGCGCGCGTAAAATAATTAAATTTAAAAAAAAATATGATTCTGAATAATCCCAAGTATATTCGTAGATGTGGATTAAGATTCGTGTTGGGTTTTCTTTTTCATTTTCCGAATACTTTTTTTTAAATTTTAGTCTTCTTCTTTAATATTTTATTAATACAAGTAGAGTTCTGTTAGATTACAAAATTCATAGTCAAAAGTTTATTACTTATTGAAATCTGATTTTTTTTCAGTTGCGCTTTTTTAATAACTTTTTGTGGAATAAGAAGTGTGCTTGTTTCTTTTATTTACATTTCTTTTTTGTATATATCATTTCTTCCTTAAAATGACGCGCGCGTAAAACAATTAAATTTTAAAAAAAAATATGATCCTGAATAATCCCAAGTATATTCGTAGATATATTCAGATACAATATAAAATGATACATTATAGTAAGCTGGTGATACATGATTCTATAAATTCTAAATTTGAATATGAATTTTGATTTAAATGATTATTTTCTTTGTTTTAGAATGAAACTTGCCATCACAACTGTTGCTATCTTGGTCTGCCTTTGTGGCATGACAATTGCTGATGATTATTACGGAGGCTCCGGATATTCCGGAAGCTATGGTGGTGGAGTCGGTGGATACTCCGGAAGTTACGGTGGCATCGGAGGATATGGTGGAAGCATGGGTGGATATGGCGGTTATTCAGGATACGGACAAAAGGGATACTCTGGTTACGGCTCCAAGGGATACTCAGGTTACGGCGGTGGAAATTCTGGTTACGGCCAACAAGGATACTCCGGTTATGGTGGACATTCTGGTTACGGTAAAAAGGGATACTCTGGATACAGTAAAAAGGGATACTCTGGATACGGTAAAAAGGGAGGATATGTTGACGAAATTGTTCAGTTCGTTCCTCAACCAATCCCAGTCGCATCTCCATTTGCTGGTGGAGCCGGTATGGGCGGTATGGCCGGACTCGGCGGTATGGATGGCGGTATTCTCGGCGGAAATGGAGGACTTGGACTTTGTAAGTACTAATAACTTTGTTTACTGAACTTCCATCTCTGTCATTTGGTCCCTGGTGATCAGTTGTCTCATTAACAATCACACTGACTATGTGGTATGGGCTTTGCTTATTGTTGAAGGCCGTACTGTGACCTATTGATGTTAACTTAGTTTCTGTTTCATTTGGACTCTTGTGGAGAGTAGTCTCATAGGCAATCATGCCACATCTTCTTTTTTTTATTTATACCACATTATGAATAGTAATCTTCAATACTATTTGAATATTTAAAATTGACTTCAAAAGAAATTTCAGTATTTCATTTTTCGTAATATTATATCGAATCAAAATTTACTTTTCATTAAATTGTGTCCGTACACCCTGAGTTATGTTTTTACTGTATACACTTAACTATGTGTTTATCTTTTTCAGTTGGACTTCTGTTCCTCTTTTTGATTTTGTTCAACAACAACAACAACACTAATTAGAGATATAGATTGAATTTAGTAAATATTTGGTACGTATTACTTCATTTCCTCATCATCATTACATGAATAATTTGTTTAATTTGTATTGCCAAATCGGCAAAACTCGGGTCACTCTGCTTCTCCTAATCTATTCGTAAGATGGAGGTATGGAATCGGTTGAATTGTGACGAATATTGTATGGTCAAAACCTTGCTATTTTGAAAGCAGGACAAATATGTGTTTTGAATTATAAACAAATTGTGTGTTTTAAACCTGTTTATTACAGAGACTATTCAAGTGCTACTTAAAAATTCACACGAACCAAACACTTAAATCGACGCTAGCCGTACATTTCTGAAAAATATTTCTTTTTGGTCATTGTAAACAGAGGCGTATTTAGGGGTGCCCGGACCCCTCCTTTTTTGGAAAAAAATTGGTTGCTTATATAGGGAATCACTGAAGCGTGACTGGAGCGGCCCCCTCTTAGGCAGTCAGTGGGCCCCTCTTATGAAAATTTCTGGATCCGCCAGTGGTAAAGTTATATAATTTACATCTTATTATAGATGAAATAATTATTTATTCTGCAATGATATTTTTTGGGGCATAGCTTCAATTTTGTCAACGTGTACAGTGAAACTTGGCTAAACCGAACCTTTTCGGGACTTAAAAAAGATTATGTTCGGTGTGGGCAGATTCACATGTACAAGACTGCTCTACTCAATAAGTAAATACTCAACTTAAAAGTTATTGAAAACTAATTTATCTTTATTATTTTACAGGTATATGTGGATGACCCTCAAGGAGTCTGTTTACAAATAAATAATTATATATACAAAAACGATTTTATTTTCTAATTTGATATAACAAAAAGCCGGTCACACCTACACTGATTTTGAAAATACCATTGAAAGTAAATTAGGCCTATTTGATACATAATTAATATAATAGTATAGTATCAATAGTCCCTGATTCTAAACATTTAATTAAACAATGTGTGTGGTTTGTTGTACTATGTTCTTCGAAAAATACAGGTTACAATAAAAAAAAAAAAGATGTGGTATGACTCCCAATGAGATAACTCTCCACAAGAGACAAAAATGACACTGAAAATAACAACCATAGGTCACCGTACCGTCTTCAGCAATGAGCAAAGTCCATACCGCATAGTAAGCTATAAAAGGCCCCGAAATGACAATGTAAAACAATTCAAACAAGAAAACTAACGGCCTTATTTATGTTAAAAAAATGAACGAAAAACAGATATGTAACATATAAACAAACGACAACTACTGAATTACAGGTAACGTATCATAGTTTATATTATATATCTATAAAAGAGGACCGAAAGATACCAGAGGGACAGTCAAACTCAGAGATCGAACATAAACTAACAACGCCATGGCTAACATTACATTATCTTGACTCTGATCGATAGTTGTCACTTTTTCAAGCATACCATACCTCCTTAGTTTTATATAGTAGAATATATGCCAAAAACTCATTTGGAATTACATTCGGAACAATTGGCGAAACATGCAAGTTACTGATCTGTAATCGGATACTAGATGATCAATGGTACTCTTAAACGCGTTGTACAAGATAAAAAGTACTTCGGTATCTAATGCAGGGGCGTAGCTGCCGTTAGGCACTATAGGCACGTGCCTACACATTATTTTTTCAAAAAAAAAAAAAAGTCGAAAAAATTGACAACGCAATTTTTTTTCATTTTAAACCTTGTTTTACTCTTCACGGCCTTAATAATCTAAGTTTTAGATTCCATCCCCACCCCTTTCGAGATGCACGCGAAGTCATCACAACTCTTTAATCATCGTGTCAAACGACACTGTATATAAATATCTAGTATATCCTGATTATTGTTGCTGATTGAAGAAGTTTGAAAGAATAATTTATGTGCAGACAGTAACTAAGTTAACCGTATTTAATTTTTAACTATAGAGATCGAGTCAGACATTTACCGGTAATTGAATTCAGTTGTGAAAAATGTCAGAACCCAAAGAAAAACCCAAAATAAAAAAAATGAACTATAGACGAAATGTTTAAGAAAATAAGAGAAAGTGAATCTCCAGAAAGTCAAAATGAAACGCCGAAGGTATCAAATCAAATCCCGGAAAGTGACGAAAATGAAGAAACAGTTGTAATGGATGAGAGCCAGACTGACTTAGGTGAAGCAGTGACAGCTACGTCCGATTTGACGCCTTCTACATGTAGCTCCAGTTCAGATTTCACTCTTAGTCTAATCAGCAAATATGAACCTCCATACCCTGACATTGCTAAATTATCTGATATAGATGACTTAATAAAACAAAAACTGTTGTCTACAAAGTGGAATGACTCTCACTTATTTAAATTCCCAAGCAGGTCGGTACATAAATCAGAAAATATATATTTGGTAAACTCAATTTGTGTTGAATTTAAGTATGCACGCATCTAGCTTAAATTTCGTACCTATATTGTCCATCAGTTGTCAGAACATTTTTTTTTAATTTGATTTTCCACTACGACTTCTGTTGAGTTGTATGTTGTATATGTGTAGATTTTTGTATTGTTCATTAACATTTACTTTGATTGCTTCGATTTACAACTTTTGCTCAGAAACTAACATTTTGTCATGCAAGAACCTTTTATATCTAATTATGTGTTTTCGTATTGCTGAAGACCGTACGGTTACCTATAATAACGGTAGATATCATCATCCTCGAGCTTTCGGCTCTGGTGGATATATTTGTCTCATTGGGAACTATCAAACCACATGATCATCTTTAAAACAACTCGTATTTTCAGTATGTTTGGACAAAAGCAGAGAAAACTTCAAAGTTCCTGGCTTCACTATTCTGTATCAACTGACGCACTTTACTGTGCTTATTGTGTGCTTTTCTCATCAAAAGACAGTAAAGAAAAGTCGTTCTCAAAAACGCCTGTTTCGGATTGGAAGAATCTTCCCTTAATTGTTAAAAGGCACGAGAGCTCAACCCAACACCAAGGATGTGTAGTAAGTAGCAGTGAATATCTCCGTATCATGGAAAATAAAAGTTCCTCAATTGCCAGTATGATATCCACAAGTTATAAAATGAACGTCGCAACAAATAGACATGTATAAGAAAACATATAATTGAAGTTATTTTGTTATGTGGACGGCAGAATATACCTTGCGGGGCCACGTCGAAGAAAGGAGCAACTTCATGGCAATTTTGCCAAGAAAGCAAAAGCAGACAATATATTGTCCGATCATCTAGCATATTTAGTGCTGCTTCAAGGGCAAAATTTACTTCGCCAGACATTCAAAATGAGTTAGTAGAGTTATGTGGTACAGAGATTTTAAATCAAGTTTTTGTTGCGTGCAAGAGTGCATCCTGCTTTGCCGTTATTGCCGATGAGTGTACAGACAAGGCAACAAAGGAACAAATGTCATTATGCTTGCGTTTTTTGGATGTCGAAAAAAACAACACTGTCATAATCAGAGAGGAATTTGTAGGCTTTCGACATGCCGAGTCTGTAAAGGGGGCTGCCGTCTCTGATCTTATTGTTCGATTTCTAGCTGATCTCGAACTTGATATCAACAAAATCCGTGCACAGTGCTATGATGGGGCTGCAAACATGGCAGGCAAGTACAGCGGTGTACAAGCACGTATCCTTCAACTCAATCCTGAGGCAAACTATATTCACTGTAAGGCACATGCATTGAATCTTGCTTTGATTCACAGCAGCAAAGATGTATGTGTACGTAACATGATGTCAACCGTACAAGAAATCGCCTTTTCCTTTGATTATTCTGCAAAACGACTTCTAGCTTTTTCTGAGGAATTATCATATAATCAAAACGTTAAAGAACAACTAGACAGACGCACAAAGCTACGCACACTTTGCGAAACCAGATGGTCGAGTCGAGCAGATTCCTGTTTACTTTTCTCAATGCATTTCCTGTTGTTGTGTCATCATTTGGGGTTTTGAAGGATGACAGAGATGATAAAGCAGCACAATGTGTAAACGCAATTTTGAAATTCGATTTTATGATAGCACTGGTGGTAGCTGAACATCTCCTGAGTGCTACAGTTGCACTCACAAATTATTTACAAAAAACTGATATCAACTTCTTAGACGCTGTACAGGAAGCTCGTATAGTAGTCAAAAGGTTAGATAATGAACGGACTGACCCAAATGTATGGACAGCACTTTTTGAGAAAGCAGTTAAAGTTGGAGAGGAATTCGAGATTCCTCCAAGTACTTCAAGGCGCGCTGGACGTCAGATGCACCGACAGAATCATCCAATAAAATGACCCTTCGGAATATTGGAGAGTGTCTCTTTACTTGGTTTTTCTTGATCACCTAGTTACAGAAATAACGAGTCGTGTAATAAAGAACGAAGGAAGGTTCTCCGCTGAGTACCTTATTCCTTCAAAGCTCCAAACCTTAACCGATCAGACTACAAACTCAATCTTGGAAACCTTCCATGTAGATCGTGGGGACAGACAAGCATTTAATGACGAGGTTGCTAGATGGAAAATAAGATGGGACATGGTAGACGGCCAGCGTCCACAGAAACTATTAGAGACACTAAATGCTACGAATAAAGATTCATATCCTAACATTTATTCAATCCTTACAGTTCTTCTTACAATGCCTGTGTTTTCAGCTTCCAGTGAGCGCTCATTCAGTGATATGCGCCGTATTAAAAGCTACTTAAGGGCGACTATGGGGGATGAAAGGCTTTCGAACTTGTCCATTTTACATATTCACCGAACAAGAAGTGTAAATATCACAGGCATTATTGACAAATTTTCAGTGAAAAAAAACAGACGCTTTAATTTCGTTTAAACGTTGTGATTTTGTCATGGTTTACCCTGAAAATTGAGTACTTTATTAGTTACAAGTTTCATATTTGAACTTTTACATTGTCCTCATGTGCATATAATATAAATGTTGAAAACAATTTCTGGACAGTCATTCATCAGTCAGTTGTAATTATTAAATAAATAATTAAACTTAGAACTTTTTTCTTGTATATTTCATGAGAAAAATTACCAGTAAATTGAATGTTTTCTGTGCAACGAAATCGAAAATTTTGCATCCAGAAATGCTGAAAACCGTTTTCCGTCGGGGGGCTTCGCCCCCCTGAACCCCCTACCAGCGCTATGCCCTGGAAGCACTGGGGGCCTTAAGCGGCCCCTAGACCCCCTGCCGATTGGTGCCTACACTTCAATTAAAGTTTAGCTACGCCCCTGTAATGGATCCAGATGAAAAAAATAAGTCTGTCTTATAATACATCAATGTTTATAGGTCAATTTGGTTAGCGGTTGCTACAAAAGACACGTGTCTATACAGTTTGTCAAGCTTAAAATCAAACAGAGTCTAGGAAAGATGTGTATATTAAATTTAATAATATGCAATAGTATTAAAGATATAACAAAACAAACACCAGACTTGGGAAATGTAAATGAACGTGCAGATATTGTTCACGAAAGAAAAACCTCATCTGCAAAATGATGAATGAAAACATACTAAAGTTAAAGTATAACCGTAAAGCTTGTTTTCAAAGTTTATTCTTGGTAGATATAACTTAAACCAAACGTTATGACACCTGGGGTAGAAGTCATAAAACTTTGCTCAGTGCTCGGAGCACAAAAATCCTGCTCGAAACATGAAATCCAGCATTTTGATTGGTTGATTTTGGAGTTTGAGTACAAAAAACTGACTCGAAAGTTTTATGACTTCAAGGCCTGCACCGGAAAGTATACACCAATGCTTTCACGTGACGACTTCTTTTTGGTTGAGTGTGTTCTTAGGCAGCAACCATTTGATTTTCTGGGGGGGGGCTATGGTTTTTTTTGGAAAAAAAAGTTTGTTTCCAGTTTTTGGAGAAAAAAATAATTTGTTTTTGATTCTGAGAAAAAAAAATTGTTTGTTTCACCCTCAGCTGCCACTATATGTAATGCTAAAATTGAAAGAAAAAAATTGTTTTGGACTTGTCGCGAAAAAAATAGATTGTTTTTCGCCGTAGGCGAGAAAAAAAAATTGTCCAGAAAAAAAAACCATAGCCCCCCCCCCAGAAAATCAAATGGTTGCTGCCTTAGATTGAGTACACAAGTATGCTCTAGTTGTTTTCAAAATTCTGCTCAATTAAAATGCTTTTGTTGACAGCAGGCTCTGCTATGAAAATAAAGTGTCAGTAATTATCAGTGAATGTTTAATGTTAATTGTGTTGTTTTAATTAACTCTATGTTTAAAGATAACCTTGAGAGTTGTGTTGTTTTTGTGTTTTGCCATGCACCATAGGTATTAGATTAATTATCTGCCTACTATCTTGTTTATGTTCAGTTTAAATTAACCAAGTAAAAAGTAAAATCACAAAAATACTGAACTCAGAGGAAAATCAATTCGGAAAGTCCATAATCACATAAAAATTATCTATATATTTATAGTGATCTAAGATGGATAAAGCTCATATGCAGGGAAATAAGTTAATTGTATTTGTAAATGAAAAAAGATAATAACAAGCATTTTTTTTTGCAAAAGTTTGACAGGAACAAATAGGAACATGTTAATTTCCTGGTTAAATACAGCTGGTAGTCGATGACTTCTTTTTGTTTGAGTTTGTTTCAGTATCATTTTGGCATTATAGTTCTACTATTAAGATGCCGTTGAAAACGAACAGTCACACTACAGAAAAGACTTAATGTTGCAAAATTAATATAGGAGGTTATGATAATAACAACTCTAAAACCAGATTTTGTTCTTAGATTGAGTAAACAAAGGTCGTTTGTTTTCTCGTTTGAATTGTATTACATTTGTCATTTCGGGTGCTGACTATGCGGTTTGGGCTTTGCTCATTGTTGAAGGCCGTACGGTGACCTATAATTGTTAATTTCTGTGTCATTCGGTCTCTTATGGAGAGTTGTCTCATACCCGGGCACATCTTCTTTTTTTATATATACCCTAGTTGTTCAGAGGCAGTTTCCATGATCGTGTATAAAAGTGTAAAACTGCATAATTTGCATATTATCATATTAATATAACATGTATAAAGCATTATGATTTAAGGTTTTGCGACTGCACGATTCCGAAAGTAATAAAAAATCGAAAGCCGAAGAAAACCTGACAAAACCTTAGAATTTTGCAAACAAACAAATAAAACATGTAAAAGAAAAACCTGCTTAAAACATAGTAAAAGATTTGCACACACTATTTGAGCTAAGTATAATTCGTATGAAAACTTATTTGTTATTGATACTGGCACACGCAAAAACAGATATATCTGACACATGCATCTGGCATACATGTAAAAAACTTCAACCATGATGTCTATGACGAGTTTATATAACATCTTTTTGTGGTACAAATTATATTGTTTTGAAACTTGTTCAAAGACACAAGAAAAATGTTTTTCTTCAAAGCATTTCTATTTTCATCTTTCCTGTTAGGAATATATTCCAAATCAATTCAAAATTCTACAAACGAGGAACAGGATTTGACTTTTCTCCGAAACGAAGTTAAATTCTTAAAAGAAAGATTAGACAATGTGACAGAGATAGTAGAAAAAGGTCAGTTGAACTTTAATAATATTTTTGTTGTTGATATTTTAAAAATGCACATCTAAACACAATATAAAAAAGTAAAAAAAAGTGTGTCCATGTATATTAATAAAAATTAATACTTTCAGAGGCGGATAGAGCCATTGAAAGGGGGGGGGGTGCCAACCCAGGATAAAAGGGAGAGGGTTCCAACCACTTGTCCTAATTGAAATGCATTGATCGTCCAATAAAGGGGGGATTCCAACCGCGGACCTCCCAACACTCCTGGATTCGCCACTGACTTTATATATAAAACAACAACATTTTTTTTTATTTATAAGTCATGTTTTTGAAAAGCTGATACCAGGCATTTACCGTAAAGTATAAATTAATGTGTTAATTGAAACTGCTTAATAAATACAGGTAGCCTTTGTGAGAAATAAATAAAGATAAAAAACATACTTTATTCAAATAATTATATATGGTGAGAAGTACAGATATATAGATCGATAATGATTGCAGGTACATGTACATTTGTACAAGGATAGATAATATTTATAAAGGTTGATGTTAATAATTTATAGTGGGAGTTTTTTTCTCATTTGCTTTTTCCCCGACAAATGAGACTGTAAAAATGGGGCCCCCTTAGTTGCTTCCCTGGACAACTGAGGGTTGATGTAACAGGTGATTGTTAATAAAATATGTTTAATATTAAAAAAAATAAAATAAGAAAAAATCAATGTGTTATTATGTTGCTGTAACCGAAGAAGAAGTGTAGAACCAAATAAGGTTAAGTTATACGGTTTTATGCTGGTGCCAAAAAAAAAAAAGTTCATAATTTCAAGTAGAAACGACAAAACAATCCGATTATCAGATTTTCTGTAATCATCACATTTAAGAGCAAATGTAAGCATCAAAATATGATGAAAACCTGTAGTCACAGATTTTCATAAATAATTTTTTTTTTAAATGAATGCTTAGTCATGTCGAAACATAAGGGTCATAATAACAAATACGGTAATGGTCATTGCCATGCTAACCATACAATTCATTTTCAAAAATTTACAGTAGGAACATTTTAAAATCCAACTTGGTATTTTTTCAAATTGCACCGCTAAAATCCTTTAAAATTAAATGGCAAACTCAAAAGTGCAAACACATCAAACGAATGGATAACAACTGTCATATTACTGACTTGGTACAGGCATTTTCTTATGTAGAAGATGGTGGGTTAAACCTGGTTTTAAACCTAGCTAAATCTCTCACGTGTATGACAGTCGCATCAAATTCCATTATATTGACATGTGTAAACAAAACAAACAGATATAATATTTTACCAATCTTCTCAAAATCTGATGAATTTTGTATGTTTGAGAAATTTTGAGTTTTTAGTAATTATTCGCAAGCAATTTTCGATTTCACTCAGTTCTAAACATTTGCTGATCGCTTGCATGGATATACATAACCTTAAAATACCATTTAAAGTACATCATCTAATTAGAGATGAATGCATATATGGTTTAATGGTCGAAGCTTATTACTAATACTTGCTTTGAACTCGTAAATGAAATAAACATGTTATTTTTTTATATTTTTTTATTTTTCGTTACTTATGTAAGGATATCCGATGCACGTGCATTCTGAGTATACCAAAGCAAAAGTTACTAGTTGCAATTATATATGATACCATTAAATTATAAATGAAAACTAATTTTACATGTTTAAGCATGAAATTTATACTGCTAATTTTATCAAAGTATACTAATTCATTTTGCAGGTACGAAAAATCGACAGAAAAACGTCTTATATTTCGTTCGACTGTCTTCCTCGACTACATTGAATAAAAACTCCATTGTCAAGTTTGACAACGTGATCACAGATGAAGGTGCAAACTTTAATCCTGGAGACGGAATATTCGTGTCCCCGGTCTCAGGAATTTACCTTTTTTCGTGGACAGTCTTCACTGCTACCAGTAAAACAGTAGAAACCGAACTTAGAGTAGACAACGTTATCATAGACAGCATGTATGCCTACATTGGAACATCTAGCAGTGTACCAGCTACTAAAGTAGTTCTCTGTCAAGTTAAAAAGGGGGATCATGTATGGATTCAAACATCTAAAGAGTATGCTGAAAACGTGTTTGCAACTCCTAATGGATCAAGTAGAAGTTCCTTCACAGGGATGTTAGTTCATAAAAATTAGAATGGTTATATTTGGTGTTAATCAAAATGTATTCATAGGAATTTAAAAGACAGCATGCATCGTATTATTTAATTTAGAAAATATAATGTTTGGTGCCTTATTTCCAATTTATTTCTTTTTGTAGTTTTTCAATAAATACAACTGTAATATCTTAATAATATCTGTATCAGAAAATGGTGTACAAGATAAAGTTGTATATCTGTCACTTTGATGTTTGAGAAGTATTTTTTGCAGATACCTTTAAACCCAGGAACTGTTCAATATTTGAGGAAGAATTTCTTTTCATGCCAATCTCACAATGTTTAATATTCCTTTTTAAAACCTTTGTTGGTTGTTTCCTATCCAGTGATATATCAACTTGCTGTTATATTTACTGTTTCCTTTTTATTATACATATTATAACATAGATGTAGGAAGATGTGGTATGAGTGCCAATAAGACAAGTTGAACTATCCATTTTCAACTTGCTTGTTTTTGTTTTGTGTGCGTTTTTTTTTTTTTTTTTAGAAATTTACACTTTGATCTTATGTCCTGACCATCTGCTGATAAATACAAAATATTTCATTATGCTCATTATTGAAGGCCATCCAATGACCTATAGTTATTATCTTCTATTTCAATTGGTCTCTTGTGGAGAGATGCCTCTTTGGCGTTCATACCGCGTCTTCCTATTTGTACAGTCTTCAACAATAAGCCAAATGTCGAAAACAGTAGAAAATTGCTACTCGGGACAATATTTCCCAATATTCATGCAATAATCCTATATTATATAAGATGTTACCTTGTATTTAGAAATATGATTAAAAGGAGATTCGAGGTCTACGCATTTGATAGCATTCCAACGATACAAAAATAATAAAGACATCTAAAGGTCAATTTAGTTTGTTTTTACAGCAATAGACAAGTTCCTAGTATACAGTCAACTTCCGAAGCAAGGTTGTCGGCTCTCCGAACTTTCCCGAAATCCTGAGTTGATTTATGAGCTGTGGTCCTTGCTAAGAAGATACGTCTGTTGTTATACAGTATGTCAAGTTCTAAATTGCCCCGAGTCTAGAAAAGTTGCAATAATAATAATAACAATCTGCAATATAAAAAAAAACTTAAGATATAACAAAACAACCACCTTCCTTGGGAAATGTAAATGAACATGCATACATTGTACAAAAAATCAAAATGGTAACCTAAATGCTAAATATGTCCAGCTGCGAAAGGACATACATTAAAGGTAGCCTTTTTCATAAAGTTTAACCTATAGCGGTACATTTGTAACAGCTTATTCTGATAAAAAAAGAAAATAAGAAGTATGCAGGAGCAACCCAATCAAAATATTATTGTTTACAGACTGTAATCTGCACTTATTGAAGTAAAAATCGAATTTTAGTTAAAAGGTTAATTATGGGCATATATTTCCTCAGATAGAATTTTCATATTCTTTTTTTTTGTTTTTTTATCTTTATTCATTTTTCATATTATTTTCCAAAATGTAGTTTTTACCATGCTTATTGTAAAAATTATAATATAAAGTATGGTCATTGTGCTATGTTTCAAGCTACAGTCGTACGATATTGCTCAATTTTGCAAAAATTATTGTTGAAAAAAATCACGTCTTTAATTGTGAATAATAAATAGAGATAACATTTTGAAATAGAATATGAGAAATTTAAAAAAATGATTAAAATGAAAATTTTATTAACATTTCTTTATATATCATTATAAGTTAACCCCCTTTAAAATGGTCAGGTTGCAAAATAAGTTCAAACAAAAACAAATGTTTGATATTAGGCAATATAATCAGAATAATGCAAAAAATCAACTATTTGTCTTTATTCAAATAAAAGTCTTAAAATTTTTTGCCAATCTGTCTCATGATTTGCAGATTTAAACAATTAACAAGACCGATTTTTCATTTTTCGTATCGAAGGTTTTCTACGGGCACTCTTACTTCCTCCACCAATAAAAACTGGCCGCCAGGAAATAGCCTATAAATGCGGTGCTTAAAAGGGACGTTAAATCACCAAAAATCAACTCAAATCAAACTAGATCGATTGTTTACGTTATAGATAATGCATATTTTAAGGTTTTTCTTGTCGTAGAACACACCGAGGGGTGTCAGGATTGATCAAATGAAAGACTGACCATTATCTGACTTATATACCGTCAAAAAAAATTTAGTATCCTATTTTACCGACAACACTAAAGCAATGTAAAGTGGGATATTCCTTTCTAATGCGTTCAGGTTTTAATACGCCCTGCGGCTCATTTAGAATGTGAAATAAAACTCACTAAATAATTTAGATATAAACCTTTTAAAAAATATTATCCAATATTTCTTTAACTGCTTGAAGTAAGACACTTGCACAAATGTATTGTTACCATCCGATAACGGTGTATGACAAGCAATAGCCTTTCAAAAAGGGCTAAGTCGACTCTTAGCTGATGAAAATGGAAAGTGCTCTCGCTTTGTAGATTAATTCATTTACTAGAATAGCCACGTGCATCAATCAACAAATTTTACCACACACGTGAGGTCACAGGTTATGAAGTAGTATATATATCGTTTAACGTTGTTGTTTACGAAACTCTAGAAGATTCGGCTATTTATAGATAAAAGTTACCTGTGTATCAATATGCATGATTAATGACCAAGCAAAATCTTATTGCTAAAATAGAGAGGACAAATCCGATACTCTACGGGATTGAATGACATTTACTAGGTTTGGATTGTCCTAACCAATCAATAAACTTTGATTATTCACGTCTCGTAATATCTTCCAATCAGGTAGCAAGAAAAATTCACGCACTAACTGTCCATCGTTCAATTCTTAATATCGACTCTTAGGAGTCTTAGGAGTCGATAACAAATACAAGACACATTGTAAGTACTTTATTGTACCACTTAGCTTATGAAAAAGGGGGAGGGGGTATGTTTTTTCTTTCTTTTTGTTATGTTATTTCTATTGCGGAAAAGTGGTTATTTTTTTTAACAATTTTACTTGAATCGAATGAAAAATTCAGAAAGATTGTCTTTTGAATAGCAATACATTTTTATTAAAAGATAATCAGGATATAATTACATACCCTCCTCACCCGACCCTTTCGTGAGTTACGTTAATGTTATTCAATAGAATATAAGATTATCTTAATAGTTGATCATTTGATAGAGTAAAAGGTATACGTAAATTTTAAAAAGTTAAGAACTGACACGAAGACGAATATAAATACATGTAGGTCACAGTATGATTTCCTATTCAGTGTGTATCGTTCTGAACATGCATGAAATATTTGCCACTGGACGTTAAGCAAGCAACCAAAAATCAATCAACCTATTCAGTTTGACTCAATAAGATTTTCAAAATCTTACACACGAATATGTTAAATCTGGATTTATTTTATGAAAGTCTACATTAAAATTCATCTGACATATATGATAATGTTTCTTTATTGTAGCGATAAATTAACAAAACTTCACGTTATTTGTCTCTTAAATTAAAATGCGGGACTACAATGACGGTTTCTTTTACACCTATCATCGATTGAACTTTAAAAAATAAATTTCCAAATAGGCAACAAAAAACTATTAGACGAATAAAGTTTTGAAGTAAATCATAGATTGCATGTTTATCAAGGAAAATAATGACCTCACACAGGTCATTATTTTATGCCTTGGAGCATATATCATTGAAAGATGGTATCGTCCGGGTTGATTCTGAAAAAGAATGACCTGTCGTTCTGAAAGAAAATTACTCCATACAGGTATATAATGCTTTTTTATAATCTAAGATGTTGTTATACAGATATCACCCTATTACCAGTCGATATGGAAGGTTAATTCTAGTAAAGTGAAAATAATGCATTCATAATTAAAAGTTATTTCTAACGTTTAAGATTAATTTTACTTCTCTGTTCTTTTCTTTTGTGGATGAAAGTTTTACCACGCACATTAAGCGCTATAAATTAACCGTGTGTCTGAGTTCAAAAAAACATGTCTATACTTAGTTTGAATTAACCATGAAAAAATCTCTTATGCTATTCATTTTCACTAAACTAATACACATTTCGTTTAGGAGTCAGCTACAGCCCGTCTCCGACCGAGGGATTTTTTTTTCGCGGTGTTAAAGACCATGGCCATTGGTGGGCTTCGGCTGTTTTCTGCCCTTTGGTGCGGTTGTTCACCTTGATACATTCTCCATTTCCATTCTCAATTTTATAAGTATTTCTGAATTGAAAACAATTAATGGGTATCATAATGGCAATATTTTCGTGGGAGGAAATGGATACGTAAAAACAGAAGGTATCGAAAAGTTATAATCAATTATTGAAAGTCAAAGAAAAACCCACAATGCCATAGCAAAAAAAAACGGTTAAATAAATATGAAAAGACAAAACTGTCTACACACTAACGTGGGGGATGAAGTCTTCTGTATTGCTGAGTTGCTGTTTTATGTAGCCGGAAAATCTTCCAATTCAAAGTAACAATATGCTTTAAAATGCTTATAGCAACCATTCACTCGAGACTTCACTCCATGCAAAAGAAAGCCGTTTTGAATTTGAAAACCAAAAGATTAAAACCTTTAAGATTTGCAGAGTCGACTTGAGATATGTGTATTTCGTGTAAAAAAAATATTCCGGAAATTGCACAAAACACAGCTATCTGATACATTTAGTTGGTACAATTGAATTAGATATTGTTTGTTGAAACTTGCCTCTGTTAAAAGTCGCATTGAAAATGTTTCTTTTGAAGGCATTTCTGTTTTCTTCTTTCTGTGTAGGAATATACACTAAATCAATTCAAAATTCTACAAACGAGGAACAGGATTTGACTTTCCTACGAAACGAAGTTAAATTCTTGAAAGAAAAGTTAGACAATGTGACAGAGATGGTAGAAAAAGGTCAGTTGACATTTAGTTTTATTTGTGTCGTTTATATTACTTTGTTTAAAATCCACATGTACATGTATATCTAAAGAACAAAAAATGAAAATTATTATGTCAATGTATTATAATTTATATTAATAAAAATTAAACTTTAAACACACTTTACATACAACACAAAAAAAATCCATTGTTTTTTATTAAGGAACGACAATTTAACTTCAAGAGGGGTGGGTTGTGGGGTTGTGGGTTGGGGGGGGGGGGGTTGTTTTTTCATAAAAACAAATATTCTGATTCCCAAATTGATTAAGAAGGAAAAATTCTGTTCAAGCAAAAAAACAAAAAAAAAAATATATTCTTAATCCGGATATTTCCCATACCTTATGATGTTAAATAATTTGATTAATGGCGTTGAAAACACTAAATAAAATTGTACGCTTTGCTCGAAAAAATATTTCTGGCTAAAAAAAAGAAACAAAGAGAGCCCGAATTGGTAATTGTCTTCCAGTTTTCTGGTGGTACAAATAAAAATGTTGTTATTTCCACTTACAGAAGCAAATTCGATGATCAGATTTTCTTCACATTTAGGATGTAAAATATAAGCAGCTCGCTTTAATGTAGTGCATCGGTCATTTCAATCTAATTAAAATATTGATCTCTGATATGCAGTATAACGTAATCAGAGATCAACATTTTAATTAGATTGCGGTCATTTGTACGCATTTGCTGCAATCTTCAACAAAAAAAAAAAGAAAAAGAAAAAAAAAGAAACGTATTGTAAACAGTCACAGTTGAGTTAATACGCAATCTTATTCTTCCCAGTACTTTTAAATTTGTAGTTTCGTTCGCAAGAAATTTTGAAATTTCAATCAGTTCTGAACATACTGGTCTTATCACTTTCATGGATATACACAGCCTAAAAATACCATTTAAAGTGCATAATATGATTAGGATTCAGAAAACATAATCTGCTTTTCAGTAAAAGTAAAACTGAAAGTAGGAATTTTTTTAAGTAGTGAACTCAATTTAAAAATATTGGTTATATGAAGCCTATAGGGCGGTTACAGTGTTTTTCATAACTCCAGTGACAAATAGTTCATGCATAATCAAGATGAGATAAAAGATAAGTAATTAATTCAAGATCTAGGTCAACTAGGATGAAGGACGGGAAATTTGAATTTCCACTGGAAATGACAATATGTTGGATATGGACACAAGTGTTAAAACAAAAACAAATATTTGGTAATAGTTGAAACAGTTTAAATAACACAAAAAAAAACTTATTGTTTAATTTTTTTTAATAAACAGTCTAATAACGGATTGTGCAACTTAGGCCTCAAAGTATTGCTGGTAGGCTTTTGAATTAAGTGTGACCCTCTACCTATTCCGACCAAAGATTGCTGCGTATTTATATGTATTATACGTACCGCACTGCCAAACGTAGTGTATTTCAATAAATTTGAGCGTCGTTACAAACGGCTTTGACATCTATGTCATATAGTCATAAATCTCTGTTGGAGAATAGTCTCATTGACAATTATACCTCATCTTTTTCTTTCATCATGTACATGTATGTTGAATAAGAAAAGTGTTAAACAGGTGGATTTTTTCAGATATAAAAAGATGTGGTATTTGTGCCAATGAGACAACTCTCCATCCTAGTCACAATTTGTAAAAGTAAACCATTATACTAGGTCAAAGTACGGTCTTCAACACAAAGCTTTGGATCACACGGAGCAGCAATCTATAAATGGTTCCGAAAATGACTAGAGTCAAACCATTCAAACGGGAAAACCAATGGTCTAGACTAAATATATATATATATATAAAAACGAGAAACACTTATGAACAGCATAAAAAAACGACAATTACTGAACATCAGGTTCCTGATTTAGGACAGGTGCAAACAAACGAAGCGGGTTTAAACGTTTAAATAGGTACCAACCTTCACTCCTATCTGAAACACACTATAAATGAATATCTGGGGGAATACTGTTGTATACGAGGTCTTATATCGCTAAATATGCAATGATATATTACTAAGCCGATGATCAAATTTACACCGTTAATTGTATGTTGGAAACGTTCTGAAATAAATGTAACCAATTCATTTACAGGTACGAAACAACGACAGAAAAACGTCTTATATTTCGTTCGACTGTCTTCTTCGACTACATTGAATAAAAACTCCATTGTCAAATTTGACGACGAGATCACAGATGTAGGTGGAAACTTTAATCCTGGAGATGGAATATTCGTGTGCCCGGTAACAGGAGTGTACTTTTTTTCATGGACAGTCTTCACTAATAGTGGTAAAGTAATAGAGACTGAACTCAGAGTGAACAACGTTATCATAGACACCATGCATGTATTCATTTCAACATCTAGTAATATTGCTGCAACTAAAGTTGTTCTTTGTCAAGTGAAAAAGGGGGATCATGTTTGGATCCAAACATCTAAAATGTACTCTGAAAATGTGCTTGCATCTCCTAATGGATCAAGTAAAAGTTCCTTCACGGGGATGTTAGTTCATGAAAATTAGATTGGTTATATTTGGTGTTGATCGAAATGTATTCATACTGATTTGAAAGAGAACATGTAAAATAATAATTTTATGCAGTTGGTCATTTTAATAGTGGGAATATATAATGGTTTGTGTATTTTTTTAATTTTATTTTTAGATTTCAATAAATAATCAACACTGCTGCAATGTATAATTATTTTTATTTCCGCCATATCCTAGTACATGATATTTGATATTGTAACAGTGCTGTTGGAAGAATTTCTTCTCACAATGTTTAAGGTGGTACCTAACACTACAGGGAGATAACTCTGTAAAACCAACTAAATGTTTTAATTACGTTGTGTTGTTAAGGGAATATTAAGCTTCTCAATGATCAAAATTAGTGTGTGTCAAACTGCTATATAACCAGTGTAATTTTTCTGATTAAATGGTTGGTATTTTTTGAAATTTTTATATTTTTGTCAAAGGGTCAAAGTAAATACTTTGTCAAAATTTTATAAAAATTAAACGAGTCAAATTAATTTAAGTGAAGGTGTTGAGTACCACCTTAATACAATTGTTTGAAAAAATAATTCTGTACATTGTAATCCATTCAGTGTTGTACCTTTATTTTGGCATTGCACATAGTGTTGTCTTTACATTAAATTATGTTGGTGTACCTAGTGACTCTTTGGTCTGGCAGAATTTTTTTTTTAAATTTAATTATTCGATATGAGAAGATGTGGTATGTCGTGCGAATGAGACAACTTTCCATCCAAGTCACATTTTGTAAAAAGGAAACCATTATAAGTCAAAGTACGGCCTTCGACACAAAGACTCGAATCACAACGAACAGCAAGCTATAAAGCCCCCATAATGACTAGTGTAAAACCATTTGTAAAGGAAAACCAACGGTCTTATCTGTATATTGGTTGTAATTGGCTTTAAAGTAGCTTTCAGTAAGTGCAAGTATTCTCAGATCAGTGCATTGTGTACTTTGTCTTAATTGGTAGTTGTTTTTGTGTGCCTCGTACCAATCTGAAGAGTCAAGTCATTCCAAACTGAGTTTTCCTGTTTGTTCTAATGTTGTGCTGTACTAGGATAAGGGTTAGGCTCTTACAATTATTTTATACCCTGTTACACGATTTAAGTGTCTGTCACAAGTCAGGAGTCTGCAATTGAGTGGTTGTTATTTGTTGCTGTCTGTCGTTTTTGTTTTTCATTTACTGTTTTATACATTGGTCATTGGGTTTCTTGCTTAATTTCTTTTACATTTTGTCAAGTAGGTGCCTTTAAGTTTATAACTGACAATTCAGTATGGTTTCACATTTATATTTTGTCAAGTCGGTAACTTTTATAACTGACTCTTCAGAATGGTTTCACATATACATTTTGTCAAGTAGGTGCCTTTTATAACTGACTATTCAGTATGGTTTCACATTTATATTTTGTCAAGTAGGTGCCTTTTATAACTGACTATTCAGTATGGTTTCACATTTACATTTTGTCAAGTAGGTGCCTTTTATAACTGACTATTCAGTATGGTTTCACATTTATATTTTGTCAAGTCGGTGCATTTTATAACGGACTATTCAGTATGGTTTTACATATACATTTTGTCAAGCAGGTGCCTTTTATAACTGACTATTCAGTATGGTTTCACATTTACATTTTGTCAAGTCGTTGCCTTTTATAACTGCCTATTCAGTATTGTTTCACATATACATTTTGTCAAGTAGGTGCTTTTTATAACTGACTAGTCAGTATGGTTTCACATTTACATTTTGTCAAGTCGTTGCCTTTTATAACTGACTATTCAGTATGGTTTCACATATACATTTTGTCAAGTAGGTGCCTTTAAGTTTATAACTGACTATTCAGTATGGTTTCACATTTATATTTTGTCAAGTCTGTGCCTTTTATAACTGACTATTCAGTATGGTTTCACATTTACATTTTGTCAAGTCGGTGCCTATTATAACTGACTTTTCAGAATGGTTTCACATTTACATTAACTACATGCATGAAATAATGTTTACTTTGACTACCTTTACTGAGACAGTGTTGACCTTACCTACCATCCATGAGAGTGTTGACCTTGACTACCATTCATTAGAGAATGTTTATTTTGATAACCTTCATCGATACAGTGTTCACCTTGACTACCTTCACTGAGACAGTGTTGACCTTAACTACCATCCATTAGGGAGTGTTTACCTTGACAACCTACACTGAGACAGTGTTGACCTTAACTACCATCCATTAGAGAGTGTTTACCTTGACAACCTACACTGAGACAGTGTTCACCTTGACAACCTTCAATGAGACAGTGTTAACCTTGACTACCATCCATTAGAGCGTGTTTACCTTGACAACCTTCACTAAGACAGTGTTGACCTTGACAACCTTCAATGAGACAGTGTTAACCTTGATTATCATCCATTAAAGAGTGTTTACCTTGACAACCTTCACTGAGACAGTGTTGACCTTGACTACCTTCACTGATAGTATTGACCTTGATTATCATCCATTAAAGAGTGTTCACATTGACAACCTTCACTGAGACAGTGTTCACCTTGACTACCTTCACTGATAGTATTGACCTTGAATACCATCCATTAGAGATTGTTTACCTTGACAACCTTCACCGAGACAGAGTTCACCTTGACAACCTTCAATGAGACAGTGTTAACCTTGACTACCATCCATCAGAGCGTGTTAACCTTGACAACCTTCACTAAGACAGTGTTGACCTTGACTATTATCCATGAGAGAAGGTTTACCTTGACAACCATCCCTGATACAGTGTTGACCTTAACTATCATCCATGAGACAGTGATCACCCTGACAACCATCTCTGATACATTGTTGACCTTGACTATCATCATTGAGAGTGTTTACCTTGACAACCTTCACCGAGACAGTTTTGACCTCGACTACCATCAATGAGAGAGCGTTTACATTAACAACCTTCACCGAGACAGTGTTGACCTTGACTACCATCCATGAGAGTGTTTACCTTGACAACCTTCACTAATTATTGAAGTGTTTAATGACCTTGATTGGATATTCATCCCTCACACGGTTGGGCCTTCCCTGATGCAGTGTTGACCTTGACTGTCATCAGGGGGTTTATACACCTTTTTGTTCCATTTTTCAAGGACTATTCCATGACTTTTCAAGGATGTTTTATGAAATTTCCATACCCAGAAAAACAGAAAACCAAAGGGTAAAATAGAGATTCTTTGAAAGAGGATGACCTACACATCAGTATAAAAGTATCTATTCAAGTTTTGAAATATTTTAATCAATTGAATTATGTAGTAAAAGTATAGTTCTTAGTGTTGAATTGAGAGTTCTTTGTAATTTGCTTGTAGACGGCTGTCCATTTCTATAACAGTTTCTCCTTTTTCTTTAGCTGCTCTTCTCAAAGCATTTGACTTTGCTAGTAGTGTCAATTTTCCCTGTTTTTCTGTTTTGTCTGCAAATTCAACAGCAGAACTTTCCAAAGCAGTTATATCTTTGTCAAATCTTTTCTTCTTTGCACCTATTTCTTGAATTTCCTCCAATACACTCTTCCACTTTTTGGATTTCTCCTCCCTTTCTTTATCTTTTTTCCTCTTATCTAAGTAAGCATAATATCTCTGTCTGACACTTTAGACTGCTATTAACATTGGCTTATCCATTTGGATGTTTTGAATCCCACCTACATGCTTTATATTGTCAACAATAATTCTCTGGGATTTAAGACAATGCTCAGACATGCTATCAACCATTATTTCTTTATTATAAGAAAATCCTCTTTCAACTGAAACTTGTCCATGTGACAAAAGCAGCAAAATCTTAAAAAATTTTCAGTGAGATCTTTAAGAAGATCCATTTAAATAGTTATACCAGAATGTATCTAATCTATTTAAGTTATCAGAAACTGTGAAAGAGGAAAAATCTGAGCTTGCTACACTATTAAGTATTGTTCCCCTAAACTGTTTAAACTGGTTGATGATTTCATCACATTCTGTCTCAGCAATGTGATTAGCATCAGTCAGAATGGCCAGGACTATATTTAATTGACTTCAGCATTTTTCCCTGTTTTCTATGAAAACATTTGATATCATCCAATCAAACATCTAACAATTTTATAAGTAATTGGAGATAATCATCCAAGAGGAGAATGTTTACCTTGACAACCTTCACTGATGATGGAAGTGTTTAACGACCTTGACTAGATATTCATCCCTCACACAGTTTGGCCTTCACTGATGCAGTGTTGACCTTGACTATCATCACTGATACAGTGTCAATTCAAATTAGTTTCAAATATTACATGTAATAAATTTTGAAATCATTTGACATATTTTTTGATTCAATGAAGATCTATCTATAAAATTTTGTAAGGGTTCTGCGGAATCAAGTGTCTCGCCTACTTTTGATGTTAATCACAGGCTCAACAGAAATGAGGGGAAAAAAATCATTAAAAATATTCCTCTCGATACTATCTTTTGATTGTAAGAAGCTACTGTCAAAGTTTGGTAAAAATCCAGGATAGTTTATGAATCTTATAAATGTTTTAAAAACTTTAACTGCAGACTGTATGTAATGTTAACTGAAAGAAAAACTAACGTCATTTATAAGTAAAATAAAGATAAACAGGTGTAAAATTTTAACAAAGTCCCAAAAAGGTATCGGGTTATCAAGAATGAGATACGATTCCTGTCATTAATAAAACTCTATAGCAACATACTTTAGAATCTAAATGGTTTATTTTTTATGTTTAATTTTATTCATTGTGCTAATTTAGAACATACTGGTCAGAGAGAAAATGTCCAAACCAATTACTTTGAAATATGTTTAAAAGAAGCCGTGGGGTAAAGCATTCAATTGACCAAAAAAATACATTGTTAATGAACATGAAATAATTAATTTTCAGAGATGTTCAGGTGCAATATTAAAATTCGTAAAGAGTTCTGTGGTAACCTGGGATGTTGTTCTCATGCGAAGCTATCTTAGGATTAGGACTTTTCATAAGACCATCTTATGACACTTTGTTGTCCTAATTCGTGTTGTCGAAGCTCTCTTAACTTAAGATATATCGCACTTTTCGTCCGACCTTTTTGACACCTAATCATCCTAACTTTGGAACACGTCTCAGATAATAATTTGTAAACACATGCTTTGTTTACTGAATACAATTCCCTTCTGTCTCTTCACTTTACTTTAAACAAATCATTCCTTTTTCTTTAGATATTTTTTCTCGATCTGGAATATAACGTAACGGTACCCAATCTGCACCGAGAACCCAAATTGCATCTATTTAGCAAAAAATCAGTGGCGTAGCTAACGTTAAACGTCTGCCCAATGTTCATGAGAACTATGGAGGTTCATAAGTTTATCACGGAAAGAATTTCCCAGACTGTCACTCAGTATAGAACTGAAAAACAAACCAAAATAAATGAAAAAAAAGCTTCTTCCGAACTTTCACAAAATTCGATGTACTTTTGACAATGTATTTATATGTGTAAAAATCTTTAACCCCAAACTGTATTATAACTACTTGTTTTAAAACTGCGAATGAAAAAATAATTTATCCGTAAAACACTGGAACATTAACATATATACTTCATCATTTTGTTCTGGATACTCTTTTGATCATAAACAGTTTCTGACCAACTTTCGTAAATTTCAGGAAGGTTTGAAAAAGTTATATTAATTAAAAAAAAATGTAACCATATACTGAATCTAAATATTGACGCCACCGACGAAATTTAAGAGCGCTAGGTTTCGCTTTCGCAACATAAAATACAAGCGCAACATAAATGCAAACCACATAATTATATCAAATCTCATCAGATAATTAATTGCTTTGAACAAAAGAAAGTTTGCAGTAAAAGTTTGCACAATACTTTCAGACTTTTACAGAAAATAAACAAATATATGATATGATAATATTTGGTTTAAAATAAAATTTCGTCCCTTTTATTCCAAATTGAAGAAATAAGTACAAGGCTTATGTGCATTTGACCAGTTCTTTTTATTTTTAAATTGAAATATTTTTTTTTATGGAATTCAAGTGTACGCCCGGGCGTTTTGACGTAAACGTACCTACTCGCCTGGCTGGCCCCTAAACAAATATATACTAAAAGTAAAATACATACAACGGTAAACCATAGACTTATAAATAGCTACAGACAAGTTAATAAACAATGTCACCCTTGATAGAATGTAGAGAGAGTCATAAGCATATCATTGTTTAGTAGTTATCATTTGTCCATGCCCATTATATTTTCTTTGTAAGTTGTTTTATCAAAAATAAGGCCCCTAGTTTTTTTAATTGAAATTTTTCACATTTTTCATGTCACAGCCTTTTAAAGTTGTTTGTATGGTATGGGTTTTTCTCATTGTTGAAGGCTGTACAGTTTCCTATTATTGTTTACATTCACTTCATTTTGACTTTGGTGTATAGTTGTCCTTTTTAGAGGCGGATTTAGAGGGGGGCCTGGCCCCCCCCCCCCCCCCCTTTTCTTGGAAAAATCTGGTTGCAAATATAGGGAATCACTATAGCATGACCAGAGTGGGCCCCCTCTTAGGCAGTCAATGGGCCCCCACTTATGAAAATTTCTGGATCCGCCAGTGCCTTTGGCAATCATTGCACATCTCCTTATTTTTCATAATAAAGATCTAGAGGAATCACCACTCAATAAATACAATTCATATTGGGATGGACAAAAAATCATAAATATATATAAATCACTTGGTTTTTTTATGAAAATGCAAATCACAATACACGATAGCAAATAAATATGAATATTCAAATGTTTAGAGACTTCTTGCTTTATTATATGGTTGTTTTATTGTCTTGCAATGTCATCTTAGTTTCTTTACCTGCAAAATAAATAAAACTAAATAATTACATTATATATAAATAAAAATAGAATTAAAAATAAATAAATTAGTTTGGAAATAAAATTTCTGCTATAATTTTTACAGCAAGTGTAAAAGATGCTGCATACCTTAAAATTAATAGAAGTAAAAAACCTACAATTGCATACGGTATATAATTATTTTTTAATTATTGACCCTATTTCTGGATAAAATAGAAATACATTAAAAGTAATAAATTCTTCAAAAAAAAACCAATAGAAGCTCCTCTAAGCTGTCATAGAAATACAATAAGTAGGTAATCTGAGATTATTTCATTTATGTCTCAAGTGCTACACTTAAATAGCAGACAAAACAAACTAGAGGCTCTAAAGAGCCTGTGTCGCTCACCTTGGTCTATGTGAATATTAAACAAAGGAAGCAGATGGATTCATGACAAAATTGTGTTTTGGTGATGGTGATGTGTTTGTATATCTTACTTAACTAAACATTCTTGCTGCTTACAATTATCTCTATCTATAATGAACTTGGCCCAGTAGTTTCAGTGGAAAATGTAAGTAAAAATTTACAAATTTTATTAAAATTGTTAAAAATTGACTACTAGTATAAAGGACAATAACTACTTAGGGGGTCAATTGACCATTTCGGTCATGTTGACTTATTTGTAAATCTTACTTTGCTGAACATTATTGCTGTTTTAAGTTTATCTCTTTCTATAATAATATTCAAGATGATAACTAAAAACAGCAAAATTTCCTTAAAATAACCAATTCAGGGGCAGCAACCCAACAACAGGTTGTCCGATTCATCTGAAAATTATAGGGCAGATAAATCTTGACCTGAAAAACAATTTTACCCCAATGTCAGATTTGCTCTAAATGCATTGGTTTTTTAGTTATAAGCCAAAAACTGCATTTTACCCCTATGTTCTATTTTTAGCTGTGGCGGCCATCTTGGTTTGATGGACGGGTCACCGGACATATTTTTTAAACTAGATACCCCAAAGATGAGTGTGGCCAAGTTTGGATTAATTTTGCCCAGTAGTTTCAGAGGAGAAGATTTTTGTAAAAGATTACTAAGATTTATGAAAAATTGTTAAAAATTGACTATAAAGGGCAATAACTCCTAAAGGGGTCAACTGACCATTTCGGTCATGTTGACTTATTTGTAAATCTTACTTTGCAGAACATTATTGCTGTTTACAGTTTATCTCTATTTATAATAATATTCATGATAATAACCAAAAACAGCAAACTTTCCTTAAAACTACCAATTCAGGGGCAGCAACCCAACAACAGGTTGTCCGATTCATCTGAAAATTTGAGGGCAGATATATCTTGACCTGATAAACAATTTGACCCCTGTCAAATTTGCTCTAAATGCTTTGGTTTTTGAGTTATAGGCCAAAAAACTGCATTTTACCCCTATGTTCTATTTTTAGTCATGGTGGCCATCTTGGTTTGTTGGCCAGGTCACCGGACACAGTTTTTAAACTAGATACCCCAATGATGATTGTGGCCAAGTTTTATTTAATTTGGCCAAGTAGTTTCAGGAGAAGATTTTTGTAAAAGTTAACGACGACGTGATGGACGCAAATTGATGGGAAAAGCTCACTTGGCCCTTCGGGCCAGGTGAGCTAAAAAGGGAGAATTTTTAAAAGTGTCAAAAACGCTCTATGCAAGAGACACCAGGTACCAGTAGAAAGGCAAAATACAGACCTATTTTTTTCATAGAAAAGTTCCAGAGTTGAACATCACATTTAATTTGTAGTAGATAAGCTAGTTCTATATTTACAAATAATGCTTAAATGTTTTCTCCCACATTATACTTAGAAATATACAAATGCTCAATCTATGGAGAATAAAGTAAAATATTCCACTAAAAAGTAACAAAATTCTAAATTTTTGTCATATTGGTATTATTGAACTACATAAACTATTCTATAAACTTTTTTTTTTAAGGGAGGCACAGGGAATTGGCAAATAGTTACAGAGGCAGGTAAAATAGAAGTATCAAAATCTCTCTTTGTAAAAAAAAACAAGCACTGTATGAATAAGCAAATTACTACAACCATTTTTAAAGTATTTATAATATGTTACAAGATATAATTTATCCTCTCTAGCCTAGGGTTGATTAAGATTTTCTCCTTACTCCATCACAAATGAATTGGATAAGTATAAAAATAACATTTTCCAGTTGTTCTTTACCTACATGTAGTGTGATACTAGGAAAACGTTGTATCATCCAAATTTATACTGGTGTCAATTATCAAAATTAATGTCTTTTTAAAAGGAAAAAAAAATCTTTTGTAAAAACATATAAGAAGAAGAGCACCAATTAAGTGCAATAAATGTTTTGTAAAGGTAGAAGATTTTTTTGAAAAATATGTGTTGATTTGAAGCAATAAGATTACTAATATTGCACATTTAGAGCCAGAATACCATTATTCAAATTAATCATGAAGATGCTCTTTTTTTCAATGTAAGTCCAAATTTCTAGATCTTCATCTTCAATCAATTTCAGAACATTAGATATATTGCTTGTTTCTTCCTGTACTATATACATGGTATATGCATGAAATATTTGACACCAGTTGTTAAACACTACTAAAAATCAATTACCGGTAATTATATGAATCCAATTTACCAAGGATGATGGAGTAAGGTATATGTATGTTAAGAAATTTACCTTCATTAATAAGGAGAATAAATATACTATAAGTTTATATACTAAACAAGAATGTGTCCCCAGTACACGAATGCCCCACTCGCACTATCATTTTCTATGTTCAGTGGACCGTGAAATTGGGGTAAACCCTCTAATTTGGCATTAAAATTAAAAAGATCATATCATAGGGAACATGTATACTAAGTTTGAAGTCGATTGGACTTCAACTTCATCAAAAACTACCTTGACCAAAAACTTTAACCTGAAGCGGGACAGACGGACGAACGAACGGACGAACGAACGGACGGACGGACGGACGCACAGACCAGAAAACATAATGCCCCTCTACTATCGTAGGTGGGGCATAAAAAACTAATTTAATGTCTTCTCTTCACTTGTAAAATTTAGCATGTGTTTACAATTAAAAGGAATTAAATTATTATAAATTAAAGTATTTAAAACACTTAAATTATTGATTTTTTTATGTATTTCTTAAAAAACCTAATAATGTTTTAGATTATTTTGGATTTTTTTAATTTTATTTTTATAAATTCTGATTTCAAGTTTTCAAAACAATATAAATATATAAAATACCTTCCAAAAGTCTAACCATTACAGAAATTTTCTATTTAAAATGATTTAAAAATATTTTATATACATAATAAGTATCCTTAACTTAATAAAACACATATACATTTCCGTCAACAAAAAGTATAATAAAATTTAATAAATATGTTTTCTTTACCGAATTAACTTTTTTTTTTTAATAATTCATATTTGTACATGATAAACTTTAATCATAGTAATGAGTTAAATTCTGTAACAACAAGTCTGCTTAAACAAATTCTAGATAATAAAATAATTTATAAAATTTTTCAAATCAAAACTAAATTTTTGTAATTACATAGCTTTTTGCATGTTCTATTTGACATGCACAATTACATGTACATGTTAAAAACACCATTAATACCCTCAAGTGAAGTAAAGAACTGTTAAAAACCTGTTTTGACCATTATAGTTATATACTACAGGTTTAATATGCCTGTCATCCTGTTACCTTTATTGCAGATCTTTGATCCCTGGCATCTTTCACCTTTATAATGAATTTACACATAGCAATGGTGAATTAGATGCAAAATAAAAATAAATTTCAACTATCACGATTTATTGGGATATCCCCATTCATTGGGATATCCCGATTCAGAGTTGCTTGCTGACCTTAATTTTGAATTTCTTTACTTAATTAAGACTGAACACCTCAAAATAGGCATTCAAATAAGTTATAAGGGTATGTAAGCACATTCATACTCATTCAATCAATGTAGAAGTTGATTAAAAAGCATTTATGACCATGATGACAATTAACTAAAATAAGGTCATCTTTAAAGCTTAAAATCCCTCATGGTGATTTTGAAAAGTATGCAGCTTTTAAAAAGGGCAGGGTAATTGTTAGCTCAGAGGGCACATTAAGTGCGATGGACAACAATTTTAGGGCACTTACTTAACATAAACAGGCAATTTCTATAAAATGGATTCATTTAAAACATACTAGTTTAATACTATAAAAAGGACATATACATCTGTAATCAATCATTAAAACAAATTGTTAAACAAGAAAAAGTGTTTAAAACATATATATATGAAATATTTAAAACAATAAACACAATTAAAAACAAAATCAGTTCTTTAAAACTGTTTAAAAACAAGAAAGAACTATGTCATATACATGTATATAAAAATATTGCTTTGGTCATATCAATTGTCATTGACAAATCCTCCTTTTTTTCCCTAAAAACAGGTTGACACATTCCCTGATATCCAGGGTCATTTTTAGTAACCAAAATTTATTAAATTACAAAAAAAAAATAACTTTACAAATTAACCCCTTCCCCTCTACACCCTTTTCCAAATTAAATTAATAAAGATACACCAAGTTTTACTACTTTCATGGCACTACCATATCAGCTGTTTATTTTAAATGTCTATAAATAGCCAGACATAGTTGTCTGTTACTTAGGTGTTTTCCCAAGTATTTTTCCCGCCTAAAATGATCATGTGACATGTTTGTAAACAAAAGAAAACATTTGATCAAGGAATTCATTTATTTTCTGGATTATTCTGCTTTTTATAATTTAGTTTGGATTTTTATTTATTTCATTTAAGGTACAGTCAAGCATTTGTATTTAAAAAATAGTTTGCAAAGAATTTTTACTTTTCAATTTGACAAATGTCTCATGATCGCCGTTCATTGGCTTGTTCAACCATGCAAACAATGATAAATTATGTAAATTAGAAATCTATCAGATGTCAAAAAAATTTATCTAAGCTAGCATCACATCGATGTTTTATCATTAATCTTCTAGGCAAAACGATGTTTCTGGGACTTGGGGGATACAATCAGGACACGTGATTAGTATCTGTATTCACTATTCAATTGATTACGAAATCGTTTACAAAATGGCGACCTAGTGAACTTTTGTTTACGTTTGAAGGGAAATAACTCGAGCGGTATTCATAAAATATGTCTTTCAGTACCGGTTGTTAATTACGACGATAAAGGCATGGCGTCAGGAATTTCGACAAAATTAGGGCAGGGCGCCAATTTTTTTCCCCAAAAAGGGCAGGGCGTCGAGAAATCGCGGCAGGGCGCCATTACATGCCAAAACCACCTGTAGGAAACACTAGGTATGGGACTGGTCAAAGTTAAAACCCATGAGGGGAATGGAGAACACATTTTTAAGACCCTGACCACCAAATAAACAAAAATCTTTATTTTACTTATAATTCTTACAAATTCTATGAAAGATAAAACAACCTATAATTTAATAAATACAATGCCTCTTATCCCTGTTAAATTTACAAACCCTAATATTTTTTTCTTAAATAACAAAAATTTGTATCACCAAAATTGGATGAATCCACAGTACCCTGTGTGTTTATAATTGAATACATAATGTTATTTACCTTGGCAATAAATGCTTCACAACATTCTGCAGTAAACATTTCCAATGTGAAAGCTGTAGATATATGTGTGTCCCTTTTCATCGCCTATAAAAATTAAAAAAAAATATTATTAATATTCCAAAACATAAATTTGTAAAATTCCTAATATTGAATTCAATGACATCAGGTGTAATCTCTGTAATCATGTAGAATAGTTATCAAAGGTACCAGGATTATAATTTAGTACGCCAGACGTGCGTTTCGTCTAAACCATTTTCTCTAATTCATCCCGATTCATTCTTTTTCTGATCTGTTATATAGATTATACCACTGCATCAAGTTAGATACAATATTTATCCTGTGTGACAAACACTACTTTTGATCACTGAGAACCTTAATATTTCCACAACTGTTATAACAGAATAAGATTAAAAAGTTCAGCTGGTGTTTGCAGAGTTATCTCCCTGTAGTGTTATGTACAAATGTACTACCTCAAGGACCTAAATGTTAGATGCATGCATGAAGTAGCGCTTGTTCTCAATAAATTGATATTTTCTGATTAAGGGCAGTTTCATAAAAACATATATCATAATATGAAACCCAGGGAATGCAATTCCAAATCTCAAATAAGGCTGAGCATCAAACATTTATTACAAACACATTTTATAAAATGAAAATGCAAAAAATATCCAAAATTTTTCCCTAAACATATAGGCAGTGAGAATCACATCCATCATGTCAATAACACAATCTATAAGAAAATCAATTCAGACAGCATCACATTCAATAAATTTAGGGCCATGGGGAGAACACTTAATTATAGGTTTTAACCTCATTTTCAAGAATGTTATAAATTGGAACAGCCCTACTGATTCACCAAAACAATTGATGAAAAAGTCAGTTTATCATGTTTTTATTAAATTGTATATTCATCACTTTATAATACACATTTTCTGTATAAATGTACCTTATCTAAGACATGAAATAATCCGTCTGGTCCTAAGTTATACCCTGACTCAACAATTCTGAAAAAAATAAAACGTAATATATATATTTAAGTGAATAAGATGAAAGTTAATAAGTATTAAATGACCTCTAAACAAAAATCTCAATTTTTTGTATCTATGGGATAATGTCTTATTGACATATAATATTTGTATAACAGTACCTAAAATATATTCCATAAACATGATAAATCTACTTTGACTATTGAATTCATACTATGGCATGGGAATTGCTCATTCTTGAAGGCTGTACGGTGACCAATAGTTTTTATTTATGTATCATTTGGTCTCTTGTGAAGAGTTGTCTCAGTGACAAGCATACCACATCATCTTTTTTATATTTACTTTCTTGCAACAGTTTTATTTCTAGCTAAGTTTCTTCAATTGTACTCTTACCTCAACCTTTGACCTAACAGTATTCATATTTACTTTATTGCATCTGTTCTAGTACTAGCTAACAATGTCTCTAATTATTCTATAACATAGACCTTAAAGTACTCATACAAATTATCACTTTCTGACACCAAGTTTTACTATCAGATAATCATGTGTTCATTATTCTGATAACCCTGACCTTTCACCTTATAGTATGCATACTTACTTTCTAGCATCTGTTTTATTACTAGCTAATGATGTCTTTAACTGTTCTAACACAGCATCACACACTGCTTTATCACATTTCCCCGTCTTGGTAAAGTCCAGAGAATTAAATAAATATTCTACAAGTCTTAGGTAATCTGTTTAAAGTAAACAATAAGTTATTAGAAAAAGATATTTAATTTGGATTCATCATTATCAATTTGATATCAATTCTCATGGGTTTCATTGGTTCATTTGAACCATGAAATTAAGTCTTCCACAGATTACAAGTTTTCCATAGGTTATATGCAGACTTTTTTAATTATTGAACAACACTTATTATCATTTAAGAGTTTCGACTAACAATAACAAAAAAATTCAACTCAAAATGCACAGTGTGTGAACAAATTATATTAGCTTCTTACATACAGCCAGTCAATAAATAATATTTCCTTTATAACACAATATCATTAGATAGAATTGAGAATGGAAATAGGGAATGTGTCAAAGAGACAACAACCCGACCAAATAAAAAACAACAGCAGAGGGTCACCAACAGGTCTTCAATGTAGCGAGAAATTCCCGCACCCGGAGGCGTCCTTCAGCTGGCCCCTAAACAAATATATACTATTCCAGTGATAATGAACGCCATACTAATTTCCAAATTGTACACAAGAAACTAAAATTAAAATAAGACAAGACTAACAAAGGCCAGAGGCTCCTGACTTGGGACAGGCGCAAAAATGCGGCGGGGTTAAACATGTTTGTGAGATCTCAACCCTCCCCCTATACCTCTAACCAATGTAGTAAAGTAAACGCATAACAATACACACATTAAAATTCAGTTCAAGAGAAATCCGAGTCTGATGTCAGAAGATGTAACCAAAGAAAATAAACAAAATGACAGTAATACATAAATAACAACAGACTACTAGCAGTTAACTGACATGCCAGCTCCAGACTTCAATTAAACTGACTGAAAGATTATGATTTCATCATATGAACATCAGGCACAATCCTTCCCGTTAGGGGTTTAGATGTATGTTTCATTATAATACGTTTTTCTGATTGGCTAACTGCATATCACATGTTATTCCTTAATCAATTGCATTACTCCATAAAACTTTTCATTCATGATGACACAAGGTCCGACAATAAAGTGCACAGGTAAATTAAATAAAAACTTGATAAAAATGGTGTTTTCATGATCCTAGCTAAAAAATGTAATTATAAGTATTGAATGCATCTTTTTGTAACTTCATAGGGTTGTAAAAGCGTTAACCATGCGCATATTTTTAGTATGAAGCGCTGCCGCTTATACAAAATGTACTTCGGTCAAAGCTTTAACACCCCAATAAAGTTACAGAAAGAAGCATTCAATTCTTAATTGCATGCTATGTGAACACAGACTTATGATATGATATATGATATTACTTTCTAACACACAGCATGTGAACACACCAGATTTAAACACATCATAGGATATTACCTTCTAACACACAACATGTGAACACACCAGATTTAAACACATCATAGGATATTACCTTCTAACACACAACATGTGAACACACCAGATTTAAACACATCATAGGATATTACCTTCTAACACACAACATGTGAACACACCAGATTTAAACACATCATAGGATATTACCTTCTAACACACAACATGTGAACACACCAGATTTAAACACATCATAAGTTACTGCCTCAAAATCTAAACATTCTATCTTTCTTAATAGTCTGTTAATCACTAAAGTTGGAAAATCTCTGTAAAATATATATATTATATAATGATAAAACAAGAATGTGTCCCCAGTACACGAATGCCCAACTTGCACTATCATTTTCTAAGTTCTGTGGACCATGAAATTAGGGTAGAAACTCTAATTTGGAATTAAAAATAGAAAAATCATATCATAGGGAACATGTGTACAATGTTTGAAGTCGATTGGACTTCAACTTCATAAAAAACTACCTTGACCAAAAACTTTAACCTGAAGTGGGACAGATGGACGGACAAACGAACAGACGGACAAACGGACCAGAAAACATAATGCCCCTCTACTATAGTAGGTGGAGCATAAAAATCCCTGTGTACTTGAGATGCACAAGAATCTTTACCACTTGGGTTTGTGTTCAATCTAAAGTTTTCTTTGTAGTTATTTTTGTACTGTCGTCTTTTCACATTGTACATGATTTAAATTATTCTTTATGAGTAGTCAGTAGTTGATGTGATTTACATGTCAAATTGGATGGAATATTTTTGTTCAACACCTTTTTGTTTGCAACCGGGTGTGACATACTATGATTTAGTGGTAAATGTATGTATTGCACCTATATATATACTACTGAAACAATGAGCAACTAAGACTTGTCATAATTTTACCACAACATTGATATGTTTCTAATGGACGCTCATCTTATAAATACATAAAAAGAGGAACATACCTACATAAGGCTCTGATGAGTTCATTATACACAGTACCATTTACCCCATGGAGCTTCTTACTACCTACAAAATAAAAGAATACAAATTAAATTGTATGTAAATATACCAAACTAAGTGAAAACTGGATTTAATGCACAATATGACGATATTGACAAAGGGGTCTCATTGGGGGGGTTCTGATGGCTATTGGTACTTTACGGAACGGAACGGAATTTCATTTAAGGTATCCAAAGGGGGCATTTATCAAAATTTCGAAAAATCTTTAAAACAAAACAAACTTTAGAATTTCTGTGTTTTACGGTTTTCCATATACAAATAACACAAATGTATACTTAATCTCATCTTCACAGGTGAAATGTGTAATAATGTATAACATCGGGAAATATTCTGTAGATGAATATGTCGGATTGTCCTGATAAATTATCATGAAATTAACGCATTTGCAAGTCATGCATTATGATATCTAGACTGACCTCACGTCGTCCTTGATTAGAGACAGTGATCAAAATGAATCTGATTTAAACTTTTTAATTTATTTTTCCGTTCCGTTCCGTTCCGCAAAGTACCAATTGCTCTGAGGAATTGGTATTTAAAAAAAAAAATGGAAACAGACATCTTTAATGTAATTAAAGCAGTATGATAAAAAAAAAATTGTCTGACACCTCTTTTTGCACGAGAGGTATGTGTTTTATATAGCATTTTCGACTTGATCAATAATAAAAAATTTAACACAAAGGCAGGTTACACAAAAAGTGAGGGCCCTCATGGGGTTTTTGATTATGTGATTACTTGGCCGTTTTTTTAATGATTATTTGATTATTAAGCCAAATATTTCATGATTATTTGATTACCTAGGACAGTATTTTTAGTTTATGATTATTTGATTACTAAAGATAAGCAAATATTTAATGATTATGTGATTATATTGGCAAAAAAATGGTGATTATGTGATTACTAGGACCCCCCCATGAGGGGCCTCAAAAGTCTTTCTCCTTCCATCGGTAATTATATTTTAAAAAAGAGGCCTTCAACAGCCCGTTCCGACGATGATTAGAGACAGTGATCAAGTTGAATCTGATGTAAACTTTTTAATTTATTTTTCCGTTCCGTTCCGTTCCGCAAAGTACCAATTGCTCTGAGGAATTGGTATTTAACGGAAAAAACGGAAACAGACATCTTTAATGTAATTAAAGCAGTATGATAAAAAAAATTGTCTGACACCTCTTTTTGCATGAGTGGTATGTGTTTAAGATAGCATTTTCGACTTGATCAATAATAAAAAATTTAAGGCAGGTTACACAAAAAGTCTTTCTCCTTCCATCGGTAATTATATTTTAAAAAAGGGGCCTTCAACAGCCCGTTCCGACGATGATTAGAGACAGTGATCCAGTTGAATCTGATGTAAACTTTTTAATTTATTTTTCCGTTCCGTTCCGTTCCGCAAAGTACCAATTGCTCTGAGGAATTGGTATTTAACGGAAAAAACGGAAACAGACATCTTTAATGTAATTAAAGCAGTATGATAAAAAAAATTGTCTGACACCTCTTTTTGCATGAGTGGTATGTGTTTTAGATAGCATTTTCGACTTGATCAATAATAAAAAATTTAAGGCAGGTTACACAAAAAGTCTTTCTCCTTCCATCGGTAATTATATTTTAAAAAAGAGGCCTTCAACAGCCCGTTCCGACCTCTTTTTGCATGAGTGGTGTTTTAGATAGCATTTTCGACTTGATCAATAATAAAAAATTTAAGGCAGGTTACACAAAAAGTCTTTCTCCTTCCATCGGTAATTATATTTTAAAAAAGGGGCCTTCAACAGCCCGTTCCGACGATGATTAGAGATAGTGATCCAGTTGAATCTGATGTAAACTTTTTAATTTATTTTTCCGTTCCGTTCCGTTCCGCAAAGTACCAATTGCTCTGAGGAATTGGTATTTAACGGAAAAAACGGAAACAGACATCTTTAATGTAATTAAAGCAGTATGATAAAAAAAAATTGTCTGACACCTCTTTTTGCATGAGTGGTATGTGTTTTAGATAGCATTTTCGACTTGATCAATAATAAAAAATTTAACACAAAGGCAGGTTACACAAAAAGTCTTTCTCCTTCCATCGGTAATTATATTTTAAAAAAGAGGCCTTCAACAGCCCGTTCCGACGATGATTAGAGACAGTGATCAAGTTGAATCTGATTTAAACTTTTTAATTTATTTTTCCGTTCCGTTCCGTTCCGCAAAGTACCAATTGCTCTGAGGAATTGGTATTTAACGGAAAAAACGGAAACAGACATCTTTAATGTAATTAAAGCAGTATGATAAAAACAAGTCAGACCCTTCTTTTTTGAATGAGTGGTAAGTGTTTTAGATAGCATTTCGACTTGATCAATATTTAAATAAACAGCTGCGCCATGAGCGCATGATACGCCCGTCGTCTTGTGAAAAAACATAAATCTTTTTTGAATAACACAGGGTTGTACAGGATGTCATGCTTAGTATATACTGACTCATTCCTTATTCCCGCTCAATAGGAAGATTGTACAAGATGTATTTGGAAACCCGACGCAACATTAGCCTGTTAAGTTTTAAGCAATAGAGATACAGCGCAACATGTGAAAAAAAACCTCTTTTTTTACTATAAACTCAATAACTCGAAAATATAAAAATGAATCATCACCAAAAAGTATACAGATCTTTAGATTAATATAACAAAGAAGTGTGTAAAGTTTTAAGCAATAATCATAAATCGTTTTTTAGATATGGTGCGACATGTAAACCCCCCCTTTTTTTTTTACAAAATACTCAATAACTCAAAAATATAATTTTGAATCATCACCAAAAAGTATACAGATATTAAGATTAATATAACTAAGAAGTATTTAAAGTTTTAAGCCATAATCAAGAATCGTTTTTGAGATACGGTGCGACATGTGAAAAAAACACACCCCTGTTTTAGTTACAAAGTGCCGTAACTCAAAAAGTTGTAATCTTATTTTCACAAAAAAGTATACAGATCATTTTACCATCATAAGAAACAACTATGTTAAGTTTCATGAAATTTGGATAAGTCGTTCTCAAGTTACGGTGCGACATGTTTACACCGGACAGACGGACAGACGGACGGACGGACGGACGGACGGACACTGGACATTTGTATACCATAATACGTCCCGTCAAAATTGACGGACGTATAAAAAATAACACCAAGACAGATTAGACAAAAGGTCTTTCTACTTCCATTGGTAATTATAAATTAAAAAAGGGGCCTTCCGAAGATGATTAGAAACAGTGATCAAGTTGAATCTGATTTCCGTTCCGTTCCGCAAAATACCAATTGCTATCATTTTCTGTAAAATGGTCCACTTACACGTTTTCAATTTCCGGATGTACTCACTCATATTCGCGCTATGACAAAAGGGTTCAATCGTCCCAAGATACATAGTTTCGTCCCTGGATTTGTTTGCAACCTTTGTTAACAATATTGATAATTGTTGAATGGAAGATTTCTTAAAAAAATCCGGGAGCTCATCAGGTAACGCCTGCCTAATATCAATTACAAGATAGGCTGTGTCAATGTGCCATTTAGAGCCGTAGGCTGTGTCAATGTGCCATCTAGCACACATGTTGGGTCAAGTAGAATATATGGATTGTAGTTCAATTGGAAGAATAGAGTAGTAAATCAGTTAATGTGTACATAAGTCGGTTATGTTGACAGGTCGACCGATTGCAAATTTGACAGATTGACAAGTCGAAAGGATTACAGGTTGACAGGTCGACAATTTGAAAGCTCCATTGGTTTAATTTTACAGAATGTTTTTTTCCCAACTGCCAGCTGATTGATATTAAGTTGACGTTAATTTCACCTCCAAAAGTCGCCATATGAACAATTCAACATTATGATATACAAAAACTGTTTAAACAGTTGCCATCTAGTGTCGAAGTCTGCGCCAACGTGCCATCTAGCGCCGTAGGCTGTGTCAAAGATTGATCTAGCACTGTAGGCCGAGTCAATGAGTGACCTCGTGTGCCGTATGGTTAGGGTATGGGTAAGGTTAAGGGTTAGGGTGATTTGAAGAGTTAGGGACAGTGTTAGGGTTCGGGTATAATGCTATTTTTCTTCCTTTTAAATTGTCAACCATAGTAGTACATTTTGTAGTTTCAATTGCTAAAAAAGTAAGTAAATACTGTGAAAAATATATTTTTCCTGATTCAAAGTAAGTCGTTATACGCTATATTTGATAACACTTTTACCTATTCGAATTTACAACCAGATACGAATGATATTTAAAAAGTTATCCCTTAATATGTGCTATGACTAGTATTTTTGTCATACTTGTATCTGCATGGTGTGGTTTTCATTTCTACTATTATAATATAATTTAATATTATTCCTAATCAACCACATTTTTATATTTCTAAACACTATATTAGTTTAGAATATGCATAAGATATTTGCCACTGGAAGATAAGGCAGCAACCATTTGATTTTCTGGGGGGGGGGGGGGGGGGGGGCTATGGTTTTTTTTGGAAAAAAAAGTTTGTTTCCAGGTTTTGGTGAAAAAAATAATTTGTTTTGGTCCCTGAGAAAAAAAAAATGTTTGTTTCACCCTCAGCTGCTACTATATATATGTAATGCTAAAATTGAAAGAAAAAAATTGTTTTCGGTTTGTCGCTAAAAAAATTGATTGTTCTTCGCCGAAGGCGAAAAAAAAGTTTGCACAGAAAAAAACCCCAAAAAAAACGTTTTGGCGTTATAAAATGGACACGTTTCGGCGGACGTTCTTCATCGGACAAGTTTCGGCGAGATAAAAATTGGACACTTTTGTGCGAAGGACAACATTGGACACGATACGGCGAAATGGACTCGTTTTGGCGAATCGGACACGTTTGGGGGGATGGACACGTTTGAGAGAGTAACATATATATATATATACAAGACTCAATATGAAAAGAATTTATTGTCATTGTTACAAGTGTGGACACAGATCTGTATGGATAGTATATTAGAATAATCAGTGAAATGGCATTTGACAGTGTTAACCCCTATCTGTTATTTCTTATTTTTTCTCAAAAGGAATGGTTAAACTTCAGTCAAAAGTGACAGAAATACCAGATTCAGTACAATAAAAAATCAAAATGTGTGTGCACTGTTAGAGGGTAGTGATGTAAGAGAACAACAATGGCTAATTAAAAATGTGCTAGCTTAGGCAAATATGAAAATGAATATTCCAGCTCCATATTTTAGCACCAAATAGGCAACAAACATGTAGATGTTAATTCTTGCAGTTGTATTTGAAATTTCAATGGCTAACTACCTTTATTATGCCTCATGAGGCCTAGGCATGCCCTTAATTGTTATTGTACCTTCATTAAATTCCCAATTCCCAATCAATTATACAAAAAAATACATACCAGCATGTTTCAGCTAACCCTAATTTGTAGTGCATACCCAGTGATTCCAGAATTTCTAATTGGGGGTGGGGGGGGGGGGTGGGGGGCATTGGCTGCGTAAGAGGTAGCCAGATCTAGTCATGCTTCCGTGATTCCCTAAATAATCAATACATTTGTCTTAGATTCCCTTCAGCTCTATTAAAGTCAGACTGGTTCCCTATAGCTAGTAGTTATTAGCTAAAAATGTTTGTATATAAATAAAATAATATTACCCACAACTTACCCTATTTTTCAGCATACCAGCGGAAATACATGTATTATTTCTTTTTGTCTTTTGAAATTTGCTATAAGTTGTGCTAGAGGCAGTCTTAAACATGTACATGTAGCTACATGTATTAAAGGTATATTTTAGGTTGTTTTAAAGCATTATAGTTTACTGTGACTTTTAAATTAATTTAAAGAAAAGCAATAAAAACATGGGTTCTACGTTTTTTTTTCTTTAAATGTTTTAAGTTGGTCCAAGGACATATATAGAGGGAGGATAACATCTTAACAATCTTTGATGTATTAACCAGGTGCTCCGCAGGGCGCAGCTTTATACGACCGCAGAGGTCGAACCCTGAACAGTTGGGGCAAGTATGGACAAAACATTCAAGCATGATACAGCTCTGAATTTGGATTGTGATCAAATTTTTGACATTACATGGTTTTTTTTTACACAAAACAAATGCCAAGATTTTACAAATCAATTAAAGATTTCTTCTTCAAACTTTTTAAATCTAAAATTAAATAGTTGACACAGCATAGGTTTCTGACACAGAATGAATGTGGTCTAATGAACTTAAAAGGTTTTTTTTCCCTTTGAGCAATTCACTATGCTGTTGAATATTAATCCTCTCAAAAAAATGTTTGAAGAAATTTTCTTTTTATTTATGAAATCTGAAATGAGAAAAATTTAACCCCCCCCCTTTTTTTTCACATCCCCGTTTCCCTTTTTCAAAACTGATATCAATTCAAATTTCTAATGGAGTTTGCAACAATAACTACTCATTTAAATACATCATAAAATATTAAGATGTAAAAAAACTGCTTGTTATCACTGAATGGTAAAGATTATTTAAATTTATCAGTTGGTAGTAAAAAGTGTATATACATTGTATATTGTATATAACAAAGATTTAAGTTGATTCTGGACAAAGAAAGATAACTCCAATTAAAAAAAAATCTTGCTATTACACAATATTGTGCAATAGGATATTTCTTGCTTACTATTCTGGACAAAGAAAGATAACTCTAATTAAAAAAAAATTTGCTATTTCACAATATTGTGCAATTAGATATTTCTTGCCATTGCACAATACTGTGCAATTGAAAAAACTTGCTATTGCACAATACTTAATATAATAATTTTAGATCCTGATTTGGACCAACTTGAAAACTGGGCCCATAATCAAAAATCTAAGTACATGTTTAGATTCAGCATATCAAAGAGGCCCAAGAATTCAATTTTTGTTAAAATCAAACTTAGTTTAATTTTGGACCCTTTGGACTTTAATGTAGAATTTGAAATTTGAAAACAGGACCAAAAATGAAGAATCTACATACACAGTTAGATTTGGCATATCAAAGAACCCCAAGGATTCAATTTTTGATGAAATCAAACAAAGTTTAATTTTGGACCCTTTGGACCTTAATGTAGACCAATTTGAAAACTGGACCAAAAAACTTCAATAATCAAGAATCTAAGTACATTTTTAGATTCAACATATCAAAGAACCCAACCGATTCATTTTTTGTCAAAATCAAACTAAGTTTAATTTTGGACCCTTTGGACCTTAATGTAGACCAATTTGAAAACGGGACCAAAAGTTGAGAATCTACATATACAGTTAGATTCGGCATATCAAAGAACCCCAATTATTCAATTTTGATGAAATCAAACAAAGTTTAATTTTGGACCCTTTGGGCCCCTTTTTCCTAAACTGTTGGGACCAAAACTCCCAAAATCAATACCAACCTTCCTTTTATGGTCATAAGCCTTGTGTTTAAATTTCATAGATTTGTATTTACTTATACTAACGTTATGGTGCGAAAACCAAGAAAAATGCTTATTTGGGTCCCTTTTTGGCCCCTAATTCCTAAACTGTTGGGTCCTAAACTCCCAAAATCAATACCAACCTTCCTTTTGTGGTCATACACATTGTGTTTAAATTTCATAGATTTCTATTTACTTAAACTAAAGTTATTGTGCAAAAACCAAGAAAAATGCTTATTTGGGCCCTTTATTGGCCCCTTATTCCTAAACTATTGAAACCAAAACTCCCAAAATCAATCCCAATCTTTCTTTTGTGGTCATAAACCTTGTGTCAAAATTTCATAGATTTCTATTAACTTAAACTAAAGTTATGGTGCGAAAACCAAGAAAATGCTTATTTGGGCCCTTTTTGGCCCCTAATTCCTAAAATGTTGGGACCAAAACTCCCAAAATCCTTACCAACCTTCCTTTTATGGTCATAAACCTTGTGTTAAAATTTCATAGATTTCTATTCACTTTTACTAAAGTAAGAGTGCGAAAACTAAAAGTATTCGGACGCCGGACGACGACGACGACGACGACGACGACGACGACGACGCCGACGCCAACGTGATAGCAATATACGACGAAAATTTTTTCAAAATTTGCAGTCGTATAAAAAAATATGTAGAGAATCATTGGAGAAACCACACTGTACACCTTAAACCTTTAAAACTTGTTGATGGATTTTGATGGAATAAATATTTTCTTAAACTTAAATGATCCCCACATTTGTATTTCAAATATACATTTGTATAATTTTGGGAAATTTCAGTCACTCAACAAATACTTGTTATCCTATATGTATATATATATATAAGTAAAAGGGTTATGGAGCGAAAAAGGTCCTTGACATGAGATATGTTTACCAAAAAAATAATTACCAATGGAAGAAGTAAGACTTTTTGTGTAACCTGCCTTTGTGTTAAATTTTTTATTATTGATCAAGTCGAAAATGCTATCTAAAACACATACCACTCATGCAAAAAGAGGTGTCAGACAATTTTTTTTTATCATACTGCTTTAATTACATTAAAGATGTCTGTTTCCGTTTTTTCCGTTAAATACCAATTCCTCAGAGCAATTGGTACTTTGCGGAACGGAACGGAACGGAAAAATAAATTAAAAAGTTTAAATCAGATTCAACTTGATCACTGTCTCTAATCATCGTCGGAACGGGCTGTTGAAGGCCTCTTTTTTAAAATATAATTACCGATGGAAGGAGAAAGACTTTTTGTGTAACCTGCCTTTGTGTTAAATTTTTTATTATTGATCAAGTCGAAAATGCTATCTAAAACACATACCACTCATGCAAAAAGAGGTGTCAGACAATTTTTTTTTATCATACTGCTTTAATTACATTAAAGATGTCTGTTTCCGTTTTTTCCGTTAAATACCAATTCCTCAGAGCAATTGGTACTTTGCGGAACGGAACGGAAAAATAAATTAAAAAGTTTACATCAGATTCAACTTGATCACTGTCTCTAATCATCGTCGGAACGGGCTGTTGAAGGCCTCTTTTTTAAAATATAATTACCGATGGAAGGAGAAAGACTTTTTGTGTAACCTGCCTTTGTGTTAAATTTTTTATTATTGATCAAGTCGAAAATGCTATCTAAAACACATACCACTCATGCAAAAAGAGGTGTCAAACAATTTTTTTTTATCATACTGCTTTAATTACATTAAAGATGTCTGTTTCCGTTTTTTCCGTTAAATACCAATTCCTCAGAGCAATTGGTACTTTGCGGAACGGAACGGAACGGAACGGAACGGAAAAATAAATTAAAAAGTTTAAATCAGATTCATTTTGATCACTGTCTCTAATCAAGGACGACCTGAGGTCAGTCTAGATATCATAATGCATGACTTGCAAATGCGTTAATTTCATGATAATTTATCAGGACAATCCGACATATTCATCTACAGAATATTTCCCGATGTTATACATTATTACACATTTCACCTGTGAAGATGAGATTAAGTATACATTTGTGTTATTTGTATATGGAAAACCGTAAAACACAGAAATTTTAAAGTTTGTTTTGTTTTAAAGATTTTTCGAAATTTTGATAAATGCCCCCTTTGGATACCTTAAATGAAATTCCGTTCCGTTCCGTTCCGTTCCGTTCCGTAAAGTACCAATAGCCGTTCTGATCCCGGTTCCCGCTTACTGTTTTGTTAGAATCACGTATCCCGCTTATACTATGTATGTAAGTAATTCTCATTTTTTTCAATTTCCCGTGTCCCGCTAGACATCATTTCCTGTTTTCACGACACAATAATTATAACCCCGCTTTAAAAAAGGGGGGGGGGGGTATACTGTTTTACCTCCCATGAATATTTTTCGTCGCACTACAATACAAGGATTTTTGAAATTTGGTTTCAGGGTTTATCTAAGTCAGCTATACCGTGTGATGCGTTTTCAGATTGATCACTTGACAACTTCCTGTTTACCGAACACTTGTATGATTTTACACATGATAGCCAAGTTGAAAATTTTCGTCACATTTTTCTCAGGAACTACAATACAAGGATTTCTGAAATTTGGTTTCAGGATTTATATAAGTCAGCTATACCCTGTGATGCGTTTTCAGATTCATCACTCGACAACTTCCTGTTTACGGAACACTTGCATATTTTTACATTATTAATATTATCCACTTGTGGCAGGGGTATCATCAGTGAGCAGTAGCTCGCAGTTTCACTTGTTTGACTTTCACGTGTCACGCTTACAAAAAATCGGAAATCCCGCGTCATGCTTAGACCCCACTGAGAGAACTCTTTTTTCTGCCATGGCATAACCTGAAACTTACCCTATTATAAAAAATAGATAAGTTTTCATGAAATTTAAATTTGATGATTAACATGTTCAACTTGCTTTTTTTTAAATGTGCAGTTGACAAAAAATGAATCTTTTACTTTTTCAATTTGCATCAACAGGCAAAGACCAGAAACTTTTCCTATGTAAAAAAAAGATATAAAAGTAAATTTAATTTTAATAATGTTTAAAGGGGCACTAACTATCAAAATCATGATCACCGATTTAACTCTAATTTTTATGTTTGATGTATAACATACAAAAACAACATATCCAACTTATAAGAAGTATTAAATAAACAGTTAACAGTGTATATATATACTAGATAATATTGATCAGAATTTCTTGTGTATTTTAGTCTAGATGAGGAGTGGTAGGAGGGGTCTTGATCCCGAAATCCTGGGCTTAAAAACATCAGATCCCGCAATCTTAGGTTTAAAAACACTAAAACCAGAGGGCCCGAAAATCAAAAAAAAAGAATTCCCAGATCCCGAAAGGGTCCACCCTGAAATTCCGAGCTTAAAAACACCCGATCCTGGAGTCCCCATAAAGGTCCTATCCCCCTCCTAGAAACATAGAGTGATAGACACCATCTAATTAACTATTGAGATGACCCTGGTCACATATAACATAATATAAACATAAATATAAATAGACATGGTCCTCGTACAAATGAGTTTTTCTATGTTTATTTGATTTCATGTTTGAGGGTAAAAAATAAGTGTATGAGAAGGATTTTTTTGTGGATCAAATCAGTCAATCAAATGATTTACCTTTGTTGCACTTTCAATGTTGACATTTTTTCGGCTCTTGACATTTGCCTATTATTCTCTATTCTGTAAATCCAATCCGTACCCTTACAAATTTGTACTTACATTTAGACTTCTGTAATGTCTCATACGCCATTCTGACATTAATATCAAAGACTGGTCGACTATGGTGCGTCATTATTATTAACTGTCGTGCTCTAGCAACTAGACTAGTCTGTTCTTCTAAAGAGTCAAAGCTATAACAAATAGGAAAAATTAAACATTGAATTGAATTTAATTATGAATACACTCCTATAAAGTGAGTACGCACAAAGACAGTCTTGCTTTATTTTAAATCTAAAATAAGATAGTACTGAAAAAAGTAGTGCTAAAATTGCCTTTTATACTGCACTTGTTCTATTTGAGCAGTCAAAATGTGTTGACCGTATATTTCTATAGATGTCATATACAGTCACTGACATGATATCACTTTTCCTCATGAATATTCAAATAGAAATTGCCGAAATTAAAATTAATTATTCATACGACCTATTCAACCTGTTCTTGTTTTCAATGTATACAACGACTTAAACTTATTTCTTATGCAATTTATAAAAAAAAAACATATTTCACTTGTTAATATTTTTGATGCTTTGTCCGTTTCTGTGTGTGTTACATTTTAGTGTTGTGTCGTTGTTCTCCTCTTATATTTAATGCGTTTCCCTCGGTTTCAGTTTGTTACCCCGATTTTGTTTTTTGTCCATGGATTTATGAGTTTTGAACAGCTGTATACTACTGTTGCCTTTATTTGGTCTGCAAACTATAAATCATTATGTTTTATGCTCATTGTTGATAATTTAGTTCATTTTCAAACAAATTCGTTCACCATTGATTGCGAATTTCATCAGGTAATGTACATTTCATCGTGTTGCTTATTTCTCCGCTGGCATGATATGAGGCCTTTTTATAAAAGGGGAAGTTTCCCAATAATTAAATCAAATGATAAAATTAACACATTAAACAACAATTAAAAATGTTTTTTTTTAGATTGCAGTATAAAGACAATAATGGTGCATTGACTTGACATATCAACGATATAAGGATTCGGCCCAAAACGGGTAAAAAGCTCGGCAGAGTCTCGCATTTCCACGTTTCTAAGCCTCATCCTTAAATCGTTGATATGTCAAGTCAATCCACTATTATTGTCTATATCTTGGAAGAACATTTACTGCAAAGATAATATAAGATTTTGGTCAAATTGAGAAATATAACTTACATGAAGTAACTGTTGAATGTTCTTGGTTCATTTTAAAGGTTAGAATACAACATTGAACAAGTAGTGTTTATAAATTAACATATAATTATAATCATGATAATGTTTAAAGAGCTTTTTTGTAAAAATATTTCCCAGAGATGTAGTTTGAGTCAGAGTATAATGTGTATTGTTACATTTAATTTTCTAATATTCTCATACACAAATGTATATATATATAACATTGTATAATGAGATATTTTGTTTCTCTGATCTGAAGAAATCTTTCATTGTAAAAAATTTCTTACTAGTCAGCCATAAAGGCTATTGGGTCCTCTGGTCTGTTAGCAATGATCTTCCCCAAGACATCCTTCATGCAGGAACCTACATTACTTCTTTCTGAAATAATAAAGAAGTGATCTCATGATTAACTGACAATGATAAAGTCGGTAACTTACATTTAAACCAGACATGCACCAGAAAGTACTCAGTGGGGGATCCAGAACTTTTCATATGGTGGGACTGCTGACTGACCTAAAAGGAGGTCGCTCTAGTCATGCTTCAGTGACTCCCTATATAATCAACCAAATTTTTCCCACAAAAGGGGGGTGGTTGGGGGCTGCCCCCCCCCCCCCCCCAGGATCGGCTTATGGTACTCATCAACCAGAAGAAAATATGTGTAGCAATATATTATCGTCATAGTGGACCATTGCAGTATAACATTACAATGTAGTCTGATTGAGAAATTTGTTACAATCTGCATCTTTCAATTCCGACAGTTTACCTCAAATTGCGCTTTCCACAATACTTTTTTGATCGGTTGATTGCTTGATGGTGTGTCACATGAGTTTATAGATATAGGAAGATGTGGTGTGAGTGCCAATGTTTTATTTATTTTATTGCATTGTATCATGTTTGGAGGTTAATTTTCTGATAAAAAGACCTGTCTTGGCCAGGCTTGGGAATTGGGTAGGCAATTTAAATGCTCAGATCAATCTTGCCGATACAGGCTCCAAATGTCTTATTTTATATGCTGTCGTAATTTCTGCTTCTCGCTATGTTTTGATATAGTTATAAAGCCAGCAAATACGAATATCTCATAATACTAGTAAATGCACGGGGTAATAAATAAATATGGACGTCAAATCTGTTGTCTGTTCTCTCTCATCATTGGTAGCGTGAATAAATGATCAATAGTAAAAATGATACTTTTATTAAACAGCCGATATATTTCCATACAAGTACAATATTCCAACAATAACATATAATTTACGTACGGGGCGGAGCTACTTAAATAATAGTCTTTTACTTGTATTTTCGTACGGGTCAACTGGGATTATCTTAAATATTACAATGATAAATACGGTAAATAAATGCAAGGTATACAGCTAATGCGCTGATTTTTACCTCTAGGACCCCCGGGATGAGCCTTGCTGCAAGCCAAACGTATACACAGCAAAGACTGACGAACGTGACGTTGCACTGGTATTTATTTCAAATTACCGGAAGTAAATATTCTAAGCAGGAAGAAAAACAACGTAAAACGCTTACATAAAATATAGGAGTCCTCGACTCAAAATGCTTATAATAATACAACCTTATAAATAAACAAATCTAGACATATCAATTCTTCCAGTTAAGAACTCATAAAAGAACACTTTTGGGTTCACGCTTAAAATATTGACCCAACGGTAACGTTCTGAACAATGCATGACAAAGTTGCGCCATACATGACGTTATCGATTTAACTAATAACATAAAGTAAAACGTACGTTAATTACTCATTCGATATACTAAACACTAGAAATAACTTCTGTCAACTTATATAAACTCTCTTATTACAATAGATAACAATATTCGTTTACTTGGAAATAACCAAAACACACATTTACAACATATGCCATAGCTCATGGTGGTGCTCCTAATTAAAGGAGGCTCATAGGGAGACATATGCCTATGTGTGCGGGCGGCTGATTTCTAAGCAAATGAAGCGACTGTGTCTATACTGGAAACACCAATCGTTTAGCTCAAGTTAAGCTGATGTGTCAAATAAAGTACTACCAATGGTACGAGATAACTATAATTCATTTTGACCGATATCTTCAAGACCAACTGGAAAATGTACAGAAAAGAGCGGTTAGGTTTATAATAGTCCAAAAAATTATGACGTCTTGGAAAGCTATTCAAAATTTTTGCTTTGACGCCTTCCTTGGATGTAAGGCGTCAAAGAAAAAAAATATAATAGCCTTTTAAGATGTCATAATTATTTGGACTAGGTTTATAACATCAAACTACAATTACAAACCAGGAAGTATGACAGCGATTTTAGACCAACTACAACATTTTTTTGTACAATTACCATCATTAAAAGACCACCAAACACAAAACAGACTGATCCTTTTCTGTAAAAGTATACACCGCCAAGCAAACTTACCGTCTGACCAACTGAAAAAAAACCATCAAGGACAACAAACAACATGCAGAGTCAACATTTCCTCAGACTTCAATCGAAAACCGTTTAAAATACAGTTTAATACCAAATACGATTAAAGATTGGAACCTAAGTACTACCACCGGATATTTTCACCAAAATTCAGACAGTACAAGAACCAGCTAGAACCTTTAGCCAAATTGTAAGGGGGCCCCACTCAAGTAAATTACTTGACGCACATGCAGTGTATTTATATCCTTGGATGCATCACCGTAAACCTATCAAGATAATGTGATATAGCTGCATACGTACACATTATTTATGTATGTGCCTGTCCCAAGTCAGAAGCCTGTAATTCAGTGGTTGTTGTTTGTTTAAGTGTTACATATTTGTTTTTCGTTCATTTTTTTTATATAAATAAGGCCATTAGTTTTCTCGTTTGAATTGTTTTACATTGTCATATCAGAGCCTTTTATAGCTGACTATGCGGTATGGGCTTTGCTCATTGTTGAAGGCCGTACAGTAACCTATAGTTGTTTATGTATGTGTCATTTTGGTATCTTGTGGACAGTTGTCTCACTGGCAATCATACCACATCTTCTTTTTTATATGTATAAATTTCCGACCTCACACCTTCTTTTAACCGTCACATAAACTTTCACATAAACATCTGTTTCATAAAGCTGATAAAACCAATAAAATATAGTTATAACCTAGAAATTGTCTATCTGATTCTTGTGGTCTATCATCTGCAGAATTTGGTTTCCTCTTGTCAGCCATTTGTAAACAATGCAAATATCGTACGTTCTTGCTATATTGTTACCTGGCTGAACCATATAAAGTTTACCTAAACACAATTTATGACTTTCAACAACAATGCAGTACAACGTAAAATTTGCTCGACTTCAACCGAGCTTAAAATGGGTTGTTTATTTTTTAAATTTATCAGAGATTTGAGCACTTTCGATAGCAGATATTCAGTAACGTCAATCTTAATGTCTTACTACAGGGTTGCTCAGTTGAAATATTGATGAAAACACAGATATGTACATATAGTTCTAACAATATATTGATCAGTCATGAAACAGGAAGATTTAAAAAAAAAATATGTCATAATATAACTGTTTAAAAAACACAATGCAGTTTTGTGAAATGTACAGAAAACAAAAAATCTTGTAACAAAAATGAAGAAAACTCTGTAAAAACTTTTTTTTTAAATAACAGCTGGTGGACCAATTTCAACCTCTTTTTATCAAAAAATTCAACCACTTTTTGTTAAAAAAAAAATCAACCATTTTTATCAAATAAAGGTATAAATAACAAATAACAACATAATTCTGTGTGAAAATGTCATAATAAAATAAGAATGTCTCTGAAATATTCAACAACTTTTAAGTAAAGGTTTACATCCAACAACATAGTAATTTTTTGGGTTAACATTGAACAACATTTACATGTTGACCGTATGGGTAATATTAGTTACATAGTGTGTTAGTGACCTAATATGATATATACAGGGTCAGTAAATTCCATATGGAATTTACTGACCCTGTATATATCATATTAGAAACCTAGGTCACTAGCACACTATGTAACGAATTTATCTTACCGACTATCTTCATTTGTTGACTTTAGACTAAAGTTGTCTTATTTGCTATCATAACACATCTTCTTATATCTGTATTAAAGTGCTCAAGTGTTCGATTTTAAGAAACTTCTTCAAGTGGTCTGCACTAAACAACTAATGTTAACGATTAATATTTATTATCAACAACCTTGATATCAACAATATTAAACAGAACTTTGAGAGTTTTAAATAATTAAACAGTGCCCAAGTCGTAAATCCACAACTAACCGTGTATTGAAATAAGACCCGCCTCCCTACTAAGCGGTCTCCACGAGGTCGCTTTTAACCAATCATATGCCTAGAAATGTATAGGAGGTAAGATAAATACTTATATGGTCCGACCGTACGCGTATGGTCGGGGTAATTTTAAAACACGTTTACCTTTAATACTTAACTCTTCATTAAGTATGAACCTTGTAGTAGTCGCATCGTTAAAAAACGCGTTCAAAGGTCATTTTATTAGATAACAATAATAAAAATATTAAGTAAACGATTCGCAATTACGAGTGAATGGCATTATGTCGACTTGGAATATTACTTCCAAAAAGATCTTAAAGAATTGTTACACAAGATTTCAACTATTTCATTAAATGAGGAAACAGTCGATAGGATCAAGAGTCTTATTATTGAAACTAGACAAGGACAGAAAACATATACACCACGATTTAGACAATATGTGACACAAATTGATAAAGGAAGTTTCGTTAGGGAACGACCATCTAACTGAACAGAGGGGAAGGTAAATTAAACATTTTGATCCCCAGTCAAAAAAAATCTGGACAAGCGTGGAGCAAAGGACAGAACAAAATATTCTAAATCCAGATTTCCCCATACCTTATAGTTTGAATTTAGAAAAAAAAATGACTGATTGTGTCGAAAAACTAAAAAAATATGATTATTGCCCGAAAAAAAATATGACCCAGGAAAAAAACCCAATACCCCCATGTAACCATCATTGTTTGTTTAGATAAAGTTTATTGTATTATTGAACGTCTCTAACGCATATGTGAAAAAATACATACATGTATATGGTCCAAAAACTCATATGGTCCGGCCCGTTAAAAAACGGTTAATAACCAAACGAGTATATACTCATATGGTCCGGTCCAGAACAGACATATCATAATGTGAGTGACGTAGGTTAATTTCAATAAAAATGTGTCATGTGATGAGCCTGCATTCAATCAGTGTGAGTATTACTAGGCTCTGTTAGGGTGAATATTTGACGGATCAACTACCTCAATAAAGTATGTTTCTATGAAACATGTCAAATGGCTAATAAAAGCCACTATAACAATTATGACTATGCAAAGGACAATTTTACGCATTGTATACTTCCCTCCGACTAGAGCATTTAAAGGTCTACACACATGGATATCTTTGAATAGCCTGTGTCGTGGTCAGCCAAATGGAAATGGTATAATATCCAACTATAGCAGCCATCACGTGACTTTGGTGACGTCACACATCACCCGTATCAAGCCCAAGTAAAGCCCAAGTAAAATGTAGGGGCATTCAGGAATCGATAAAATACATTACTTTTAAGTTCATGATACAAAAAGTGTGGGAATATATAGTAATTCCTCATATATTTAGAATATCAAAATACCTTTTGGAAAAGTTTAAATTTTGATCTTCTCCCTTCCAAATGCTTTTGAAAATTTGTCTTGTTGCCTCGATAGTTCAAACTGTTAAATCATACAACTACCATAAATATTGGATTTTTTGTCGTTTTTAACCTTAAATTGCGATTTAATCAAATCAGATGGAATAATTGTGGGAATATGTGCTTATTATTATATTCATAAATATTTGAAATATCGTATATGGAACAGTTTAATTTTCTATTATGTCCCTTCCAAATTGATTTGAAAATAAGCTATTTTCAGAAAATCTGGTATTATTTTTCAAGATGGCGACTACATTGACAGCGTGGGCGACATGGTAAAAATATAGTTTGTAAGATTTTTACAATGAAAATCAAATAACCGCATAGTTGGATGCTCGCGTTTTCAGTCATTGTCTTACCTTAAAGCAGCATATAATCAAACATTGGTTCCTTTAGATTAAGCTTAAACATGCTGTTGTTATTTTTAGAAAATTTTGAAAAATGGCGACCAAATAGTTTTCAAACGTAGAGGATGTTCGACACTTATTTTGTCCATGCACATAATTCAATTTAATTTCACTGTTTATATTGCAATTAAATATGACACGTTATTGTCACTATAATAATAGCTTTGGACATAGCCAGATTAAGGAGATATTAATTAATTAAGTCATAACACCAACGTGATCAAAGAAAACAAACATGGCACCTATAGCTAATCACGATGTAAGTTTTGACACTACCTATGCAGGTTAGTGTTGTCCGATTATCAATGAAATTCATTACAATATTATTTTATATTTATAAAAGAAGACCTCGAATGGATATAAACCGTGGTGAAATAAATATGTTTTTCAATTTTCTTTAAATCATTCATCAGATAACAGTTAATTTTACATAATCATAATTGAACCATTAACATGCAGAGTTATCGAACGTTATTATGACTGTAATAGTTGCATATGCGGGAAAATTATTGGAATACATTGCCCAAAATAGAAATATACAACACACCAGTTTATCTGTACCTTTTCTATGTAACTTCCGAAGGAGTAAAAATAAATGTAAATTGGCAAGAGAAATATACCGATGCACATGACCGTAATCGCCATTCCAGCAAAGAGTATATTTATTGGAGAGCGCATGTTTGTCTGCAGAAGAATAACACAAGCAAATGAATAAGCAAAAACAGTTAAACAAGTAACAATAGGTGATAAATATCCATATACAGGTACGACGAAGTCAATTGTTGCTAGGTTTCTAAGATTCAACAATCGTAAAGTAATATTGGCAATGTCCTTTGTTATATTTTCAACCACCATTGCTGGAACCAACAAATAGCAAACTGATGAAATATCAAATTTTAAGGGATTTACAACCAGTTTTATATTCAGATCAAATTCAAATAAATTAATTATTTCCAGATTCAATCTACCGCGAAACCACCAAAATGCTGCTGAAAAGTTTAATCGATGTTTCATTTTGATATCTTAGGATATATGTAAAATATTTATATGTCAATATAAAAAAAAAATAGGTGCAAATCGAATATTGTCAATTATTAAAATACTAATAATGCTTGGTCCTGTGATACTGATGTTTATCGACCAGAAGTGTGTACATGTTAAAGTGGTTTTTTTTATTTGTTTCTCTTTTTCGTAATTATTATCGTAATGTTTTAATATCACAATACGAAAAAAGATAGGTGGAGCAAGGGTCTTATGAAGCCCCATATATATTATTTAAAATTTTCAAGAGGGTAAAGTTTCTAAGAAAATAAAACGGTACGATCTATTTCCTGAATTTTTTAAAAATGATTTGCCATTTACACAAAAAAAGAAAGAAAAAGATATTTACAAAATGAATAAAATCGTATGGAGTCTAACCACATTTAGGCATAGGAAATATAAAATGCAGACCGCGAAAATATAATAGCCGTTCAGTTATTCCTTCGTTGTAAGAATCAAATGCTCAACCAAATGCAATATTTACATTGAATATGATGGAAAATTATGATTTTGTTAATTATGACGGCATACATATGACGGTGATAGGTACACTTTATAACAAAAAACACACACGTCCTATCTCTTCTTTGTTACAGCCATAAAATGTCAATGATGTAACTGATATATCGGGGTTTGAACATAACGTCTATTTATATCCTTTTGCAATTATGGGTTAAACTGACAAACAATTAAATCATTATTGCAAATGATCGAATGATAGTAAGCGAATTTTACAGGAACAAACGAAACAGATTCCTTTAGGCTCTTCAACTTAGTTTATTTGGTAAGTTTAACTTATTTGATTCGAGCGTAAATAATTAGTCTTCTGTTGAAAAAACGTGTGTCTGGTGTGCACAATTTTAATTCTGGTATCTATGATGAAAATCACCATTATAAATCAAAGTACGGTCTTCGATATAGCAAGCTATAAAGGATAAGTCAACAGTGCAGTCCACGTTTCTTTGTTAACATATGTAATAACGTCAGAAATAAAATGGTAACCAACATGGCAAACTTCGGGGCGATTTAATTTTTTCTGCTTGCTTATCAACAGCAACCGTACAAGAAATTCGGAAAACCCGGTTATTTTTTTGGTTCAGACCTCAATTTTGAACAAATATATCATGTTATGGAGGGGTATTTGCAAAAAATACCAGTCGAGGGACTGTGAAATTTCCGAAGCCGCTAGGCGAGGGAAATTTGGTCCCAAGACTGGTATTTCTCTCAAATACCCCTCCATAACATGAAATGTCTGTTTAATTACACCGAAAAGGTTTTGTTAGAAACTGTCTGTACAGAGAAGGGAAATCGTAGTCCCGCGGGAATTATACATGTACTTGTATACGCGTTAGTGCTGTTTTTTTGTAACGTCATGGTATCTATGTGTTAAATCATTGTTATTCCATCATTAAATTGTTCATTTATATATACGTTTTTTTTTTACACTTTATATCTGACATTTTTGTTGTAAAAGTTTTAACTCAATCAATAGTGCTTAACCATGTTGTCTTTTAATGAACATGTTAAAGTTAGAAAGGTTCCGAATAGTTTTGGTTGGAAGACGCTCGCGAGGGTAAAAACGCAATATCCAAAATGGCAAATACCAGGGTATTTGAGGCAAATTCACCGGCAATGGTGAAAAACAGGCAAATTCGTTTGAAATGAGGAAAAAATATTAGAATATGCGAAAAATACACTGGCTATCAACCAATCAAAATTTAGCATCCTTACATAAGATGCAATTAATAAGACAATGACATTTCTCTAATATTTTTTATTTTTTTTATTTTTTATAAAATTTTGATTATAAAAAAAAGAGACAACCATCAGAGTTAGAATGAAATGGAAGCCAGCAATTTTATGCCACCGTACAGGTTTGTGTGGCAAACTTACATATTTGTCCGCTTTCACAGTTAAGGTGGCTGGGGTATCTTCCAGCATGTTGGAATTTGAAATAGCTTACAAAACTGGGTCTAGATCTATGATACAATGTGCAAACTTCGAGAGAGTAGTATGAATTTTTTGTCTGACACTTTTCATGTGGATCTTTTTATAATAATGATCCCATTTTTTCTTTTTCTTATCTGAAAGCAAATTATTAACTAATAGCTACCTTTTCACATTGTATCTTAATATATGATGGTGTAGTTTTCTTTTAATCTCACAAAATTTGGTTTTCCATGCATAATCTATACAAAATCTGACCTTTACACTGTATTTTGAAAACTTATTAAAAAAAATTCTGAGGATTTAGATTAAGACCACTATCTACCCTTACTAAGGTGAGGTTTAGGAATTACTTAATATGTAATGCTCGTCAAACTTAAAGTATCAATTTTATTTTTTTTATTTTTTAAATTTCCACTTAGTACATCCTTTATATCTTATGATTATTTATACCTGTCATTTATTCATATTAATCACATTTTTCGAGGTATTTAATTTCATTGACGTACATGTACGTTGCTGTGTATAATTTATGAAATAGTTTTTGGTGGCAATTATCTCTCTCTTCAATGTGACCAGGTAAGGAACAATCTGGCGACAACTTATTTTAACCGGTTTCGATTTTTGTTTATTTTCGATTAACAACTTCCGGGTCTTTGACAGATTACGTTTTTGTAAAATTAATCTCTATTTCCCCTGGATTACAGATATTTTTACTACAGTGTATCGCAGACACCAATTTTTATAGAATTTGAATAATAAACATTCCTAGTAAGTAATTATGAGGTTAACTTATGCTGAACAAATACAACTGTTAACAATGTCAAGGGTAATAGACAAAAAAATCAAAAGTCGATGTGCATAATTTACACATAAAATAAGCTTTTAAATCAGTAACTAAAGGTTCATCATGCATGTTACATATTGGAAAACATGGAATATTTGCACTAAAACAGAAAAACTCAAATCATCACCGTAGTCACTTTGGCTGTAGTCAATGTCAGTTGTTTATTTCTTGGTAGTGTTGTGTCCCTGATTCACGTTCCCCCTAGTACCTGTTCACCAAAGGTCTATTTACCCTGATTTTTATTACATCGCAATATGAGTAAAAAAATATGTTTCAAAACATGATATATGACGTATGCTTGTACATTTGTAACATGCATATGATATTAAAACAAAAAAAATCCTCATCCAAAATCATTAAAGATGTTATTTTCATATTTGATTTAATTAAAAAATATACGTTTACGTTGCACATTTAGTGAAATTATGACATTCATATATATTTGTATGACTTTGTTGCCAAAAAAAATCATGACAACTCTAGAACATGTACATTTAGAAGGGTTTGTAATATTTTGTTTTTCATTTTTCAGGTTTTGATTGTAAGAGCTTATAAGAAAAATCAACAATATGTAGTACTTCATGTAAATGTGTATTAACTGAAATAGTGAATTATGTTTAGTTACTTTCTCTTTTGATGGGTCTCTGCAATCTGTAAAATGATTAAGACCCATCATTGAGAAAAATTAAAACCTATTCATCAAGATGTTGGGAACAACAAGATTGACCAAAGTCCAGAGACTGGTTCTTGGTATAATAGTTCTATTGGTTGTAGATTTAATCTGGGTTGGATCATCAGAGTTAACAGAGGTAATATTTACAAGTAAAAAAAAAAAGAAATTTACAGATCACATGACTGGAGTGTTGATTATGGCATGAGCTGTGTGGGATAGAAATTGACCTTATGTAAGTCCTCATAAGCCACATATACATTTACATGCATATATGATTTCAATTGATTTTGAAAAAATCAATTACATTTGTACAAAAAGGATTAATTTTGGTCTGTTTTTTAAGGTAATATATCATGTATCAGTTCAATTTTCAAATATTTCCAGACTTTGCATAGAGTTTTTTGTTGCATTTTTCAACTCGAAATAAACAATCAAAGGTATTGGTATTCATTTGCATACAGTCAATTTCTATTCGACACAGCTCACAGGTTAAATGCAAACTAGATAGGTGGAGAAATAAACCACAATGTAGTGTAAACACAACAAGAGTACACAAATCCATCAAACAAATACCAACATTTTATACATTACACTAAAAAACGTTTTGAGGTGCTACGCTTACACTACATGTATTGGGCTATTTGTATTAATGATTTTGTAAAATTAAACATAACCAAATGATAGGAACAGTTAAACACTAATACACACCCTCATTGCTTTAAAATAAATGACATTGATTTTATCAAATTGATAACAAGAGCCATTGTAAGCCGTACTATTTATGTCACATCAGATGGAAAAAGAGACAACTTCCCAACAAAAAAGCAGAAAACAGTCCACTGGGCACCAATAGGTCTTCAACATAGCGAGAAAATTGTGCAGTCGGATGCGAGAATCAGCTGGCCCCTAAACAAAAATGTGTACCAGTCCAAACTCCAAAACATATAAAAATCTATAATTGAAAAATACATTTATGATACAAGATTATTTTATTTTTTCAGTACCTGTTTAAAGAAGAAGATTTTAATAAACCATTTTTTACAACTTATGCCAAGACCAGCATGTTTATGATATATTTGTTTGGCTTCCTGTTTTGGGAACCATGGCGAAGACAGTGTAGAAATGGTGGTAATTTACCTGTAAGTTATATGTTAATTAATACCATAACATTTGGTAGAGTGGAACATAATGTGCATTGTATCTTCCACAGTTATATTGTCTAATTTTTTAGCTATTTTCACGTTTCTTGATCAGCATAATCAGCAATGATCAGTATGCAAAATATTTTCTAGTAAAAAGTTTAAACAAGAAATTATCTGAAGCTGGAATTATGCATGCATGGCTAAGGGGCAGGGGTTAGTTAGTTTATACTGAAAAGATAGTGAAAGTAAAATTAACCTTAGTCATGCACACATGGCTAACCCTATTTAGTGGGGTTAGTTTTCATCATACATTTCTAATCAATCTTCCAGAATTCAAAATTATTCTAGATTCAAATAATTCCTTGTTTTTAGTGTTCTCCCTAGATATTTCATTTAACATCCTTGTAAACAAGAAACTTTGAAATACTATCTTGTTTTTAATAATTATAGCATCTCATTTATTACATAATCTTTAAGAAAACCAAAACAGATAGCATCACATTCAATAAATATAGCATCACATTACCATGATGCTTAACAGCCCTAGGGAGTGGGTCTCTGGGTCCTAAGCGTGACACTGGATTGTCCATTTTTTGTAAGCGTGACATGTGAAAGTTTATTGTGCCGTGAAAACGGAAAAAGAAGGCTAGCGGGACACGGGAAATTACAAAAAAATGATAATTGCTGATGTACATAGTGTAAGCGGGATACGGGAATCTGACAAAACAGTAAGTGGGATCTGGTATCAGAACCCCTTAATGAGACCCCTAGAAAGAACACTGGACCGTCACTGTTAGGAGCACCAACCCTGGCTTGAATATCATGAATATCTTGTGGTCTTTCCCATGTTTCCCAAAACCATAAATTTTAAAAATATACATTAATATTAAGACTTCATTTTGATACATGTATTTGCACTAAGCTAAGATTTTCATGCTGTCTAATTAGCTAGATTATGAGGTTAGTTTCATATTATGTGTATGTGTTTACATTTTCAGAATTTAATTTCTCAATTGCAAGATGACAACATTGAAGAAGAAAGACCTAGTAGTCCAGACTCTAATCATACTCTGGTAAGATTGGTGTTATAGTACTTCATTCTTTTCTTTAAGAGCCGTCTTCTTCTATGTACAGGAACTACCGGTAGGCATTTTTTAAAGATGATTTTCTGGTGAGTTATGGTCCTTGGACTTATAAAATTCACTAAAATAATAAATTTTTCACACTTTTTTTTGTCATGCTTGAAGGGATTGACTTGATATTTGTTATACAGTTCACACCATGACAAGTTAAAGATTATGTTAGCAATTTGTTCCAGCATAATTAATTTCAACTGGTAGGTAACTATGTATTGAAATGCAATACTCTCAGAATACTTGTTGACCTTGAAGTTTGAATTTTGTGGTCATTTCTCAAAATTTCGCAATGATAAACGCACACAATAATTTCTAAATTTACAGTATTAATTATGATATAATCAAATATATATACTTATATTCATTTATATATAGGTAATACGATAAAAGAAAAAAGTCTGCAACCAATTGCAAAGCAGCATTATGTATTTTTTTACTAGATGCAATGAGTCTTTTCATTCATCCAAGTCACAATTTGTAAAAATTAAACCATTATATGTCAAAGTACAGCCTGCAACACGGATCCTTGACTCCACCTTACAGCAACCTATTAAGGGCCTAAAAAATTATTAATGTAAAACCATTCAAACAGGAAAACCAACAGTCTTATCTATAAAAAAAATAGAAACATTTTTTAAACCACATAAAAAAACAACTAACACTAAACAGCAGGTTCCTGACTTAGGACAAGGTTTAAACTTAATAACAGGTGCCAACCTTAGGACAGGGTTTAAACTTAATAACAGGTGCCAACCTTAGGACAGGGTTTAAACTTAATAACAGGTGCCAACCTTAAAACTAACCTGAACTATTAGTGTACATTGTAACATTAAAATATAGAAAGACACACTATAAAATGTCAAATGCCTTAACTCAGTCAAAAACACATGTTACATGTGTTAACAAAACCAAGTAAACATACACAGAAGGATGAAATTTGATCTATGACACAATATTAATACATTATTAATAAAAACACATTCATCAAAAGCAATATTTTACTGAGAATGTATGTACATGTGTTACTTTCTTGTAGTTATTGTTTTTTCATTGTACAGAGTGATCCAGTTTATGTACCAGTACGGAGGGGTGAGGATAAAACCAGTGGCACTGAATCTGATGATTGTAGCTGTAAGTATTGATCAATGATAACTTAACTAGTGGCAGTTGACCATAGATGAATTGGACTATTGTTTTAAGATCCCTTTATTATGTTTATGTAGTCAGGTATGTATGCATCATAAGCTTTCAGATTTTAGGGTTTTGGTAACCAAAGTATTTCAGTCCCTTTTGGTTAATGATCCATCCATTCTTGGGAGTGTCTAATTTCCTAACATTACAAAACTCTTACAAATATTGTATTGTAATTGGTGCCCTGTACAAGAAGTGAATAATCAACAATTATCTCAGTTTTATTTAGGAGCTTGAGGGTGTAAAAATTTCAGAAAAAATTTAACACTTTTTTTCATTACAAATTTTATTTATTACCTTAAGTAGTTGTTACTTTATCATATGGTACAAAAATCATTCAAAAAAATCAATTCGTGTTGGCCACAGATGAATTTTAAAATTAAGATATCATTGAAAGAGCTACAAATTATCTCCCTTTGGTGCAAAAATGCCATTTTTTGGCATTAGAATTAAAATATCTTTTTTTACTCATCGGTGACCTATATTTTTTATTATTATTTTCAAATAAGCTGTAGTTAAACTAAACTATTGTAAAATTTGAGTGATTTCTGTTATTAAGTTCTTTTTTAATTCGATATTACCTCTATTTCTCCTATTAGTTTAACAGAAAAAAAGGTACCTTTACAAAAATGTATGTTTCTTTGGAAGGCAGATTGTGAGCATAAATGAAGGGTGACCCCATTTTTTATTTCATTTTTCTATTCAGCATAAGATAAAGTTCATTTATAGAAAAATATAGCGAAGTCCTATATTAAATAAAAATTCAATTTAGACCCGCAAGCCCCTTAATATAGATAAATGTCAAAATAATTCTGAATGGTTGATTGAAGATTTTTTATTGTCTGTGTAATCAGATGTAAACATGGTAAAAGGAGTAATCATTAATCAGCAGAAAATAACGACTGAATTTTCAGATAAGGGTTTGTGCTTTCCTGATGAAAGTCTATCCAGAAAAGCACTTCAGACACATAAGAGTGTTACTTATATTTTATTTGACGCAATTCATCACAAAGTGTTTGTTCAGGAAGATTAATTATCATGTCTTATCAACATTCAATTACTTTCATTACTTTTGTGAGTGCCTCTTTTCACCAAAAACACACAGAAACAAACATATTAAAACAAAAGCAACAACAACTGTGGTCTCCAAAGAGGAAAAAAAGAAAAGATTAATAAAAAGATACCCCGTACAAAATGGAATAAAAATAAAAACATAATACATATGTAAAGTTTTTTTCTTCATTAATTTAGAAAAGAAGAACTGAGTGTGATTATGTTAGATTTGGGGCTTACACAATTTTATGCCCCATTTATGGGCGTTATGTTTTCTGGTATGTGCATCCATTCATCCGTCCGTTCGTTTGACTGTTCTGTTCATCTGTCTGTCCCGCTTCAGGTTTAAGTTTTTATTCAAGGTAGTTTTTGACGAAGTTGAAGTCCAATCAACTTGAAACTTAGTACACATGTTCCCTATGACATGATCTTTCTAATTTTAACGCTAAATAAGAGATTTTACCCAATTTTCACAGTCCATTGAACAAAGAAAATGATAGTACTGATGGGGCATCTGTGTACTATGGACACATTCTTATTTCAGAATAAATGAAGACTTTTCTATAACTTTTATGCCCTTCCTAGGAGCTTTATGTTTTTCAGTCTGTGTGTTTGTTCGTCTGTATGGCTTCAGGTTTGGTTTTAAAAAAAAATTGAATGTCCAAGGTAAAATCTTCAACAAACCAGAGGCTGCTATATGATGTTGACTTATTTTATTTGAACTTTTGTATAAATTGTTATATGATGTTTAGTTGCAGTCAAAACTTTATACATTAATACATTCAATATTTTATCTCGTTTCAGTATCATCGGGAAAGTCAGTAAGGTTCAATAAAGTTTCAGAAGTAAGACATCTCTCAGGTACTATTTTATTAGGACAAACAAATAAAATTATATGTTGTGAGGTTCAATAAAGGTTCAGAATTTATAAATATGTGTGAAATAATTTATTTGTCGTGTAAATAAAAAGATTTGAAATCTTATGTGAGAATCATAACTGTCTAGTTGAAAAGAATGACAAACTTATGCCAAATATTTAAAAACAACAAAAAAGACAACATTTCTAAAAAAAGCTTCATAAAATACTAATGAATGAGCAACTTGAGGGGTCCGTAGGTGACCTGTTGCAAGGCAAAATTTCTGTCCCTTTCCAATATACCCTCATTTTCCAGTGGCAGTCCAAATTTCCCAGACCATCATCCTTGATGGCCCGTTTTATAAGACCTACCTATTGTATTAGATGTTAACTTGTTTTTATCCTAAACATGCATGAAATATTTGCCACTGGACGTTAAGCAACCAACAATCAATCAATCAATCTTTGTAGGGCATTAAGTTTTTTTAAGAGTTTATTTTCAATTACATGTACTATAGAAATAAGAAATATGAAATACAAAATATTTTATTAATAGCATATAGATACAACAAAGAATAAAATTTAAACAATCTTAACTAAAATTAATACTACACAAGTATCAAAGTATATGTGTTCCAAGGGGAGTAACTCTAGTGTAAAAAATGTATGTACAATGTATAGTGAACTATATAAGGAGATAACTCTGTAAAAATAAGCTGAACATTTAAACCGAGTTCTATTGTTAAGGATATATTAAGCTTTACAATGATCAAAATAAGTGTTTGTCAAACTGCTGTTGTGACATATCCAATGACGTTTCTCCAATGACGTGTTTGTCAAACTGCTGTTGTGACATATCCAATGAAGTGTTTGTCAAACTGCTGTTATGACATATCCAATGATATTTCTCCAATCAAGTGTGGGGTTCAAGTCATATCACAAATAGTTCCAACTTTGTATGGTTTCAGAGTAGTTGCAGCTCTATGAAATCAGTCTGTTCCCTTAGTAGTAAAATATTATGATAAACTAATTGTTTTTTTATTGATACAGAGACCTATGCAGAGGATGCCAATCTTGCTAGATTGTCCTATTCGGCCTCACTGCTGGCAGAAGAGGCAAAATTAAGATCTATGAGCAAATTATCTGTCAAACAAGTCATGAAGTTAGCTATATTTTTCTGTATATTGGTGAGTTTGAACATTACAGTATTAACAGGGTACTGTCAGATTTCACGAACGATTTTTAAAAGATTTGATGTTAAAAAGAAAAATCTAACAGAAGATTATATTTTTCAGGGTTTAAAAAAAGCTAACCCTAATTAGTATTAGATTGAATTTGCAAATGATTAATTTTAATTTAGAATAAAAGAAAACCTGAGGTATATATAAGTTATGCACAATTGTCTAAAGACGATTATAGGTCAACACATGATTTTCTTAACACAATGAATTGTCTTTAAAATGTATAAATCTCTTACCAGCATCTAGTCTGGAAAAGTTATGAAAAATATAACAAAGACAATCCTGTTAAAGAAACTACTGATAGCTGCTTCTTACACTACAAGATAGATATGCATATTTTTTTGGTTATTGGTCAAAGGGAGGTAATTGGGTCTACCATCAGTTTTAAAGTACATTTAACCTGTTTAGATGAAGCAAATACCAATTTTTTAACGAAATTTCTAATCAGAGAAATATGTTGGATCAACTTCTGTTAGAGAAAAAAGAGTAGATTGTTTGTGTCATTGAGACAGCAATCCATCAATTTATATTTTTGTGTCTAGCTTTATCAGAACACATATAAGTGTTTCCTTTATTCTCATAATACCTTTAAATATTTCAGTGGTTTTTTGCTAATTTTTCCTACCAACAAGCTTTGTTGGATACTCAAGCTGGTGTAGTGAACGTCCTATCATCTACGTCAGGGTTGTTTACCTTAATATGTGCAGCTATATTTCCCAGCTCAGGAGCAGACAGATTTTCATTATCAAAACTAGTAACAGTTTTAGTCAGGTAAGATGATAACATGGAAGCATGTTTCTTTAATTTGACAATGGCAGCAGTTCTAAACATATGTTGATTGTCCTGAATTTTATGAATGGTTTTATAATTAATTTCTTAATAATCTACATTAATTGTGCATCTGCTTCTGCCTTTTGGTGGCCACAATTATTTCTGATTATTCTGCCTCTTTTGGTCAAACAAATGTGTGGGCATATGCTTAAGTTCATGGAATTTATCTAAAAAATAGTTCATGAAATACTTTTGCAATGAAAAATATCAACACATACTATCATTGCACAAAATATATGATAAACAGCTATTTTATTTTAAAGGCAATCAATTTTCATCTCTAATCTATCAAAATAAACTGTTCATTTTAAAAGCAAGGCAAAAAATACATTCAAACTCACAAGTCAGAAATAAAGTGACAAAACCAAAGCAAAAAGGTAAAAAAAAAGTAAAAGAAATCAACAATTTACCAAAAACAACATAGAAAATAAAAGACTGATCATCATGAACCCCACCAATAAAAAGTGTTTTAAATGAAGAAATTCTTAATAAAAAGAAAGGGAGGTAATGCCTTTTTTTAGCTCACCTGGCCCAAAGGGCCAAGTGAGCTTTTCTCATCACTTGGCGTCCGGCGTCCGTCGTCTGTCGTCCGTCGTCCGTCGTCCGTCGTCCGTCGTCGTCGTCGTCCGTCGTTAGCTTTTACAAAAATCTTCTCCTCTGAAACTACTGGGCCAATTTTTACCAAACTTGGCCACAATCCTTATTAGGGTATCTAGTTTAAAAATTGTGTCCGGTGACCCGGCCAACCAACCAAGATGGCCGCCATGGCTAAAAATAGAACATAGGGGTAAAATGCAGTTTTTGGCTTATAACTCAAAAACCAAAGCATTTAGAGCAAATCTGACATGGGGTAAAATGGTTAATCAGGTCAAGATCTATCTGCCCTGAAATTTTGAGATGAATCGGACAACCCGTTGATAGGTTGCTGCCCCTGAATTGGTAATTTTAAGGAAATTTTGCTGTTTTTGGTTATTATCTTGAATATTATCATAGATAGAGATAAACTGTAAACAACAAAAATGTTCAGTAAAGTAAGATCTACAAATAAGTCAACAGGACCAAAATGGTCTGTTGACCCCTTTAGGAGTTATTGCCCTTTATAATCAATTTTTAACCATTTTTCGTAAATCTTAGTCATCTTTTACAAAAATCTTCTCCTCTGAAACTACTGGGCCAATTTTTACCAAACTTGGCCACAATCATTATTAGGGTATCTAGTTAAAAAATTGTGTCCGATGACCTGGCTGACCAACCAAGATGGCTGCCATGGCTAAAAATAGAACATAGGGGTAAAATGCAGTTTTTGGCTTATCACTCAAAAACCAAAGCATTTAGAGCAAATCTGACATCAGGTAAAATTGTTTATCAGGTCAAGATCTATCTGCCCTGAAATTTTGAGATGAATTGGACAACCCGTTGATAGGTTGCTGCCCCTGAGTTGGTAATTTTAAGGACATTTTGCTGTTTTTGGTTATTATCTTGAATATTATTATAGATAGAGATAAACTGTAAACAGCAAAAATGTTCAGCAAAGTAAGATCTACAAATAAGTCAACAAGACCAAAATGGTCTATTGATTTCTTTAGGAGTTATTGCCCTTTATAGTCAATTTTTAACCATTTTTCGTAAATCTTAGTTATCTTTTACAAAAATCTTCTCCTCTGAAACTACTGGGCCAAATTAAACCAAACTTGGCCACAATCATCATTGGGGTATGTAGTTTAAAAATTGTGTCCCGTGACCCTGGCCAACTCACCAAGATGGCCGCCATGGCTAAAAATAGAACATAGGGGTGAAATGAAGATTTTGGCTTATAACTCTGAAACCGCAGCCTGTAGAGCAAATCTGACATCGAGTAAAATTGTTTATCAGGTCAAGATCTATCTGCCCTGAAATTTTCAGATGAATCTGATAACCTGTTGTTGGGTTGCTGCCCCTGAATTGGTAATTTTAAGGAAATTTTGCTGTTTTTGGTTATTATCTTGAATATTATTATAGATAGAGATAAACTGTAAACATCAATAATGTTAAGCAAAGAAGATTTACAAATAAGTCAACATGATGGAAATGGTCAATTGACCCCTAAGGAGTTATTGTCCTTTATAGTCAATTTTTAACAATTTTCATAAAATTTGTAAATTTTAACTAACATTTTCCACTGAAACTACTGGGCCAAGTTCATTATAGATAGAGATAATTGTAAGTAGCAAGAATGTTCAGTAAAGTAAGATGTACAAACACATCACCATCACCAAAACACAATTTTGTCATGAATCCATCTGCTTCCTTTGTTTAATATTCACATAGACCAAGGTGAGCGACACAGGCTCTTTAGAGCCTCTAGTTTTTGGATATTATTGAACTGGTTTATTGCAGTATTGGTGGTATTGTGATGGTGAGCCTAGCTGATATGAATATGGAGAAAGGGATACCAGCAGGAGCTCTATGGGCTGTGCTGGGTTCAATGCTCTATGCTTTTTATCTAGTTTCTCTTCGAAGAAATGTTGACCATGAAGATAAACTAGATATTCCTATGTTTTTTGGTAAGTTAGCATATAACTAATTATAATATATATAGTTTTCATTTTTCTCCAATATATATGTACAGGTGAACCTCATATTTAAATGTTCAAGTAATAAAAAAATATTCAATAGGCTTGAAAGCAGACTTCAGCAAAAATCATGAAATAAGATATTCATAGTAAAGAAAGTTTTCATTTGTCTACGAAAATTGGTAAACAAATGCAAATTTGAAGCTCTTTTTTAACATATTACATCTACTTAAATTTGTATCCCATAAATAACAAGGAAACAGCAGTATATGAAAATGATCATCTGGTCAGGGAAAGCTTATATCAGCTGGTCAGGGAACGCTTATATCAGCTGGTCAGGGAAAGCTTATATCAGCTAAGATTAAAAGAAACAAATGTAAGAATCAACATATTATTTGTTTTACAGGTTTTGTAGGGTTTTTCTGTGTGATATTTATATGGCCAGGCTTTTTCATAACTCACTATAGTAAAGAAGAGACATTCCAGTGGCCAAATGGGAAGCAATGGCTGTTTATATGTATAAATGGTTTAATAGGAACTGTTGTGTCAGAATTTTTATGGCTGTGGTAAGAATTTGAGAAAATAATTATACTTAAAATCTAATGCAAGCAATTTATTTTCATGTTAAACTATGTTACTACATATACAAAACAAGCAAAAAAAAAGAATTGCAGTAAAGTTTTTTTGCTTTACAGGCTTATGCTTATTATGATATCAGATGTTATTATAAAACATATAGACAGAAGAAGATGTGGTATGAGTGCCAATGAAACAACTCTCCATCCAAATCACAAATTCTTAAAAGTAAACCATTATAGATCAAAGTACGGCCCTCAATACGGGGCCTTGGCTCAAACCAAACAGCATGCTATAATGGAGTCCCAAAAAATGACAGGTGTAACACCATTCAAGCAGGAAAACCAATGGTATAATTTATATATATAGAAAAAAGAACACTTATGAACCACTTCAACAACCAACAGGTAAAGTACTATACATGTTTTACTTTTATTTCAGGGGATGTTTTCTGACATCATCACTCATTGCCACACTATCACTGAGTCTCACTATACCACTTACTATGTTAGCAGATGTTATTTTTAAAGGAGTAAGTTTCCATTAACTTCAACTTTTGTTATAATGTTAGGTGGTACCTAACACTACAGGGAGGTAACTCTGTAATGTTAGGTGGTACCTAACACTACAGGGAGGTAACTCTGTAATGTTAGGTGGTACCTAACACTACAGGGAGGTAACTCTGTAATGTTAGGTGGTACCTAACACTACAGGGAGGTAACTCTGTAATGTTAGGTGGTACCTAACACTACAGGGAGGTAACTCTGTAAAAATCATCTGAACATTTTAATTACATTCTATTGTTAAGGAAATGTTAATAAAATTTAGTAGTTGTCAAGCTGCTATACATCCAATGAAATTTTGATAATAAATTGTGGTTTAAGTGGTTTGAAATTTTTGTATTTTTGTCAAAGGGTCAATAATAAATATTCTGTCAAAATTGTATGAAAATTAAACGATCCAAAAATAATTTCGTTCAAGGTGCTTGGTACTTCCTTAAGGCTGTGAATTTTGATTGAAATAATGAATTTTTATCTTCACTGCATCTCACATGGAATTTCAGTGATGCTTGTGCTCCTTATCAAATGAGTCAAAAGAATCAGGAAAAAAGCCTTATTTTACATTACAATTTAGGATAATCTCCCTTATGACATCCCATTTATTGTGTCACAGTCAAAGTATGACATCAAAGCTACATTAGTATCTTTTTTTGAAAGCCTTTTTCCTGAAGTAGAAGAATGGTTATATCCATTCGAATGAAACTGACAGAAAACAATGTTAAAACATGTATTTAAAATCTGTCATATGCCATCTGGGCTTGTGCGTACTTCCCATAGCATCAATTGTCAATTGATGCCATGTAAATAAGTGATGTTATCCAATCAAAATGAACGTTATAAACGTTGTTGCATTAAAATAGTTATTATACTATCATGATTATAGTCTTTGTTTTTTGAAATCTTTAATAATAAAACAAACGCCAAATAAATCCCCAAATTAATTGCCGTTTAAAGAAATAATTGTCAAATAAAAAAGATTGACTTTCTGCACATTGTATGTCAATATATATATAAAACATTTATACTTCAATAAAGGCATTTTTTTTGTGACATATAAAAATCCTGAAAATATCAAAGTGCTTGTGTTGAGAAAGAAATTCTGTTATAGTTGTTTGAAAATCAAGGGAGATAAAAAGTTCTGTATTGATCAAAATAAAAAAATCAGATTTCTAATTAACCTTCAATTAAATATTTAAGAGCCACTCATGGGGTTGTCCAAGTAACCAAATAATCACAAATTTTATGCCAACATGATCACATAATCATAATTTTATTTTAAAGAAGATAATGACTTAATAGAAAATACAGTCCTAGATTATCAAATAATCAAATAATCAAATAATCATGAAATATTTGGTATAATAATCAAATAATCACTATGAAAATGGCTAAGTAATCACTTAATTTAAAACGTCATGAGGAGGCTCAAAGTTCAAATTTGTAGTCAAGAAATTTTAATTTCATTTCAGATTCCATACACTTGGTTATTTTATGTTGGTACTTTACCAGTTTTTATTGCATTCTTTGCTGTGAGTTTACTAACCCATTACGAAAACTGGGATCCAGTGTTGATTGGATGTAAAAAAATTCTACATTGTATATGTAGAAAAAGAATTTTGCCAAGGTAAGAAGATAAGTAAAATGCAGTGTATATAAATAAGAAGATTTATGAGTGCCAGTGATACAACTCCCCATCTAGTTCACAATTAAAAAAAAAGTTAGCAAATATTGGTCAAATAGCTGCGATGGCTGACTGGTATAAGTAGTCAAACAACTGTATTGCTAGCTTGTCAACACTGAGGATGCGACTTCAAACTCCACACTTTACTGGTGTATTAAACCCCAATTTTAATTGACTTGGCATCCTCCACGGATAAAAATTGAACATCACGAAATAACACAATAGTGATGAAAGTGGCGTTAAACACAAATCAATCAATGTAGGGGTCACAACAGGCAATACTTTGTATACATATACATATATGTTTACATAACTTAAAAGATAAGTTACATAGTTTTAATTGTATATATATATAGAGAACGTTTTATCCTGTAAATAGCCAAGAGAAAACTTTCTGTATTGTCCGACATTGCGTTAGTTTTCGCGGGACCTCATAAATTCAAAATTTGAATTCAGTTCCTTACCTGGAAGAAGAAGATATTCATTAAAAAGTTTAAAAGATAAGAAAAAAATTGTTTTGAGATATTGACAGATACATATGTACAATGCTGGGGACATTTGGATGCAGCTGTTTTATTTATATATAATTTATCAATTTTATGCATAGATATATTTTAATTACAGATACAGAGAAGTGGACAGAGAACAAACAGAAAGTCTGATAAATGATAATAATGTCCAGTAATAGAACTGACCACAGTGACCAATGATATTATTTATGGACAACAAACAATATGTGTTTTTAATTATCTCACTTTTCATATTATCAGTGATAACTTTTAAGTTGTTGAGCATACTAGTCATATTTTATAAAGGTCACACATATTATGCAAACATATACTGAAAATTTAATGTGTTATAAATAGTATAAAATGTTAAAAAAACTGTTCACTAAAGTAATCTGTAGTAGTGTTCTACTTAACTAAGAGTTGTGGAAGGCCTTGTTTGAAGGTACAGTACAGTACAGTTAAACATTCTCCAATCAAGTTTATCTTATATAGTAGATATATAAGAATGACTATGAAGGTTGTCAAAGTTGCATGATTGAGTTGTGGAACAAATTCTTCAGGGTCAAATTGTTACTAATAGTATGTCCTTTAGAGGGGTACATTATAACACTATAGGGAGATAACTCTGTACAAATCATCCGAACGTTTTAATCATGTTCTATTGTTTAGGAAATATTTATAAGCTTCTCAATGACCAAAGTAAGACCAAAGTGTTTGTGCAATGAAATTTATCCAATAAAGTGTTCGGTTCAAGTTTTGGGGAAGACGGCTTCAAGCCGTCAATCCCCAATGGGGTTGACCAGAGTGACATTCCCTCACATCATTCATTTTGTTTTTATAGCGTGGAAAACCCCCAACAAATCTTACTGAGAATGATGAGATGGGGAGACACAAATGAATAAATTGACTTTAAACACTTTTTTACACATTTCCCTTCTGTTTCTCTCGAAATTATCGTATATTGAGCTCTCCTTTACACTATTTACGTTTCTTTACAATCCGGAAAAATCAGTATGTCGAGATATTCTAAATATATCCAACCTACATTATATTTTATAGTGACGTCATTGTTGGAATGCCACACTACGCATAAGCAGGGATATCCTTCACTGGTTGTTTCTCAAAGATCGTGCACTTATTAAAAAATAGTATTTGTTAAATTTAAACATAATGATGTTTGCTGTAGATGATTCAAACATCAACATGCAAAACTTTAATTTGTAGGTCAACAACTTTCAAAGTAAACAGGAAGTCTGAGGGGCTACATGAGATGGGGGAGAGAAACGATCTTTTCCATTTTTTTCTGTAAATCTCTGTTTTGAGAATCTTCCTCCAATTCAGGAGCACCTTAATTTATGAGCTAATTATCCACTAAAATAAATACTTAAAATGTGACATTTAGTATATGATAAGTAGTCTTCCATTAAAACTAAATTTTGTGTACCAACATAATCATTGTAATAGTTACAAAAAAAATTACAAATGTTGCATTTTGTAGTTTAAACCTCTTTATTCATGAAATTTTACAAATATTTCAAAATGTAGGATTTGGAAACAAGCTTCACACAGTTTACATCAATCATATTGTTATTTTTATTAGTACCTGTATCCCTGTGATGAGATATGTAACTGGGAACTTTATCAATGGAAATTTAAAACTGAATAGATTTTTCAGTCCTAACTTTCTTAAGAAAAAAATTTAAAATCTTAAGAGTACTGTTACAAAAAATGGAAAATGGCCCTAGCCTGCAGTTCAGTCGTACACTATTAAGATTTCAAAAATAATTGTAGTTATTGTTAAATGACAGAATTCAACTAGTTGGATTTTAGATAATTAACTATCAACTTTAATTGTATGTTTAGATTTAGAAGATTCAGATCTCTTCCATTGGTCTAAATTGAATTCTAAACTAAAGAAACGAAATTACATTAAACAACAATTGATTCCAATAGTGTCAACCTTCCGCATTTTCTAGCTGTTCTTTTTTTTCATTCTTTATATGAAGACTATCAAAAGATACACCCCCCCCCCGCCGCAAAAAAAAAATGAAATAGAAACAAGGGCCGTCTTTCCCCTCAGAGCTATTCAGCTCTTTGATTAGATTTTTTTGATGATTTTTTTTCTAAGAAGATATTTTTCCAGAATTTTATGAAAATCAAACAAACTCAACTAATTAAAGTCAAGATATTTGGTACCACCTTAAGCTCATTTTAAGTTTTTTTTTCATTAATGATGTTTGCAACTGAATTTGAATAAAGATAATTTGAGAGTGACTGTGTGATACAGGTTTCTGGTGAACCCCTTACACATTTTGGGTTACACTTCATAATTTGTATTTATTAAAATTTTTGTTCCTTCTAAAATTAAATCTATTTGTCTTTTTAAATGGTTAAAATTTTAGCAAAACACAATTCAGTCTGCATTAAATATTTTCCAACTAGATGTACTAGTTTCAAGACCAATATTCCTGTATTTTTCTTATGTGTCCAAAGTCCTAACAAAGTTTTGCAAAAGGTGAAACATTTGTGAGGGCCCTCATGGGGTTTTTGATTATGTGATTACTTGGCCGTTTTTTTAATGATTATTTGATTATTAAGCCAAATATTTCATAATTATTTGATTACCTAGGACTGTATTTTTAGTTTATGATTATTTGATTACTAAAGATAAGCAAATATTTAATGATTATGTGATTATATTGGCAAAAAAATGGTGATTATGTGATTACTAGGACCCCCCCATGAGGGGCCTCATTTATAGTTTTTGAATGTAGCAATAAGTATGCAGTTTGAACCTCAATATGAAGGTCACCGCTCTTGTAAGGTCAGATTTCTCAGTTCATGAGGATGACCTTTAACCATATAGGTTTGACTGTATATCATGTATATCAATTTATATGACAATGGGGGTCATGTTCACTAAGGTAACATATCATAGGGTTATACATTTTGATATTCCTATCAGAATACTCTACTAAAATCTAATATTTGAATAGGATATAATTTTGCATTTAAATATTTATATGGGTCATGATTTTCACAAAACTCATTTTTGAATGGATGAAATGTTTTAGCACACCTCCCCCTTGATATTTTTATCAATCTAAATCCAAACAATAAAAAGTTGATTAAAATCCCAATGCACCAACTGTGAATTTGTAAAAAACTACTGTAAATTTAGAAATAATTGTGTGCATTTATTATTGTGATTTTGCCATCTTAAACTAAACTGCGATTTTCACGATTTTGAGAAAATCCTGTTTGAATCATATATAAAATTCAAAATGCGAGTTTAAACTATTGTGATTATAACCCTGCCCAATTTTTCGCAATAATAAAAACATCACAATAATTTCTGAGTACCAGGGATAGTGAGCATTTTTTCATTTTGATGACATTTTCCATTTTAGAGTATCTTAGTTTATGTTTCCATTAAATTATACATTTACTGAATTCAAAAATAATTTATTGATTTTTTTTTAATTCATGGTATAAATACAATAAAAGATGGATTTTCAAATAATGACTCACTGTTGACAAAATTATCTATTTAAAGATTGCTGCAAAAGAAGATCGATTAAGTATACATTGTATTTCATCCATATTGTGACTGTTCAAGAATTTAAAGCTATTCTGGACGGTTGGGGTCAAATTTCTAAGACTGGACCACCCATAGTTTCTAAGACTGGACCGCCCATAATTTCTAAGACTGGACCACCCATAATTTGTAAAAAAATAATTTTACTTATAATTCTGAAATAAATTCTTAAAAAAATGCAACCATCCATATTTTAATAATCTTGGTGCTTTCCATACAATTTCCTGATAAATTTTGGACCAGTGAACTAGCCTTTGTCAGATCATTCTAAAATCCAAAGTTCAAAATCCACAGAAATGAAAATTTTATTTCATAAATATTGATCTCTCTTCATAATAATATAAATTGGACGACTGAAATACAGTTAAAGTAGGTTGATTAAGTAAGTCCATTAAAGATTGTTACCTCACTTTTCCAAATCATCTCCTTTTATATATGATTAATGTTTTTGAATGGGGACGTATGTTTTAAAACCCTCCTTTGTCCTGTATTGGAACCCCTCCTTTAAAAAATGGTTGGATCTCCCCCGTAAATGTATTTTTTTGGGACAAAAAGTTCATTTATTGTATACATATTATGTATCTTGTAAACATTATGCACTTTGAGATTTTTTGTTAAATATGTGATATAGTTTATTTTATGTTAAAATTCATTATGTATGCAAGGTACAATCTATGATTTGTGTCATTTGTTTTCAGAATCAATTAGAAATATATTTATAGCAGCATGATAGATTGTTTTTATTTAACACAAAATATGTCATTAATCATAAATCCATAAACTTTTAAACTATTTTAGAGATGTGTGATCATTTGAATTGATTTGTTCAATTGGGATAATTGGCTATTTAACTCAACATTTGTACCATATTATTTCAGTAATAATTTGCATAGTTTGCTAAAATTACTTCTATAAGGATTTATTATCCTTAAATAATGAATTTACATTTTTTTTTCATTTTTGCTTATTATCTTGAAAATTATAATAGATAGAAAAAAACTTAAATAGCAAAATTGATGGAAAGGACATGGTCTTCAAATTAGCCCAAATTGTCAGTAGACTCTGCATTGGAGTTTTTCCCCTTTAATGTTCCTTTTAATCATTGTTTTATGTTTATGGATTTTATTTTTTTGAAAACTGTAATAGAAGGATAGAAACTTTAAGATAGTACCCAACACTTTCACTAAAATTAATTTTGCTCGTTTAATTTTTATAAAAATTTGACAAGTATTTACTTTGACCCTTTATCAAAAATATAAAAAATTCAAAAATTTTGAACCAACCATTTTATCAGAAAAATTACACTGGTTGTATAGCAGTTTGACAAACACCAATTTTGATCACTAAGAAGCTTAATATATTCCCTTTACAACACAACTTATTTAAAACGTTTAGCTGACTTAACAGAGTTATCTCCTTGTAGTGTTAGGTACCACCTTAAATAGCAGAAATTATCATTAAGACAAGATTTGAAAATAAGCCAATTTTGTTGACTCTAATATAGAAGAGGGACAAAAGATACCAGAGGGACAGTCAAACTGATAGCTTGAAAATAAACTGACAACGCCATGGGTAAAAATAAAAATTCAAACAGACCAATAATAGTACAGAAGACACAACATAGAAAACTAAAATCTAAGCAACACGAGCCTCACCAAAAACTGGACTAATATAGGTGTCACTTTCCTTAAATGTCGATTTTTTACTTATTTTTTTTGTGTTATTGCATATTTTAACAAACAACTCAACAATATTTGAAAAAGGAATTAGTTCCTTTAAATATCATGTGAAGTCTGCATCATATCTTTACATACATCTAGAAGTTGACAATAAGAGTCGGTTAATAAAAAAATTTTACGACAAAAGAGATAAGTTTAACTTTCCAAGTGTAAACTTTCATATTCTATGTAGCAACATTCCAGAAACGCCTGCATACGAAGTATATATCTCCCAATTTAAACGACATTCTAGAACTTGTATTTCTTATTACAATTTCCTAGATGGAAGGTTGCTACTCACTAGGAAGGAATTGAATCAAGAGTTCCAAGTGGTGAAGTTGAAATCATCTTTTTATGAATTTTATGGACGCCACCGTGAAGGGTTGCGAAATATCTGTTTCAATGATGACAACTGATAAGTTCAAATTGTCGAAACTTTATAATCTTTTCCCTGAAAATGTTCTTTTAAATAAGACGTTTCCAGGGATGTATATAACATGAGCAACGCGATGGGTACCACATGTTGAGCAGGACCTATTTATTCTTGCAGAGTACCTGATATCACCCCAGGTTTTGGTGGGGCTAGTTTTCTATGTTGTATTTTGTGTCCTGCAGTTGGTCAGTTTGTATTTTTCTGTTTTAGTCATGGCATTGTAATTTATTCTCGACTAGTGAGTTTGAATGTTCCTGGGTTTTCTCCTTGTAACAGATAAATTAAATGCCCCTATTATATACGACAAGATCTACAAATACATCGATATTGCTATCATGGTTATTGGTTAGCTCTTCATTGTAGTGAGTGCCCTTGACTAAGACTTTTTTTTAAATCGTTTCCCTTTTTAACCGGATTTTTGTGACAAAAATGTCGGTTATTGATTTGGGGATGTACGGCGGGCGGCCGGGCGGCCGGGCAGTCGGGCAGTCGGGCGGGCGGCAATCAAATGTCCGTGCATTAACTCATGAACCGTTCAGCCAAAGCTTTTAAAATTTTAATATGTTGTTACTGACAACTAAATGAAGGTCAAGTTCAATAATGGCGATTTTGACTTTTACCGTTCAGGAGTTATGGTTCTTGAAAGATTGAAAAATGGAGTTTTCAGTCGTGTCCGTGCATTTACGCATGAACTGTTCTACCAAAGCTTCCCAAATTTTAATATGTTGTTACTGATGACAAAATGGAGGTCAAGTTCAATAATGACGATTTTGACCTTTACCGTTCAGGAGTTATGGTTCTTGAAAGATTGAAAAATGGAGTTTCCAGTTGTGTCCGTGCATTTACGCATGAACTGTTCTACCAAAGCTTCCCAAATTTTAATATGTTGTAACTGATGACAAAATAGAGGTCAAGTTAAATAATGACGATTTTGAATTTCACCGTTCAGGAGTTATGGTTCTTGAAAGATTGAAAAATGGTGTTTCCAGTCGTGTCCGTGCATTTTCTCATGAACCATTCAACCAAAGCTTTTGAAATTTTTATATGTTGTTACTGATGACAAAATAAAGGTCAAGTTCAATAATGACGATTTTGACTTTTACCGTTCAGGCGTTATGGTTCTTGAAAGATTGTAAAATGGCGTTTCCATTCACGTTGTTGCATTTACTCATGAACCATTCAATCTAAGCTTTTCACATTTTAATATGTTGATACTGATGACAAAATGGAGGTCAAATTTGATATTGACGATTTTCACTTTCACCATTCATCAGTAATGGTTCTTGTGATATTGCCAGGACAAAATAAATATCAATAAATCCGGTTTGCTGTCGTTGTGACAGCCTCTTGTTATTTTTAAAAGTATAATAGATAAATAATTACGTTAAAAAGCACAAATGATCAGCTAGACACAATCTGCAAGTAGTTCAGCAAATATAATATTTTATTAACTGTGCATTTGCATTCAGATATCGCAGATCAAATTTATTCGTTCATAGTGTATTAATTTACGTTTTTTGATTGAGTTAAGCCTGCCAATTGATATTTTATCGTGTGTTTTTCTATGTTGTAATGTTATGCTATTGTTTCAGAAAAAGGGAGAAGGTTTGGTACCATTAAAACGTTCAATCCCGCTGCAAATGTTTGCACCTGTCCTAAGTCAGGAATCTGATGTTCAGTAGTTGTCGTTTGTGTTTTATTGTAATTTATACGTGTTTCTCGTTTCTCGTTTTTTTTTTTAATATAGATTAGACCGTTTGTTTTCCCGTTTGAATGGGTTTACACTAGTAATTTTAGGGCCCTTTATAGCTTGTTGTTCGGTGTGAGCTAAGGCTCCGTGTTGAAGGATGTACATTGACCTATACTGGTTTACTTTTTTAAATTGTTATTTGGATGGAGAGTTGCCTCATTGGCACTCACATCACATCTTCCTATATCTATAAAATAGTTAGTTGTCTACCTAAAGGGCGTTATTAACCATCACATGATTTGTTTTACATTTTTCGTGTTTTGGGACAAAAATTACAGCGCACTGAATACAGAAGAAAAATGTAAGCAATACAAGATAACAAATAAGAGACATGAATCATGAATTATCTTATATTCGATTCTAAATATAAGTGAAGATGCATATAGACCTTAGTGAGCGAAACAGGCTCTTTATGGTCACTAGTTTTTCGTTGCTGACATATTTGTCAGACACCTACTTCCTGTATGCTGCTACTTTTAATCACGAATGCGTGTATCTTGCATGCAGCCTAGTACTTATTGCAGGACTGAGGTCAAATTGTTTCGAGTTTGAGTTAAGCCATGACGTCTTCTCTTGTTAATTGAAACCAACAAAGACACGATCATGCTCAGCGGATAAACAACTCGTCTGATTTTAATCCGACATGATTGTATTTGGTATATTATATTTCATACAATATCTTTTCAAATTTAACTTTTTACAACGTATAAACAGTTTTACATAATCCCATCACGGCTATAGTCCTACGTAATAAGGCTCTAATATTTGGAAGCCATGGCTTTCTAAGTCAAACAAATACACGTACTTACACAAAAGCAAAATAACAAAAATACTGCACGAAAAATTCAATTTGGAAAGTACCTTTAGTTATCAAATGGCTAAAATAAAAAGTTCAAACAAATCAAACAAATAGCTATGATATTCCTGCCTTTGGACATGCATTTCTTTATTTAGAAAATAGTAGATAAAACCTTGCTTAATAGCTAGATAAACTTTTCCACTGCGTTCAAATTTTAACACATTGATCTTCCTAAGGACGGAGTCAATAATTAAGCATACAACCAATCAAAAGTTGGAACAGTATGTTTATAAGGTGTAACTAGTTATATCTTATATGTGTAGAATGAAACTATATTTCTAAACTATTGATTTGTTCTCTTATCTATATATATTATAATTGACTCCGCCTTAAAGATGGCGATAACTTAAAATTGCCTAACTACACATGATTTCATGGTTCAGCTAGCAATAAAGCAAGCTTCCCAAAAATATTACATATACCTTCAAATTCAAGTCGTTTTGCTGTTAAGATGTATTCTTTAATAGTTTCAACAAAAGTGTTCAGATTCAATTTATTTCAACAAACAAACAAAAAAAGTAGAAATATTTCATCTGCCCAAGGAATAAAAACCCGATGTTATTGATGAAACTAGTGCATGGAGCCATGAAAAATATTGTTGGTAACCATGGCGCTCATAATTGCACAGTTTTAGATTTACCATACAAGATTGAAATTACTTTGTATACAACCATATTTACAAATCCATCCAAAAGTAAAATATTCTAGAACCTTAACATTCATTTTCTTAAAGATACATTTGTTATAGATCCGTAAAAAAATGCAACCATGAGAGTGTAAAAATGGTTTAAGAAATAGAGAATAATGGGTCAATTATGCAGACAAAAGGAAAATCAAATGGCAAAATCAAAATCTTAAACACATCAAACGAATGGGTAACAACTGCCATATTCCTAACTTGGTACAGGCATTTTCTTATGTCGAAAACGGTGGATAAAACCTGGTTTATAGCTAGCTAAACCTCTCACGTATATGACAGTCGCATACAATTCCATTATCAAAATGGGCAAACAAAAGAAAAAAGAGAAGAATGGATAATAATTCATTAAAGAATAGAGATAATGGTGAAAATAAAACAAAAGAGTAAATAACATAAAAAATAATAATAAAAGAATACCCTCTTGTGTGTTTGTTCGTATAATTGTTTTTCAACTATAATAATAATAAAATGAAAATTACCAAAAAGCATGTATTTTTACCACTGAACCGACGTTTTTACAAAATATCATCAATATGAAAAGAGTCCTCGATTGAATTGTTCTCGGTGATATTCCCTACACAGTTTTCCCTTCTTGGTCCCCAACATCCGTTTGTACCACACACCGTGGAGCAGCGTTTTCTCGTTAGTTCTGAAATGACAACTTGTCGAATGAGAAATGGGGAAAAGAGAATAATTACGAGCTTTGTCGACCTTATGCAAGTGTCCTTATTATTTCAAATACTAAATAAAAGATAAATTTTGGTCTGTTTTGTGTGATTATATACGAACTAATTTTTCAAACAGTTACATACTTCGCATAGAGATTTTTAAACCCGAAATAAGTTAATATATGTATTGATATTCATTTCAATTAGGGTCTATATCTATACTCTTTATGGTTAATCATAGTCACATAGGTTTCTAAGTATATCAAATAATTTTTCAAACAGTTACAGACTTTGCATAAATATTTTTTGTACCCGAAATAAGTTATCAAATATATAGATATTTATTAGCATTAAGGTCGATCTCTATCAATTATTATACATGTGGTAACTATTTTTTTCTATTCAACGTCATAATATAAGAAATTCATAATTTAATGAGTACAGTATCAATTGAAACATATGCCAAGATTTAAAAAAAATCCTATATCTTCTAAATTTCTAAGTATTAATGTCCTTAGCAATAGCAGATAATGGAAACTGGAAATTGAACTTTAAATCAGGTCAAAGTTCAACAGTTTTTAAGACTAAAACGAACGTACTATGACAAAGCTTTAATTAGATTAAAAATCTTACCACATTCTAGTTTTGATCTGTTCTTTACAACTGTAGCTTGTTGTTCCTTTCGTCGGAATAAATTCGTAAATTTAACAGTATCAGCATAGCAAAGTCTATCATTGAAGGCTATTACAACATTTCCGTTTCGGATTCTCTTCAATGAAGATAGATTCAACGCTTCTATTGACGAGTAGGCAACAGATAATGAAGCCCCTTGGTACCTGTAAGTAGATAGCCACACCATTGTTTGATTGGATTTTCAAATGCACGGAAACAAACGTTAAAGTCATGAAACCTAATATTAAAAAAAAGATGCATATGGTTTTTTATAGCTAAATGGATAGTTTTCATTATAAAAGTTATGTACATATTCGTTTTTCTGAAGAAAATACTTTAATTTGTCCACATTAAGAAGACGTTTTTTTTAATTGCTTCCTTCCAGGAAGCAATTCGCCGACATATTTTACGCATGAAACTTACCTTTGCGTGACCCCTCGGGTACAAATCGCAATTCGCATGGATCTGTCATTAAAATAAACTATTATCTGATTGTACATGTTATACACGTGCTCAATATCCACGCGTCTTTGTTGATTGTTTACTATAAGGTGACAATCAATAAACTACGGCTTCAAAACACGACAAATAATTAACGGCCATATTGTCACATCATAACAGACAGAGACTGACTGAGTGAGAGAGGGAAAAATGACAATTATACAACATGTTTGTTTAAAAAATGATAAAATCGTGCACAGAAGACTAAGTTTATGATTGTACAGGCATTGGTTCAAGTATTGGATGAATAATATTTTTCACCAGTCACTCGTTTCATATGACTTTGACAGCTGGCATGATATTGTAAATTTGTGTCATGGTTTGATTTGGTTTGATATATAAACAAAGGCCACTCTTTTAAGGTAGCACAATACAAAGATTTTTCATCCCCAATCAGACATCTTTAAACTGATGTAATTCCACTCATCTTTCTTTAAATTTAATAAATGAGGTACCAGAAGAAAGAAGAAGGATTAATCTTTCAAATTGTGATAATTTCATTATGACATAATTATTACATAATTAATTGTTATGTAATTAGTTGCTATTCTGTGATGTCCATCTTGAATGAATTTAGCTTCTTTGTTCTTAATAGCATCCTAAAATTTTTTATAGATTCTTGCACAACACAGTTTGACCTCCAAAACTGTGTCTCAGATTTTTCCTATTGTATTTCATTCTCTCATAAATCTTCAGTGAAGTTTGCAACATCAATTCATTAGAGACCACTAAATTCAATTGGGTATAAAATTTGTTCTATTGATGTTTTTGGAAATCTGAGACACAGTTTTGGAGGTCAAGCTGTGTTATTCAAGACTCTATAAAATATTTTGGGATGCTATGAAGAACAAAGACGCTAAATTCATTCAAGTGTGGACATCACAATATAGCGACTAATTACATAATAATTTATTATGTAATAATTATGTCATAATGAAATTATCACAATCTGAAAGATAAATCTTTCTTCTTTCTTTTGGTACCTCATTTATAAAATATAAAGAAGGATGAAATGAATTACATCAGTTTAAAGTTGTCCGATTGGGAGTGAAAAAATCTTTGTATTGTGCTACCTTAAATCGTTCTGATGATAGCGGGAACGAGCTAGACCTCTATTTTCTTTTTCTTATCAGCAACATCGTCTTGTAGCATATAGGTTGAATGAATCTCATTTTATGCATTATAACAGTTGGCACCGTCGATTCGTAGTAAACTGGGTTTTCCATCGGAATCCACAGTTGAAATCTATTATCAATTTGCAAGACTCAAATACTCTCAAGCTCCTACTTCATAAATCAGTAATAAGTCATATGACTGATATTGGTAATATATTTCGCACCATGTATACATAACAACAAAAGAGGGACGAAAGATACCAGAGGGACAGTCAAACCCCTAAATTGAAAATAAACTGACAACGCCATGGCTAAAAATGAAAATGACAAACAGACAAACAATAGTACACATGACACAACATAGAAAACTAAAGAATAAGCTAGCATGCAAAAAATGTTTATAATTTAAATACAAAAAAATATAAATAAAACTCGAATAAATGGTATATAGAAAACACTACATATACAGTATCTAATAAAACTGTATAATGCAGTGGTAAATAAAATATCAGTACTTAAACATGTAACTGTTGTTTATCTTTTAGTCGATTTTGGTTTCGGTTATTTTGATGTTTGTTGTTCTTTGACTTAAGAGTTCTTTTGTCTTTTTTTGTACCTCACCACATGTGGAGCAGGATCTGCTTACTCTTTCGGAACACCTGAGCCCCAGTTTCTGGTGGTGTTCGTGTTGCTCAGTTTTTAGTTTTCTATGTTGTTTCTTGTGTAGTATTATTTGTCTGTTTGTCTTTTCATTTTTAGTCATTCCGTTGTCATTTTTTTTTATCGATTTACGAGTTTGACTGTTCGTCTGTATCTTTCGCCACTCTTTTTTAAAACTACCTTTTAGATCCTCTTCCATATATAGTGGTAAGATTTCCTAGAAAGGACAAGTCTTTGAAGTCTTTATGTTTCCCCTGCACTACTAAAACACCAGTGATCTCCTTTACTGATTTGAATACCTCTAACTGGTACGGATGTAATGCAGGAATATTCAAATAGGGATCTCTGCAATAGATGAAAAGAAGATAAATGTACTGAACAAGTCAAACGAGAAAAACGGATATACTTCTCAAGTCAAACAAAGATGACGGTACTAACTATGCCAAAAACAAAGGAGACAGTACTATAAATGTATTGAGCAAGTAATACAAGGGAGACAGATATTCTTACCAAATCAAGCAAAGGAGACATAACGTACCCGGTGAAACGAGGACAGCACTTCCAATTCAAACGAAGGAGACGATAGTCAAACAATTCAACAAAGACAATATAAGTGTACCGAGCAAAACGAGGGAGACAAATATAATTATTATGTCAAGTGAAGGAGGTAGTGCTGATCATGTCGAACGAAGTCGATAAAAGAGATAAACGTAACAAATCAAACAAAGGAGACAGCACTTTCAGTTCAGGCGACGGAGACGGTGCTTACCAAGTCAAATAAAGATGATAGTACTTACCCTTCAAAAGAAGCTTCTACAACGTTTATGTTGCCGATGATTTTTGTACAGCCGCTCAGCTTGACAAGGTTTGAGTTATTTATATAGTCTATATTATTAGTTTTACATTCTGAAATATGGAAAATAAGATAATAAAGGCAAACGTATCAAGTCTACTGTGGATTCATTTATTTCATTGGGTACCATTTTTCGTGGATTGCTGAAAACCCTCACTTTCGTGGATTTTAATTTCGTCGTTTTGCCAAAGTCTGCATACAAACCAATGAAAAATATACAATTCGTTGAACATTTATATTCGTGGTTAAACTGAAACCACGATTTCCGCGAAAAACTGATATCTAACCAAAATTAATGAATCCACAGTACTTCAAAAGAATACAAATCAATTTTACGTCCTGGAAATGATAATGTTTTACACATATTTCATTTGTAGTTTTGTTTGAATATTTATCGGATGGAACTGATGTTAAACAATATCCAGAAGCCTTTAAAATATCATTGAAATGATTGCCACTGGACGTGTAGTTTGTACCGATTAATCGAAATTTCCAGTAACAATCTATTAAACATGATAGCAGTTACCAACACTATATATACAATAAATTATCTGTAATGTTTTTCCGTCAATTTAAGCTGATTAAACGGTAGATGAATAGATGAAGATATCCGAAGTAAATAGTTATGAAACATTTGAAAGTTACCAGGCTTATAATTTAATACGCCAGACGCGTAAAAAGTAAAAACACAAAAATACTGAACTCCGAGGAAAATTCAAAAAGGAAAATCAAAAATCAAAAGGCAAAATCAAAAGTCCAAACACATCAAACGAATGGATAACAACTGTCATATTCCTGACTTGGTACAGGCATTTTCTAATGTAGAAAATGGTGGATTGAACCTGGTTTTATAGCTAGCTAAACCTCTCACTTGTATGACAGTCGCATCAAATTCCATTACATTGTCAACGATGCGTGAACAAAACAAAAGGTCATGATCAATGAACAACCTTGTAATTGGTATTTTTGATATTATTATAATAGGCCTCAGTAATCGTTTGACATTTAGTTAACCTTTAAACTAATTTCACAGAGGATACTTACTGAAACACACACTAGGGCATGCAATTTGAAAATGGAAAGCAAACCGTGATTACATTCTCATACCGGTATATATAATCATGAAACAACGTATTTTTTTTTTTAAATTTTAAATTATTTGTTATGAATAATATAGGAAATAGTATTAGAATATAATTTTGGGAGTTTAATCTTGATTGATTTTGGCTAAAAGTCCATCGGTAAATAGTTAATGCATTTGTAGGATAATTGAGGGTTAAAATAAATGTTCATTTTAATCAATAAAAAATCGCATTGACCTTTAGGCATAGAACAATTTCATAATAAATGGTGGTTAGTATTTATTTTGTCTATAAATTTGATAGATATATTCCCGTCATTGACTCAAAGATAAAGATTAAAAAAAAAAAAAAACGCTCCAGCCTCAAGATGTCAAACAATGCAGTCATTACTGTGTTTCATGGTTGGAATTAAAATTCGGGAGCTAGCGATCCCGTAGCTAATATAAATAGAAATCGACCTTATGCAAATGAATATCATAACATCTGTTTACCTATTTCGGGTTGAACAAAATTCTATTCACAGCCTGTAACTATTTCAAAATTAAAATATTGTAAGAACCCTACAAAACAGACCAAACTTCATCTTTTATTTTGTATCTGAATATTCTAAAATCTATCAACCACTTATACATGTACATGTTTACGTGGACTTGCATAAGGTCGAAAGTTTCTATCCGTCGCAGCTCATAAATATGATAGCTGACCAGTAACGTACAAATTGATAGCGATTTATTCCCGTTAAAAAAAATCCACACCTGCTAATTTTTGTTCGTTAAAAATCAAATAATTCATGACAGTCCGTCGTTTTTCTTCGGTTGGTTTTATCTTTCCGAAAATGTGGTCTATTAATTCTAATAAAACTGTTTGGTACCAATTTTCTGCAACAGATGCGAATTTCGATAAATTGTCTCTTTGGAGTTGCTTGAGGCCACAATATATCAAAATGCAAAACCCATTACAAATGTGAATAGCTGGTCAAACAAAAAGGACCTTAAACTATAATACATTTTATCATAAATTATTTTATGGTTGACATTTATTCCATACATATTTTATAAGTTATGTCTCTTTTAAGTTGCCTGAGGCCAAAATATATCAAAATGCAAAACCCATTACAAATGTGAATAGCTGGTCAAACAAAAAGGACCTTAAATTATTTTATGATTGATTTTTATTCCGTACATATTTTGATATATAATTTAAATAAAGTACTGACCTTTTGATTGTCCCTGTCCACTTCCTAGCATTAAAACAACAATCACCAATCGAATCATCATGATTACAACAAACTACTATGATCTACAAAATTGGATGATGAACTTTTATTAAACAGACGTACGATTTTATAACTACAAAATTATGACGGATTGAAATATAATTCTACTGGTATTAATTTTTTGTTATTCTTTGAAAGTTCATATTTCCTAGGAACTCATGTCATTGGCGTCAAGTCTCGCTAGGTATCAAAGATAATAGGATCAAATATGTGTGATCATTAGATGCTTATGAAATTTGCTGTTTGTAGTAAACTGTTATATATGGCGATAAAAAAAATTGTACAGATAACATGTGTCACTTGCTGAGACAATTTTCCTTGTGGGTTTGGAATTAGAAGCATGATAAGCAAATCGTGTTCAAGGGCGTTTTCTTTCCGTTTATCGACGAAGGACATTTTCCGGTTATAGACATTTGGATGGAATTACATAGTAAAAAGTCGCTTAATACGAATTGTACATGTACGAGAACGTTCATACTGTTTTTATCAAAATATTATTTTGAAGTCAATATGCATACATTGTACACTTTAACTAATAATTTCATTACTAGTTGTGGCAAAACTGTTATTGGGTATATTTGTCCCACCACAGAAACGCAATATCTTAAATTTTGGGCATGAACGATAACTTCATCCGTAAATATGATAAAACTTGTCGTTTTCTGTATAAACACGAAACGTCCAACATATAAATCACCTTTTACTCTCGAATTTTTCACATTTCGTGAAAGATCTACACCGATTGTTATCTGGTATTTCAAAATCCAAGATGGAGGAAGATACCCAAGCCACCTAAAATCAGCTAGTGGGTTTGACAAAAAAATGTTGAGGTCAATTATCAATTATTTAAGGATATCAAATCCAAAACGAAATTTGACTGAGCCACCAAAAGTAGCCTGGTTTACTTTGAATTTAAAAAAAAAAGGCCTTTCTACCTCAAGAATATATTGCCTTAGATGTATTTGGCAAGTCTTTTGGAAATTTTTGGTCCTCAACGCTCTTCGACTTCGTATTTTATTTGGCCTTTTATAACATTTTTGATTCGAGCGTAACTGAAGAGTCTTTTGTAGATGAAACGCGCGTCTGGCGTAAATATTATATTTTATTCCTGGTATCTATGATACGATTATTATTATACTTAACGATCTTACCTGAGATTGTTGCAATTTTAGTTATAGTTGAATTACGCAATCTATCAACTGATTATTTACAATAACATTATTTAAATCTGCCAAGTTTCGAAACAGCTGAGCCTAGATACCTAAGGCTATGTATGTACATGTAAATTTAGAAAAGTTACAAACTCATTTCATTTATTACCAGTGATTATTGTTTCCTCAAAATGTTGAAATCTGTGAATTGATGAAGTTCAATGGTACGTTTTGTAATGCATAATAAAATGTAAAGGAATTTCCGTTCTCATAAGGCTTATAATATTAATTGAAAATATGTTTCTCATTTTAATATTTGCATCTGTATTCTGTCAAGTTCTTGAATAGAAGAGAAATTGATTTTCTATCAGTTGCAGTATTTTACTTGCAACTAAAGTATTCAATTACATATCATTTCAAACAGATTTATGTCGCCTTCCTCAAAAGAGAATTCCTAAGACTAAATGTACTTATAAGATAAAAAATTCAGTTAGATGTAGAAGAATAATATTAGAAGAAACCTGAAATATCAATATTACAAAATATATTTTAATCAACATATGCTTTTCCTTCCTCTTTTCATATATATTAGAAGATGTGGTATGATTTTCAATGAGACAACTCTCCAAAAGAGAAAAAATGACACAGCAATATAGGTCACCACATGGCCTTCAACAATGAGCAAAGCCCATGCCGCATAGTCAGGTATTCAAGGCCACGAAATGACAAATGTAAAACAATTATAAAGAGAAATTTAACGGCCTAATTCATGTACAAAAAAATGAACGAACATCAATTGGTTGTATGGCTCTCAATTAGTAAAGTCAATGCTAGAATTAGAAATAGGGTTATATCAATTAGACAACACAAATGATTGGAAAAATACTTGTACGTTAAAAGGATAATAAATCTCCTATTAAAGTGTAGGTTTTTTTATTAGTACAAATGTACATGAGACCCGTTACACATGTTAGTTGTTACTGAGTTACTGAGTTATTGATAGTGATAGACAATTTGTATGTTATTATCGAGAAATTATGGGTCATTAACTCATAGATCGAATCAGAGAATTTGACTCGGGTATAATGCGAAAGACTACTTTATTTACTGGACAAAGAGAAATTTCTCAGACTAATCATAACTAAACTAGTTTGTGATATGTTTGTAAAGGGATCTTCAGCAGGTTCACAATAAAACCAATATTGGCACAATTCAAGTATTTACCGTTTGTCAATTAACAGGGCGAAATAAGCCCCTAAATATACAATCTCTTTTACATGTATAGGACGGTTCCATAATGTCAATTTGCTTTTTGTTTACGGAGACGTTACTTAGCATGATTAATGTTAAAAAAGTTGATGTCATTGACAATAAAACAAGTTACTATCTATTAAAGACCAAATGACGAAATTTAACAACGGCCGTTCTCAGATTCAGTATTTTCATAAACTTGTTGACTTCATCCTTGTTTGTAGTGACATCTTGTGATCTGTAAATAAACATACTATATGCATAGGAGGGAGCCATGGAAAATGACAAAAGCCACGTGTTACTAAAAAACCTTATTCAATTCGCTTGATACAGACATACAAAAAAGATTGGAAATGTTTACCATACCAGAAATGGTATTAAGAGAAGATGACACGGTGTAATCAAAACCCATCATTTGAAAGAAAAAATGCGAAACGTTGCAAAAAGAGCAACACAAAAGCAAACATGGCAAGGAGAGCAACTGAAAATCACAAACCTCAACAATAATCGTAAAACTTATGTATCGTCGATTGAGTATTTCTTTATGATTAACACAGTTTGAACAATTTTTGTGTCAGTAGCACATCCCTGTTTATGAAGTCAATATAAAACAAACATGCACAGGCGTAGTATTTGTTGTGTGTGTTTTAACGCCACTTTAAAGCACCACTTTTGGGGTATTTCGTGGCGGCCTGTTTTTATTGGTTGAGGAAGCCGGAGTGCCCGGATAAAACCACCGACCTTCGATAGGAAAACTGACAATCCTAGTAAATTTATATTAAACTCGAGTGCACCCACATGAGGGCGTTTAAGCTCACAACCTTAGTGTTGACTGACTAGTAAATACAGTAGTAACTACTTAGACCACTCGGCCACCGAGGCCCCAATAAGCGTAGTATATCAATTGAATATGAAAACGCCATCCTATAGGACAGATGATATATAACTGAAGGAAAATGGAAAGTTGATAATGGGACAGGTGAAATCAGCAGGTTTGTCACATATTTTAGTTAAAAGTCGTCCATTTATGTCTACTGTTGATTCATTATTATTCGTTAGATACCAATTTTCGTTTGTATGGTGGATGCAGATGAACCACGAATTCAAATATTTAGCGAATAACGAATTTTCTATAGGACCTGTCTGTCCACGAAAATGCAAGCTTTCCCTAATTCACGAAAATTGATACCCATGAAAATAAATAAACCCATAGTATATCGAAAAAGAGTGCATCTTCATGTTATGCTAGTATTCTATCAAATTTCAATTTTACTTCGAAAATTGAGATGCAGGCACTCACTGAAATATAGGTTCTATAGTAACTAGATTACCAAATTGAACGCACACAAGAGCTGTTTATAGAATAACTTTAAGTACGTATGGTGTAGGTCCGAAGTTCGTTTTTGGTCATTATAAATCTAAAATGAAAGTTTGGAACTCATCTTTTGAAAATAAAAAATGCCATACAATTTAATTACTAAGTATAAAAATGTCTTGTACTAAATCAGGAATATGGAAGTGGTTATAAATAAGTCCGTTTCTATGTATGCTGGAGGTTTTTTTTTTGTTGCAGTTCAGTGTTTCTGTTGTTCCGTTGTTTTAAACTTTTAGTTGATGTGTTTCCGTCAGTTTTTAGTTGGTGCCACGGATTTGTTTTCGCTTAATCGATTTATGACCATTGAACAGCGGTATACTACTGTTGTCTTTATGTATAAACAACAAGGAGAAAAAAAACCTTAAAACTACTGCCGTACTTGCGTTAAGATAAGGAGTTGAAATACATTGAATTCACAATAAAAAAATTGGTGCAAAGTGCCCCTTACGTAAACCTTAAATATTTGAAGAGAAAAATAGATTTCTTGTCCTTTATGGATCAGTTAATTTATTTCTAAATAGTTTATCTTACTACGATAATACTGCAATAATACCCCTTTAATCTGTTATTAAATTGATACATAATACATACCTAAAGTGCCAACCAAAGGATTTTCCTTTGATTATATTGGAATAGTTTGCTGGTGGTAATGTATAAAGTTTATATGAAAACAGTGTACCAAAATACCAAGCTTCACGGCTAATGAAAAAGGGAAAGTCCTGATCTAATTTTGAATTCTTTCTGAAGTTTTGGGTTAGTAAAAACGGCCTAGTTTTCTTTAAAGTCGATTTAAAATGAACGTCGAAATTGTGAAGAAAAAAATAAATCCATTACCAATTAATGGTGCGAAAATCATATTAAATTTTCCTGAACAAATGCATTTACTTTACATGCCTTTTATGTTAGATGAATATAGTAACAAATTTTATCACTGGTATAAAGATTAAAATTCTCTATAAAAGTATATTTTGGCTGTCACTGGTGAGTATTTTGAAGTTGAAAACGCGTGTACAAAAGTGTTATCCTGGTTTTATGATGAATTATTTGAACAGTTTTTCATCTTTTCAGGAAAAAAATAATTTTGTTTTTACCAATTATTCATTTAACATATTATAAAAATCACACTATCAATATAACTTACTTGAAAGTTTAAAATTATAATTCCTATGACCAAACCTCAATGTGTCGCATGATTATATATTTGTCAAATCAAGGAAATGACTCTTTTTATTCAAAGATGAATGATAAAGAAATATTGCTCTTTATTTTATTTTATGTACTTATTGAAAAACATACATTTATTAATACTTCAATCACATTGTGTCTGTGCATGTAGGCGTCTGCTATACAAAGGTTTTCGTCTGTTTGTGACAAAATTAAATTAATTTTACTAATTTGAAAGCAACATATTGTACGCTTTCAACTTCAGACCTTATTTCTAATTAATTTTACTTTCATACAATCGCAATATCTGTCGATTGCCTAAAAAATTTCACATTTTTGCAATATTAATTAAACTAACAATTGTTGTCAAAAGAAATAGGTTCATGTACTTTTATTGATTTCATTAACCGCAACAATTTTGTATAAAGCAGTGAATGTAATAAAATGACATCTGAATCATGTAGATAAGTAAATAAATGAACAAACAATATCAGAGGTATAAAAAAATATTTCTTCGATTATAGTACATGCACTTTACTTTTAATTAATTACATGCGCGTCTGGCGTATTAAATAAAAGCCTGGTACCTTTGATAACTAATTATAGCAAAACATTAGCGCTTAGTTGTTATTACTATATAATTAATGCAAAAGTGTGTTTTCGAAACAAACAACTAAACAATTAAATATTCCAAATTGATTTTAATTCCTATGACGAAACTTCAATAAAACCAAATACGAACTAAGATTCAAGCCAATTGTTGAATAATAAGGTAAAAACATGATACATTCTGTACTGCCACAAAACAAGAAAATAGTTTATGTATTTCTACAGAAATATTCTTTGTTAAACTTCAGACTTAATTTCTAATTAATTTTATTTTCCTACAATCGAAATATCTGTCGATTGACATCTAAATTCTACATTTTTACAATATTAATTAAATTAACAATCGTTGTCAAAAGAAATAGGTTCATGTACTTTTATTGATTGCATTAACCACAACATATTTTTTTTTATAAAGCAGTGAATGTAACAAAAAAATGACATCTGAATCATGTAGATTAGTCAGTGATGACGGTTTAAAAAAATGAACAAACAATATATCAGCAGTATAAAAAGTTCTTTATCGATTATAGTACATGCACTAAATTCAGATTAACGTAGTTATAGCACACATTTGTACTTAAAGATAATTAATTCAAAAGTGGTTGAAGAAACAAAACAAGTGAAACTGCGAGCTACTGCTCACTGATGATACCCCCGCCGCAAGTGGATAATTTTAATAGTGTAAAAATATGCAAGTGTTCGGTAAACAGGAAGTTGTTGAGTGATGAATCTGAAAACGCATTACACGGTATAGCTGACTTGTATAAATCCTGAAACCAAATTTCAGAAATCCTTGTATAGTAATTCCTGAGAAAAATGTGACAAAAATTTTCAACTTGGTTATCATGTGTAAAATAATACAAGTGTTCGGTAAACAGGAAGTTGTCAAGTGATGAATCTGAAAACGCATCACACGGTCTAGCTGACTTATTTCAAGTCTGAAACCAAATATCAGAAATCCTGGTAGTGCAGTTCCTGAGAAAAATGTGACGAAAAATTTTCAACTTGGCTATCAGGTGTCAAAATGATACAAGTGTTCGCTAAACAGGAAGTTGTCGAATTATGAATCTGAAAACGCACCACACAGTATAGCTGACTTATATAAAGCCTGAAACCAAATTTCAGAAATCCTGGTAGTGTAGTTCCTGAGAAAAATATGACGAAAAATATTCATGGGACGGACGGACTGACTGACGGACTGACGGAAGGACAGACAGAAGTAAAACAGTATACCCCCCTTTTTTCAAAGCGGGGGTATAACAACTAAATAAATAATGCCAATTGGGTTGAAAATTAAACTATGAAGATACAAGCTAATAGTTAACCAATAAGATAAACGTGATAGATTATGTACTATCGCAAAACAAATAAATTAAAAAGACAAAAGGCAAATAAAACAATTATATATAAGGACATTCAAATTCAAAAGTCGAAAAAACAAACTGACAAAGCCATGGCAAAAACATTCAACAGCAGTATATAGTTGTCTAAAAAAACAAACCGACAAAGCCATGGCAAAAACATTCAACAGCAGTATATAGTTGTCTAAAAAACAAACCGACAAAGCCATGGCAAAAACATTCAACAGCAGTATATAGTTGTCAAAAAAACGACCAAAACAAAAACAACTGTATACAAAGCATTACATAGAAACCAAAACTTAGGTACACGAAGCACACCAGGTTGGAATAACTACCTTTAAATGTTGCCCCACCAGGTGTTGTTCTAGATACGTTAACTGAGTGAAGGGTGATTAGAAGACACAAAGTTAATTTCAATCTGCATGTTCATCACTATTTTATGCCATAAGAAGACCGATGTACTGTTTGTAAATGTTTCTACAACAAACTTGATGAAAATTTTTCATACAGGTAAATTAGTGACAATTTTATTACCCTTCGGCACGCAACATGAAGATATATATTTTTATACAGATAACTTGAGCGAATTATAAGGTTGAGAGCAAATTCTGTTTATCTGACAATAGTTATAGTGCTGAAAGTATTTTTTTATCCAACATGTCCAAGGAGGTGGATAGATACTTCCAATCTCTCCAGCCACAGTCAATCGATTGCACATATTGGGGCATGATGTATTTACACTTATTTCGAAAAGTTGCAACCTCGTATCTGTTCACACTATGCAGACCTATATACCATAATAGTTGTTTGGACTGACACTTTAACGATTGTTGCAAGTTGCCCGTGTTTGGCGATTCATGCATATCAAGAGACGTTTATATACTGTCTATCAAAAGACTGAACTTCAAGGCAATTTCCAGAAGGGGAAGTTCATAAAAGTGACATAGTCAAACACAATCATCAACGGAACAAGCGACAGTGGTTAATAGTTCCGTTATATTGATGAAATTGTGTAAGCAACCTAAACAGACATGATATGTAAATGTGACAATTGGAATCGAGCAGTCAAAACTGTATTAACATACATCACAGACACACAAATATTTGATTAATTATTTCTACATCTATCCAAAACAATCTAACAAAGACGTCGACAAAAAGGTACAGTAAGACTCATCATTAGTGTAAATGAGACACATCACCATTAAAACTAAAGGAATTTGTGGTTGATAGTACATACCGTATATAGTAATAACTCTCTCGATAAATTGATGATTATAAAAATAGAAATGCAATGATATGATAATTTAAACAACACCTTAAAACCTTTTGTGTACGAATCGCAACTCGGAATACCTGAATCTACTACTGCCTAAAATAAACAAAGAAAGTACTCATCGAAAACTAGAAAACCCTGTTGCAAAATTGAATGCTGGGACAATTGACAATGTATCTACTTTAAAATGCATTCAATGCAGTTAATTGTAAAGACATGTTTGTGGTTTGAAGCTTGCATTACGATTCCAATTGTATCATCTATTTATGCTGATATCGCCAATTTCACGTTTTATTGGGTGTACGTTAACAGTTTATTTGCTTAAAGTCGTTAGTTTTCTATGTTGTGTCTTATGTACTTATATTGGTCTGTTTGTCTTTTTATTTTGTAGCCGTGGGGTTGTTAGTTATTTTATATTTTTGAATTTGAATGTCCCTCTAGTATCTTCCCCCTTGTTAATCGGTGATTGTTTTCCACACTTTAGTTAACCTGAGTTGATGTCCAAAACAAGACAAACATAAAACAGATCAAACACTTATTGACGGCTGCATTGGTGCCAAAATCAAGTCTAAGAGCAAATATTACATGCAATAAATAATAAGGACTTGTTGATGTGGTATGAATACTAACATGCTTTGTACTAGAATGCAATGATGAACTCAATTGTTTAACGTTCAATATATCAAGGAAGTAGTCACAAATTAATTTATATAAGTGTAACTCCAAGCTTAAGCCAACCATTCCTTGCTTTAATTCATAATGCCCCAAAAATGTGTGTTCATAATTTCATTTTTTTTCTTTTATCTAGATACACACGAGATATGGGGTTGGAAAAAAACTGACATGACAGTATTGTATATTAGATAAATTACCCCAGTTTCCTGGCAAATTTTTAGTGAAGGAAATGGGTTAATATGTGTCCATGTCAGTGGGTTACTCAATTTGAAAAGCAATTTTTCAAATTGACTTTTGCAGGTTAATGACCAATCATGTGTGGTTCCAAATAAAAAGACCTTATCACAACCTAATACATGTCAACTAAGCAAAAGATTCATAGTCAATATAGAGACCATGACTGAGGAGATAGGGCAATATAAACTCAACTGGCATGATTTGTTTCACTGCTAATACAACTGCATACCAAATATCAATGACCTACCACAAGTGTTTCCCCTTACACTAGCATAATTAAAATCTTATACATGTATATAAAGCAAAAGTTTCAAAGTCAATAAACCATGAGTAAGGGGCGACAAATAATCTCCATGGAAGTGAGATGAGCCAATTTTTAAACAACCACACACAAGATATCAATGACCTTCCTGTAGCAGTTCTCCATTAACTGACTACTTTATACAAATATCTTAACATGTACAAAATGATGTAGCCAAGCAAATTGCTGATTGCATAGGTTCTGCTTTATCCCTTTTGAGGACCTGAGATGTCAAAACCATGAGTTTTGGTGGGGTTGTTGTTGCTCATCCATAGTTCTCTGCATAGTTATTTGTGTACTTTTTGTCTTTTTGGCAATTTTCACTCAAGGCATGGTCAGTTTGTTTTCGATAGTTTAGATATCATTTTGGTATCTTTGGCCTCTTTTTTTATGAAAATGGATGTATGCTTTATTTTTTATATTTTTTCAAGGAATACATTGGTATAAATAATTGATTAATGAGAAACTTATAGGACTGAATTTGCTTGTTAAATGGACCCCACTTGCAGTTGATTTATTCATACAGATTTTATTTTCGTTTTTATTTCAAAAAAAATAAATCTATAGTCATTTATCTTTGAGAAATAATTTACAGCATAATTTCAGGTAGAGTGTATCAAAAGTTACAGGTTAATACATATAATCATTTAACATTACATTATAACAAACATCTATAATACTTTTAAGTTCAAGAAGTGTGGTTTGAGTTGTGTTGTGTTATAAATTGTCTGCTCAATTATTAGCTTTTCAAAATTTTGGCATATAAGTGGTGGCATCATCTAAAACTCAGTCCTTAATTTTAATCATTCATCATGGAGAAATAATGTACAGCATAATTTTATGTTGGAAATGGATTCCAACTAAAATGTAGTCCTTGCATTTAAATGTTTAATGATAATGATAGTTGTCAATCATACAGGTATTGAATCAGTTTTCATACTCACTCAATGAAAATAACTGAAGAAGAAGCAATTTTAAAAAGATTATGACATACTGTACATACTTATTAAAGGATGTACTTAGGTGAGGTTAGGTGAAAATTTATAAATCAAGAATTTGAAATTGATACTATAAGCTGGTAGAGCATTCATTAAGGATAAAAATAAGCTAAAAATATGGATAGGTCATGGACCTCCTTTTCGAGATATTCTAGATTTAAAAATATGGCGGGAAAATGCTGACTCGGGCTTTTACCTTATATTTGCATTGGTATTATTAGGTCTCAAAGCAAAAGAAAGAAAATTAAGAATCTTCTAAAATTTTGGTAAATGACCTTTCATGAGCTATTAAGTCTTGTATGAAAAAATAAATGGGTGTTATGGGGCAAAATATTTTACATTGTATTGTATGGAAAAACACCAAGGAGTCCAAACATTTGACACAAATTCCAAAACCTCACCTAAGTACATCCTTAACTGTTATAAACATATATCTAAACCTTTCACAATGTATATTAAATAGAAATGAGGAGTGCTGCAACCTTTTGACGCTTGTTCAGCGTATGTTGATAATGGTAGATCTAGTGACTAAAAAGGTTGATAGCTAAGTGTGTTGTATAACATAAGTATCAATATATATGTTTTTAAAAATAATATTGTGATGTCAATACAAATAAGATGTGTGTAGATTGTTGTTATCTATATTTTAATCTCCTTAGTTTACAGCAGAGTATCTTCCTGTCTGTTTGTAAAGTAACATTACAACAATCAAGGTTAATAGTTAACAGCAGTCCATAATATTCTTTTTAACCCTACAAAACTATTACCTCCGTTTTTCATATATAACATATAAAATTACATTCTAACATGTCCAAATTTTCTTCAGTGGTAGTGAAATAGTTTAAATGTCAAGTCATATTTTCTGTAAAAATTTAATACTGTAATATCAAAGTTTTTGTAATTTTTGTATTTTTGCAAAATGAAAACATTTGCAGGAAATAAAATTATTTTCAATTTTGATATTATTTTTTGTATTGATCTTTGCTTGGTATCACTTTAACTATTCTAATTTTTGTACAATGATGAACAAGCATATTATAATAAATGCACTGATACATTTCTAAACTCATAGTAGATTATATGGTATCACATATTAGCATCACTCGGTTGAGTAACAGTCCTCAAATTATCACTCCGACTAATTACATTTTGTACTTCACTTGACTGACTTGTAGCGTCACTCCCACTAGTTACCTCCCCTGACTGACTTGTAGCATCAGTTGGTTGTCTAGTTACCTCCCCTGACTGACTTGTAGCATCAGTTGGTTGTGCGATAGTCCTTACAGCTTGAATTGATTGAGATATGATACTCAACCCAGCAGCTGATCGTGGCACAGTCCCATCTCTGGGTAAATTTTCAGGTCTGAAGAATAATTGTTTTCTAAGAGTAAATTGTGGCATAGGAACTTGTTTGCTTATTTCATAACTGTTTCCAGCTGGGATATTTTCTGTTGATACATCATGATTTACCCTGGTTAGTATGGATATCAAATCTTGGCTGTAAAATAAAAAAAATAAAAAATAAATAGACAGTGATTGAGCAAGAGAAAACATAACGTCTTCTTTTTTTTATTTGAATACTGTGAAAGTACTTTAATTGGTGGGTATCAATTTTCGTTGTTACAGTGATATTTACATGTTCGTGGGTTTTCAAACTCGTGGATTTAAGTTTTCTAGAAAGAAAAATTGAAGCCTTTAGAACCGACAGTTACACTCAGTCTGGATTGAAGGACATTGCTAAGTAAACATTGACTCATAAAAATCGTAGTTACAACACCAAGATAAAGTGATCAACAGATTGAAGACATTAAATGTGTTAATTAGGTCATAAACATGTCACCTAAAGAAAACAGTAACATATGCTATAAACGTGTTTGAATTGTAAAATATTTGACGTAATTCAATATATTCTCTAAATCATAACAGTAGTCATACCTACATGGGTATCTTTCCATGTCTTGATTTGGACAATGGCTGTTTTATTTCGTTGGACACTTTAAGTCATGGATAAAGTCATCCACGAAAACAACGAAAATTGGTACCCCTCGAATAAAAGTACTTTCACAGTAAGAAGATGTGGAATGACTTTCAATGAGCTAATCACTTTCCAAATCAAAATGTTTAAAAAGTGAACCATTTCAAGTCATAGTAAAGCCTTCAATTAACACAAAGCCTTGGCTCACATCCAAAAGCGGGCTTTAAATGGCCCAAAACGATTAGAGTAAAACTATACAAACAGGAAAATCCAACAGTCTCATCTATAAACAAGAGTGTGTCCCAAGTACACGGATGCCCCATCCCAACTATCATTTTCTAAATTCAGTGGACCCTGAAAATGGGATATAATATCTAATTTGGCATTAAAATTAGAAAGATCATATCATAGGTCTCATGTTTACTAAGTTACAAGTTGATTGGACTTCAAATTCATCAGTAACTACCTCGACCAAAATCTTTAACCAAAACCTTAACCAAAACTTCAACCAAAACTTTAACCTGTTACAGGACAGAAGGAAGGAAGCACAGACCAGAAAAACATAATGCATATAAATAGGGCATAAAACAAGAGGCTCTCAAGAGCCTGAATCACTCACCTTGATTTTTTGGTATCTATCTTTTGTTTAAGTGTTTAGGTGACCAATTTCATCGTAGTTTGTTTTTTTGGTTTAATGTATATTAATAAGTGTTTGAAAATGCAGTTTTTTGTCATACTTTCTTCAAAAGCAAAAAAAAAAGTTGTTTGGTGTGAGATTTTTAAGTTTGTTAGGTTTTAAAATATGTAAAAGGTGATTAATTGCATGCATGCACAGTTGACTTAAAGATGCTCACATGATAAACAAATTGTGTAAAATTGTCCTTAAAGGGCAATAACTCTTCAAGGGGTCAATTGACAATTTTGGTCATCTAACTTATTTGCAGATCTTACTTTGCTGAACATATTTGCTGTTTACAGCTTGTCTTTATCATTAATACTTTTCAAGATAATAACCAAAAACTGCAAAATTTCCTTAAAATTACCAATTTAGTGGCAGCAACCCAACAATGGGTTATTAGATTCATCTGAAAATTTCACGGCTGATAGAACTTTACCTTATAAACACTTTCACCCCATGTCAGATTTGCTATAACTGCTTTGGTTTTTGAAATATATTAAGCCAAAAACTGCATTTTACCCCTATGTTCTATTTCTAGCCATGGAGGCCATGTTTTTTTGACAAAACAGAAAATAAAACACAAACTTTATTCTAGATACCTTAAGGATCATTCAGCTTAAGTTTTTTTGGAATTGGTTCAGTAGTTGAAAGATGTTTGAATATGTTTGAAATAGTTTACACCAGATGGACAACGACGACAGACACAAAGTAATGGCTAAAGCTCACTGTTCCTTTGGAACAGTAAGCTAAAAAAGAGAAACAAGAAACATTTATGACAATATTAACAAGCCAGAACCACTGAACAATAGGTTCCTGATTTAGGACAGGTGCAACAATTCAGTGGATTTAAACGTTTTAACTAGTGCCAACCTTCACCCTAACCTGAAATAGTAGTTTGACATTATAACATAAAATAAATATTATTAAGACAATATATATGAACACTGATGTGAAAATGTCAGATTAGAGTCAATGGGTCCTAACAAAAGAAGTTAGGAAAACCACAATCCAAAAATCAATGTTAATCAAAAATTAATGTTTACAATAAAATAACTGAAAAAGTTCATAGTTCCTTCAGCATCAATCATCTAAAAACATGCTTCAATTATTAAAAAGTTCACCAATCAATTTTTAATGAGATTACCATTTTCAATGATAATATGATATTACCAAATTTCAATTATTGATGAGTTTACCAATTTCATTAAATAAATGTGATAAAACAATTTCAATTTTTAAAAATTTGTAAGGGTTCCACAGAACCCAGTGTCTCGCCTACTATTGCTGTTAATTGCAGACTCAACAAAAATGAGGAAAAACATCAATAAAAATTTCCCTCTTGATACTGTCTTTTCATTGAAAGAAGCTTCCAAGTTTGGTAAAAAATCCAGGATAGTTCATGAATCTAATAAATGTTTTATAAACTTTAACTGCAGACTGTATGTAATGTTAACTGGAAGAAAAACTAAGTCCATTTAAAAGTAAAATACGGAAAAAGTGAATTTTTTTTTTACAAATTTACTTCTGAATAATATCTTATGATCAGAAACAAGCTTTTGTCTAAGTTTGGTAGAAATCCAGGATAGTTTAAGAACATTATGAAAATTTTAAAAACTTAAAACCACAGAGTGAATGTTTTGTTTCTGGAAAAAAAACTAAGTCCATTTATAAGAAAAATACGGAAAAGTGGAAATTTATTTTTACAAAATTTTCTTCTTGATACTATCTTACGATCATAAACAAGCTTCTGTCCAAGTTTTGTACAAATCAATGATAGTTTATGAAAGTTATTAAAATTTAAAAAACTTTAACCACAGAGTGAATGTAATGTTTCCTCGTAGAAAAATTAAGTCCATTTATAAGTAAAATACAGAAAAAATGGAATTTTATTTTTACAAAATTTACTTCTGGATACTTTCTTATGATCATAAACAAGTTTCTGTCCAAGTTTGGTAGATATTCAGTATAGTTTAAGAAAGTTATTAAAATTTCAAAAACTTTAACCACAGAGTGAATATTTGTGGACGTCGCCGCCGCCGACGGAATGTAGGATTGCTTAGTCTCGCTTTTTCGACTAAAGTCGAAGGCTCGACAATAATGAATGTAATTACCCAAAGTATTACTTTTTTTTATCATATAATACATGAGCAATATTAAGGTATTCGGCCCATAATTAGCCAATATACAACAAGCAAAATAATTTATATTTTTATCAAGGATTGTGAGTAGGGGTATCTAAGAGTTCTTAATATGAAATAAAAATCCGCAAAATATTTCAGGTTAACAACAGAGCTGGGTTACAGTGACCCCCCTTTTTTGTCCTCATATTCCAAATAAGGGGTTTAAGTAGTATGTAATTTTAAAAAACCTATATAGTATAATTTACTAATCTTTCTTTCAAAAGGGACTTTACATGTAACCTTGTAACCTTAAACAAAAAAATTTTAAAAAAAATTTGCTTTTCTATTTTTAGAACAGTGTTATTGTTACTAATAATAGAAAAAGGGGGAAATTCTAAAATTTGTCAATCTTATATCTTCACCAGTTCAAAAGTAAATATTTAAGCAGAGCATTCAAAATTGACATTCAAATTAACTTTACATATTGTTGCATCCTAAAAAAAAAAATTAGAAACTTTTACCGTACCGATTTCGAGAATTTTCATTTATAATGTCAAGGTCGCAGATCCTAAATGGAGAATTGGTATCACTGTTCTGATGTTATTTGGTATGATTTATGTAAATCTTTAGAAAAACTCAATATACTTTATATAAACTTATAATAATAATTAACTTTGATAATTATGACATGTAAAGGTCAAAAGGTCAAAGGTCAAGGTCATTTTAGGAGCTAAAATAGGACAATAATCTTCCTTTTTGCTAAATTTTCAAAAGTGTATCTTCCTATTGGTCCCATAATTTTCATGACCTTTGTTAATAAAGACCATTTAATTATATCCAAAGGATCAAGGCTTGGTTTCGACCTTTAGGGGTCAACAGGTCAAAGGTCAAGTAATTTTAGGAGCATAAATTATACCATGATCCCTTTTTTGGTCATTTTTTTAAAGTAATCTTTATTAAAAGAATTGCTTCATCTGCAATTCATCTGTTGTGGGAAATAAATTTATGACATGTGGGTTTTTGTTAACTTTATGATCTGCAGTACATAAAGAAATAACTTCAACATTGAGATCAAAAGGTCAAAGGTCAAGGTTATTTTGGGACCTGAAATTAGACAATTCTCTCGTTTTGTTGAAAAATAAGTAATTGAAACATGTTAAAAGTTGGATGAATTAAAAGTATAGTACTTAGTATACATATTTATTTACTTTCATTTCTGTATGCCCTTGAAATTTGACCCTTTGACCTAAAGATTGAACCCTATCCTTTATCTAGTGAATATCAACTAATGGGATCTATTGGTTGAAACATTTATTTTAGCAACATAGTAAAATACATGTATGGATGTATGTCCTGTTTGTATATATATGTGAAAAAATAAATAATGTGTTATATAGTGCCAAAGATATTTGTTTGAGGTTTTTGAAGAATGTAAACACAGACAATATTTAAAGTTATGCCAAATATTTCCAATTTTGTCACTGTGTAACACCAGACATCACAAAAACAGCATCAGGCTTTATTGAGTCCAGAGGATAGCTATTATTTGATTTCATACCAGCATTAACTACAGGTCACTAAAGAATACCCCATTATTCCTGTTTCACATTGAACTCAGGTCAATTATCTCCCTTGAAATATGTCTGATCAGGTTTATACTCCTTCATGCACATAGTAAAACATAAATTCAATAAAATTTCAATATTTATTTGCAAATTATACTTATATTTTTTAAATAATTAGACAATATACGTATAGTGTCTTGAAATATGAAATTTATTTGTATGAGGCTTAGAAACGGGGGAAATGCGAGGTTCTACCGAGCATTTCCACTGTTTCGTGCCGAATACAAATACATTTCATATTTCAAGACACTATACGTATATTGTTTTTATACTGAAATCGATAAAAAAATTAAACAAAAAAACAAAAAAACTATGTAACAAATATTGATAAAAAAAAAAGTGTTTGGAATTTCCCTCTTGGAGTACCATTTTGGGGTATTTCCCTACGACCGTAGTCCAGGCGGTAAGACATTGACATTTTAATGAATTAAACAGGGAAAATGAACTTAATTAATAACATTTAATAAACATGGTATATAAATTACCAATTTGAAGACATAACAAGTTTAAATTCATTAAAGTTTGACCATTGTTACTTCACGTTGTCATGGTTGTGATGTGACGTTGTTGATGAAATACAGTAGTTCCGGTAAGTAGGCGGGGCTTAAAGGTTAGTTGAGGTCATTGACGTATAAAGCTTACGTTTATACGTATAGCTTTATCTGTATAGTAAAATAGCTGATTGCAGTATAAAGTATAATCATGGTCATGATGGTAAAAAGGATACAAATAAATAAGATCATATTTATATAATAAAAAAAGACTTTTTCTATAAAATATGTCAGTAAAGCAAATTCTAATTGAATTACAAATACATGTTCAGTTTAAAAAAAAAAGAGAAAGCTTACAAGAGTGGACAACCAGAAATGTCACACCTGTTTCAATGTTTATTATTGACTTATATTGAATTTAAAAAAATAATGTTACACTATATATAAATGTAATACATTAATTTAGCAAATTTATGTATTTGAGATAAAGGTGACATAAAATGTTGATACATGAAGGCTGAATAATCATTTCATACAACAAATTACAAGAAAACTGAACTTTGACTAATAAATCACACAATGTGGTCAATTTGAGAGAAAACAAGTAAGCACAATTCATTTTTATTCTAAATGGTAGCAACTTTTAGAAAAAATGTTTATAAAGTCATTTATGAGTTCACAGAAAAATAATGCATGATAGAATATTTTGAATACACAAATATACCAAAAAAATTACACATACATACAAATTTATAATAACTGCTCAAACATAGTACTAAAGTATAGATTATAATACAAGTCATGACATAAAAGATCACTTCTTCAAGCAATCTCACAATTCTGAAAACATATTGCCCATTTTTTGTACCACAGAACACATTAATTTTTTATCATTAGAAACTCTTGGCTTACCAAAAGCAGTTTTAGACATAAGAACATCAATAAGTCCATCTTCTCCTTTACGAGTATAAATAAGTTTTAAATGAGCACAGTTCAAACCTGATCCAGCAATATTCTCTGCTGTTGTCATTTTCATTACACCGCTAGCAATCAGGGGATGAAAGCTTGGCAAGTTTTTAGCTTTTGCCTTGATGAAGTTTTCTTGCAGTAAATGAGAATTAGAATTGTAACAAAGTTTAAGCATTAGTTCTTTAGAAACATTAGCAGCAATAAGTATTTTATCAAGCATATTTACATCATCCACAGCATTGTGGGCATTATATTCCTCCTTACAAAAATGTTGTGCTAAAAATGGCTGATTATATTTTTCTATTTTGGGAAAGTTTGATCTAAAAAGGGCCAATGAGTCTATAAATCCCATAACAATCTGAGTAAAATTATCATACATATTACAGTTATAAACAGCTGTTGACAAAACCCGAAAATCAAAATTTTTCCCATTATGTGCTACAAGTACAGCATTACTGAATTGATTTAACCACATAAAAAAATCAGATATGGCAACCTTTATATTAACAAAGTCTAGTTCAACCCCTTTGTAAAAAAGCTTTCGTCCATCCCAAACAATACCAGTCACCTTTTCGGCTTCATTAGACATTGGTAGCTGTGGTGGTATGTAACGGTTGAAACTGGTTTGAGTTCTGTGTTCTTTGGCAGCTATCTGTACTATGTGAGGAATGATGTTTCTTCTGACTGAAAATATACAGAAAATCAATATCAAAATTTTAGTTTTTCCAGATGTTTGTCCAATTTTGTTGACCATTTTGAAGGTGTTTTGTTTTCATATTGTCTACAGTATCCCTTTGTAACATAATTATAATGAAAGTGCAATTATAAAGATATATCCTCTATTGTAACGATTATGAAGCCATGATAAACAATGAAAGATATTACAAAAGTTATTACTAGTTCTATATAGATTATTGTTGGTCATCTTCACGAAATTGATTTTCTCACTATAGGCGTTAATATGGAGAGTGAGAGATTGAGTGAAGAGGACCTATCATAATCTGTGTATTGCTGTTTTGCCCATGACTAAAGTGACGCTTGCATTGACAATGCTTAGAGATCAGCAATAATTTGAATCAATATCAATGTTTTTGTTCAATGAAACTTTTTTGCTTTTGATCTTCAAAGGAAAAATTAACAAAACAGCAATAATTTGAAATATTGATGTCAATGTGCAATTAATTATCTTTAAAATTATTCTTTTTTCAATTTTTGTTTCAGAAAAATACTTACTCAAATCTGTAGTTTCTAAATCAATGATGACAAAAGTTGGGTTGTCTAAAGAGGACACTGCCGTAAATAAAGGCTTGGGGATAGCATCTGGAATCCTCTCAATGTCCTCAGCTTGTTCACTAAAACTTATTTCTAAAAAAGACAACAAAACACATGCATTATGGTATTAAACAAAGGACCCTTTCCATCAATTTCTAAACATTATTTATACCAGGGATTATGTAACTTTTGATATTGTCTTACATTTGTATATATGCGATACTACTCAAACCGCAGTTAGGAGCTGTCTTAAAACTAGCATTGAGGTGAGAATGAGTTCTCTTTGTTGAAAATATCACTTATTTTACAGATGAAGAACAGCAATAAAAACATGGTTCCTTTGCGGGAACTTACGTTCCTTTTTTTTTTTTTTTTTTTTTTTTTTTAACTTTTCAGGATATTTTTAACCATATCCATTTTAATCCATTATAATATATTCATGTTTTTGGAATTCCTAGTAAATCCTAATAAAACAACTTGACTCATATTGCACTCACCAGATTCATAGCTGGCTCCTTCTGTTGCCTCACAGGCTCCTTTGGATGTAATTCTTTCTTCTTTAAGTTTTAATCGTCTTAATTTTTGTTCTGGTAATTTTGATTTCTTTTGCCGTTTTTCTCTTTCATGGTCTTTCTTGGAATTGTAAGGGACTGTGAAACTTCCAGGAGAAAGTCCATGTCTTTTGAATGTCTGTAATTACAAAAAAAGATGTTTATTTATCAAATAGTTTGGTATTATATAATTACATCTTTAAAGACTTTAGACTTTCTTTGGGGAGGCTCAATCTTCAATAATCAAATTTAATTCAATAATTTGTTTACTCCATTAGTCAAAATACAAAAAACAGGATAAACATTGAAGCAGAAGAATGCAGATACCATAATTTATAATTTTCAACAAATATTTTGTTTTGCTAAATAGTAATGCATTTTAATGATAAATTAAGTTTGTCATTTATATTTACACCCGTATTTAAAAAAAAAAATGTGACTTAAATTTACAGATAAATTCTATTGTCCAATTGCAGAAATATGTTACCTAAATAATGAATTGTAATTGGATTTCCAATGGAAATAGTCACTACCTTCAACAAGAGTGCACACACTGAAATGTCTCGCCTTCTTTACTAATCCTTGATACTATCTTGATAGACCTAAATATAAAGCTTTGTTACAACTGTAACATAAACTCAACATTAACCAAGAAAATGAAACATTGATCAATGAACCATGAAAATGAGGTCAAGGTCAGATGAACCATGCCAGGCAGACATGTACAGCTAACAATTCTTCAATACAACAAATATAGTTGACTTATTGCTTATAAATAAAGAAAAACAGACCAAAACACAAACACTTAAAACTTAGTAATGGACCGTGAAAATGAGGTCAAGGTAAAAAAAAACCTGCGTAAATGACATATTGATCATAAAATATTCCCATACACCAAATATAGTTGACCTAATGCATAAAATATTAGAAAAATAGACCAAAACTAAAAAACTTAACTTTGACCACTGAACCATGAAAATGAGGTCAAGGTCAGATGACACCTGTCAGCTAGACATGTACACCTTACAATCATTCCATACACCAATTGAAGTAGACCTATTGCATATAGTATAAGAAAAACAGACCAAAACACAAAAACTTAACTATAACCACTGAACCATGAAAATGAGGTCAAGGTCAGATGACACCTGCCAGTTGGACATGTACACCTTACAGTCCTTTCATACACCGAATATACTAGACCTATTGCTTATAGTATCTGAGATATGGACTTGACCACGAAAACTTAACCTTGTTCACTGATCCATAAAATGAGGTCGAGGTCAAGTGAAAACGGTCTGACAGGCATGAGGACCTTGCAAGGTACGCACATACCAAATATAGTTATCCAATTACTTATAATAAGAGAGAATTTAACATTACAAAAAATCTGAACTTTTTTTTCAAGTAGTCACTGAATCATGAAAATGAGGTCAAGGACATTGGACATGTGACTGACGGAAAGTTCGTAACATGAGGCATCTATATACAAAGTATGAAGCATCCAGGTCTTCTACCTTCTAAAATATAAAGCTTTTAAGAAGTGAGCTAACACCGCCGCCGCCGGATCACTATCCCTATGTCGAGCTTTCTGCAACAAAAGTTGCAGGCTCGACAAAAACAATTCTTGAAATCAACCTTTGAAATGACACCATGCACAGAAATGACATGCAAGACAGAAAAACATAAAAAAATAACATAAAAATTTCATTTTGATTAACCTCGGACAAGTAGTTTCTTCCTTCATTAATACAGGCAGCAGAGGCTTTTACTCGAAAGTCCAAGCTTTCACTCTCTCCATAGTGCAGATGTTTTGGAGCACGCAAGGAAGCTGCTCTATTTGCATGCTCACATGCCTGGCTAGACCCTAAATCTGCATAAGAAGCTGCCTTCAAAATGACTGGCTCAAAAAGGTTTTGCAGTTTTTCTCGTAAAACAGGATCCGATAGTGGAGCCTTGTATGGTAAGCTTCTATGAACGTATTTCACACTAGGTTTCCTTTTGTAGCCACAGAACCTGGGTTGACACAGGCTATGATCCCCAAATTGGTGTGGAATTAATGCTTCCAGGTTATTTTTCATGTCATCTGGTTGACCTTGATTTTTGGCAAAAACATATTTGATGGATTTTGTCAAATGTCTTATGACTAAGCTGCTAATTTTCAAATTCTTGTTATTTTTTTGTAGATCATATAATCTGGTAACAATGTTTTTGATGGTATGATTTTTGTCAAATTTTTTAGTAACTGTTAAATTAAGTTCAGATTTTAGCCTTGCTATCAATGTGTTATCCCCATCTCCCTCGATAGTCTTTACAGGGGTTCCTTGTTCCAGTAGCTCTTTGACAGCCTGCATTCCTGCTTGGCTTTCCATCAATCTAGCTGACCCTCTGTGATTCCACACACATCTGTGTGGTCTTGGTTTTCTACCTGGCCTATTTCTCTTCCACCATTTGCATGTTCCACAGGTACGATGCTTAACAATTGTTTTGATAACTTAATTACCATACTCACGCTTGCTCATCAAAAATGTATGACCTACAGACATATAAATTTTCGCTATTTTATATCAAAAAATAGAAATTAGATGTGAAGGAATTGATTAAAATTGGCCTAATAGTTTCAAATAAAAAGATCTCTATTAGATGATTTAACAGATAATTCATGGTAGCCAATATTTATATTGTTTACCACATTTATGCTCTTTAAGACCTTGACAATCAATAGACTTCAAGATTTTGTAAGAGCTAAGTAGTAAGTATGTACAAAATGGAATGATGGACGGTAGCATGACTAAATCTCTCTCTGTCAATGTCTGGCAAAATTATATAATTTTAAGATAATTTTAAAAATATATATTACCAGTTAAACTATCAAATCCCCTTTTCTGCCATCCATGGTCAGCACAAACAGTCATTCCAGAAAAATTAACAGCTGGCACAGATTCATTTCTGTTGAAAAAAAGCAAACAAATTCAAAGATACACACTAAAGAACAGCAATCAACATGTCAATATTTCAGTGGAATAAATCACAGTTGGTGTGCTGGGTCACCAGACACATTTTTTAAAACTAGATACCCTAAGGCAGCAACCATTTGATTTTCGGGGGGGGGGGCTATGTTTTTTTTGGAAAAAAAAGTTTGTTTCTAGTTTTTGTTTGTTTCACCCTCAGCGGCCACTATATGTACCGGGGGTAATGCTAAAATTGAAAAAAAAATTGTTTTCGACTTGTTGCAAAAAAAATAGATTGTTTGTCAACTAAAAAATGGTGGAAATGATTTCTCTGTCTAACATGACATCCCTAAAACGCTTTTTTGACAAGGCAGTATTAAAAACAACATTATTTGGCTGTATTAAGATTAAAATTAAGAGTTCCCGATTTTAAATAAATTGAAATCCAGACATCCCTAAATTCAAATAAAGAATTTATAGATCCCAACAATTAGGTCAATCCTGTAATCACGACTTAAAAACACCAGATCCTGGATTCCCGATAAAGGTCCTACCCACTTCCCCATATATGGCTATGAAGTATTCTATGATACAATTTTGATGATTCCTAATAACAATCACACACAAAAATCACCCCCCCCCCCCCAAAAAAAAAAAAAAAAACAACAAAAAAAAACTGCTGTTCATTTTATTGAAAATGTCTGTTTATGAGGAATAGTGCTATAACTCATCACTTTAGAACTTCAATAAAAAGGTGTTTAACATGTTCTTAATTTGTGTTAATTAGGTCATGCATTTGTACAAACTTCCTTCTTTAAAATAAAAAAAAAAACTCCCTTTTTTTGTATGCTTTCTGCATACATCGTTTGTACATGATCATAAGTCTTAAAAAAACATGTAAACATGAAAACTAACCTCTTTTCAGCTTCAAATGCCTCTCTGCATCTTTGATCCATACTTAAATTGGCAAAACCTTCTATCATTTCCCCTGCTCTCCTTTCCATAACTTTTAAATTCTTATGTGAAATAGGTGGCAGGTTCAAAGTGGACAGTACATTGTTTACCCTCTGAGGACCACCTAAGGCATCAATCATTGCTGAAAAAAAAGTAAAACATTATATATACATCATTGTACATTATAACAACACTTGTACATGCATGTATGTTTAATTTAAGTGCAGACATTTTTGACAAAAGCTTTTCTCAGCAAAATAAATTTGAGTTAATATATGCTGATCATATTCCTCTGTAAATGTTTTATAAATGAAATGTATTTTCACAGATTAAAATAAAAATATTGTCCGTTCATCTTGCTTTTTTTTATATATCAAAAAAGCTGTGGAGTCTAACATCTTTTATTTCCCAAAATATCATGCAAAATTTCCTACATGTAAGCAAATATTACCATTTGTAAGAAAATAATAAAAAATGGTGTCTCAAGAATAATGCTTTTAAAAAATGATAAATATCTCTCATATATTTCTTACTAAGTACATGTACATGTAACTACATTGAAAAAGTTTCTATTGTAGGAGTAAAACAACTTTTCATATAAAAAGTTAAAGTAAAAGAGATCTTGAAAATGATTTTGGCTTATAAACATGATAAATACTATAATTCAGTCCTATTTTTAGCAATCTGCTCATGAATAAAACATTCTCTGATTTCTCATCCAATGTCTTGATGAAAAGGAATCCGGGTCCGTTCGCGCCCATTCACGTTCGCACCCACTCATGTTCGCTCCCTTTCACTTTCGCACCCTACATGTTCGCACCCAAAGTCCGTTCGCACCCTACATGTTCGCGCCCAATTTCAACTCTTTATCATGTTTTGGTTAGTGTATTACTATAACTTTGTTTCGTTGACTTGTTTCAAAATGAAGTGAGATTCTGACTACATTTTTTTCTTTGGAGTCTTGAATAAATTTTATCATGTTTTGGTTATAATAGTGTATTGCTATATTTTATTGTTTCATTGTTTCAGATCAAAGGGACCAAGCTGTTAAAAACAATTATCTTTTGTGTTTTTCATTTATAATCTTCAATCTTTTACTCATACCAGGGAGGCTTTTTTCAGGTGTTTTTAAGCTCAAAATTGGTATCATGTAGAATGTTTTTATTTTGGGATTATAGACCAGATTGAATTTATTTTTATCTCAAGACCTCAGGATTTCTCTTACTTGTGTTTAAAAGCCCAGGATTTTTGGATCAGGACCCACTTAATCCCTCTTAAAATACATGTATGGGGTACCCGTGTGTGAGCGGGTGAGTGGACTAAAACTTACATGTATTTATTTATCCTGTCTTGATATAATGACAATGAAATTGAAGGAAAACCAACCATTTTTCTGTTTCATGAAAATCAAACCGGAAATTGATAGATACAAATCTGGGTCTGTTCGCCCTGTTACACATTCGTCCTAAATCCATTCGCCTATTTTTTTTTGGCATTGTTGTTAAATTGCAGAATATTCATTGGTCATGTTCAAAGTTTGTTGAAAAATCGCAGAATATTTGCATTATATAACTAATAACTAGTAACGAACTCAGGGTGGAAAAAACTAGGACGTACCAACCTACGGCAAGTATGTAATCTGACAGGGTGAACATACCAGATACATGTACAATGTTAAATGATGAATCGGAATGAAGGATAGATACAAATAATAATTAATAATAAATAAATACTGAAAGGCATACTAAATTGTTTCTTACCTGCCCCAAGCTTAGTATTCACACAGAAACTTGGCATGCCCTTGGAACTTGGGTTTTCTTTGTGCGTTGATCCATATGGAACCCTGTTCAATTCCTGGCACGATGTGCACTGGATATAAAGATAGCCACCCAGTCCACACTTCATCTCTCCTTTTATAGTCTCGTGGCTTAATATAAGAGGGCCGTTATAACACCTCGAACAAAATTTAAGATGGTCCAGCAGTGTTCCCCATTCCACCAATCTTCTCCCCGAATGCCAGGAGGTACTGGTATTTATCTTTGTACTCCCCATAAGTTTGTCAATGCCGGGGCAGCAAACGGCACAGCCTGTTGCTCCGGCTATACACAAGTGTCCCACACCATAATTGTGGTCAATCTCAATGTTTTCTGCAACTTCAGGTTCACTTGTTTCTTGTAGTGTCTTTGAAAACCTCCCCCGTTTGTCGCGACAGACGACCGAGTCGGCCATTTTGTGTTATTGTTTACATTGGATATGATTATTACGTTACTTCCAAAACACATATTCGGACTTAAAATTAGATATTTCAACTAAATTAATCAATTTAAAATGGAAACTGAAAGAATATTTGTATTTGTCAAATTTTTTAAATGTGAAAAATAAAATTATGGAAATCGCCGGAAAATACCGAGGTGAAAAGATAAGATCGACCTCGGTAGACTTCGACTAATTTTAGTCACGTGGTCTATTATGGGTCGGATACCTTAAATTTAGATCTTAACCTTTTGACAATTTTTTTAAATCTCTCGATCTAGTTTTGTTATTAAGATAAATTTTACCAATGTACCCTCTTTCTAGCACTTTTTTATCATGTTGTTGTAAATCAAAGGGATACTACCACACAATCCCTCTCTTAAAGATGTACTTAGGTGAAATTAAAAAATTCAAGAATTCACAATTGATACTATAAGCCAGAAGAGCATTAGTTAAAAAACAAATATTTTAAAAATATTGATAGGTAATGGAGCTCCTCTTGGAGATTTTTGAATTATAAAATATGGCGGGAGAAAGGATGGCTCAGACTTTTACTTTGTTTACATTGGTATTTTTTGGGTCTCAAATCGTTAGAAAAGAAATCTAGAATCTGCTTAAATTTTGATAAATGACCTTTTATGTGCTTTTGAAGTCTTATGTCAAAAGAAAAGTGGGTGTTATGCAGCAATTTTTTTGTACCCTGTAATGATGGGGAAAAAGACAAGCAGTCCAAACATCTGACACAAATTCCTAAACCTCACCTACGTACAATCTTAAAACAAATCCAACTATTCATTCTTACCTATTGGCATATAGATTCAGATTTTCGGTGAGTTTCCGTATGTAAAACGACCCTCTTGTTCGACTTCTAAAGGATGTATAACCTGTAACAGTGGCATAGCCAATCAAAAAGTCTGATTCATCTGGTATAATTTTGGAGTTATTTGACCGACCTACATCCTCAGCATCTGTCTCAGGAAAGCTTTGACCTTCTTCTAGATCTGATGGACCATCAGCTTGTATTGATAAATCAGTTTGGTTTATTCCTACAATTAAAAAAAAAGAAGCTTTATATGTAAGCTAAATCTTGATAACATACATTGATAACATTATAGATATATTACTGTAAACTAACTTAATTCATTGTGACTTTCCTGAGTAGAAAAATTTACCAAATATAAATAGTCACCAATATTTGAAACTTTGAACTTTCCTTATTAAACTAAATCAGGTTAATTTGAAAATTGCAAAATTAAAATCGTCACGAAATGGACTAAAAAGGGCTAAAACAGAAAAAAGTATCCACAATAAAAGGTTTTTCGCAAAAACGATTGTTTATGCAGTTGTTATAACATGGGGTTTTGCATTTTAAATAAATATATATAAGACCATGCAAGGTAAGAAAACTTGAATTCAATTTGTCTATATTATTGGGTTATAATTATATATAAATAACATGTGCATATTAAGTTATTTTTAAGATAAAATCATTCGAAAAATTAAGAAAATTTTTTGAAAGATCAAAAATTAATAAATTTGATATCAGCACTTCAATGCTTCAGGGGCAATATCTTCAAATAGGTGATATTTTCAAAAATTTTCAAGGTAAATAAAAGTTGCTCTAGTCTGACCAATTTAACTGTCAGATTTTCTCTAACTGCTAGTTTTTAAAATATTAACCCAAGCTGAAATACCCCAACCCTTGTTCAATTTTAGACAAGACAGCCATGTCTCAGCAGATTTCTCACTAGGAATTTTTCATGGTGAGAAATGGTGAGTCCTGAAAGATTTTGAAGAGTTCATGATGCATGATGATGCATGTAACTTTTTGTGTCTTAATGTAATGAAACATGACTAAAATAAAACGAAAACGATGTGTGTTGGATTGGTAGTTTTTATTAAATTTATATCAATAAAATTGATGATCTTTTAATAGTTATTATATAAAAAAGAAGATGTGGTATGATTGCCAATGAGACAACTATCCACAAAAGACCAAAATGACACAGACATTAACAACAATACGTCACCGTACGGCCTTCAACAATGAGCAAAGCCCATACTGCATAGTCAGCTATAATAGGCCTTGATAAGACAATGTAAAACAATTCAAACGAGAAAAATAACGGCCTTATTTATGTAAAAAAATGAATGAAAAACAAATATGTAACACATAAACAAACGACAACCACTGAATTACAGACTCCTGACTTGGGACAGGCACATACATAAATAATGTGGCGGGGTTAAACATGTTAGCGGGATCCCAACCCTCCCCTAACCTGGGACAGTGGTATAGTACAACATGAGAACGAACTATAAACATCAGTTGAAAAAGGCTTAACTCATCAGATGGACAAAAATATTGTTCATTACAACATAAATAACAGACTTCTTTCTATGTCTATCAATTATTGACGTAGTGGATCATTGACTCTTGGTCTTTTACTTTGAACTGATGATTCTATGTCATCAGGTTCTCATTTTGATAATGATGTCATTTTGTTAGACAAGCTAGTACCCAGTTAATTATTATTAATTTATTTTAATTATATTAATTTATTTAATAATTTAGTTAGTAATCCCTTTGATGTTGCATCATTATAATTATTGGTGCAGGACTTTTGCGCTTTTTCAAAGGACATTTGCACTTTTTATTTTGGACACTTGTACTCCAAATCATAGGACATTTGGGCTTTTAAAAAAAGGACATTTGCACTTTTGCAACATTTGGTTTTTATGATAATCCTCCTGTTTTATCTAAAAAATCATTGCATAACCCTTTTCATAGCACATTGATATATGTTTAAAGTTTCTATACAGCTAAAACTAGTTCAAATTAAACATTTTAAAGGCACAAAAAAAGTACATGTTTCTGATATATGACTATAAACTTTCCTCTGTACTAGACCTACAGGCTGAGCTGGATTTTCAACATGCTAGTTCACAAGGTAACATTTCACAGGAAGATATGTCACCTTATCCAGACACGTTATTCCAACTCCAAGCCAATCAGTCTTTGCTTTTATTCCTTAATGCTGTCTGCTTAGGGGAGAAGCAGCAAATTCCAATTTAAGTTTTCTTGTTTGACTCAGCGGCTGTTAGAATCCATAACCTCCCACCCTCAAGGCAAACATGATTTTTAATTTTAGTTTCTTGTGTATAATTTAGTTTTAGTTTGGTATAGTTTAGTATGAAATCCATTAACACTGAACTAGTATACATATTTGTTTAGGGGCCAGCTGAAGGACTCCTCCGGGGTGGAGTTTCTTGCTGCATGGAAGACCCATTGGTGGCCTTTGGCTGTTGTCTGCTCTATGGTGGGGTTGTTGTCTCTTTGACATATTCCCCATTTCCATTCTAAATTTTATTCCATGAGACTACTGGGGCGGTTAATCTAGCTCACTTAGAAAAATCTTACCTGTTTGCCTTTCATTTCCTTGACATGCCTGTATAAAGAACAGCTTTGGTTTATTTGCTAAGCTCTTGCACTTTGAGGATCTAAAGAATGATGTTAAGTATCTGATAGCAATGTCTTTCCCGTCCACTCCATAAACTACATGCTCTCCACCATGTGACAATATACATACAACCACAGCGTTATACTTTGAATGATCAAGTGTAGACAAACCATGCATCACTGCAAACATATCTTTTGCTGTTAAGTCTTTGTATATTGTCACAATGAATCCAAGCTTCAAGAAAGTTTCATCAAGCATCCCTACAAAAACAATTAAAATGTCAATATTAAGAATTAATTAAATAATAATCAAGTTAAAATGAAGGTAATCTAGGTACTGTGGAATCATTTATTTCTGTAGAAACCATTTTTTTCGTGGATTGACGAATACTTGTTTTTTAGCAGATATTTGATTTCATGTTTTTGCCAAAGACTGCATAAAAGAATATAGAAAATAACACAAATATTTTATTTATGCGTTATATCATTTAAAACAATTTTATGTTATCATGATATAGAAATTAACCATTTGCTCTCTTTAATCTCTAGGAGAAATTAAATTCAATACTTTAAATAATTTGACAATTTAACAAAAATGATTACAACAATTTACAATATAAATCAAGCTTAATCTGAGGTGTGACCTGAGGAAATAAAGTCATAATCATTTGACATGAATGATAGTTATTGATCATCTTGACTGTTCATTAGTTTACTTACTAGCATCTTCATCACTTCCACCTCTAGATCCAAAGCCAGACTGAGAATGGAATTTGTTATTGTTGATTATTATACATAAACCTGTAAAAGAAAAGTAGACAATCTGTTAAAAGATTTCTCTTCATTCAAAAACGTAGGTACATTGTTTATATTGATCATCTAATGCAGTTTATTTATCCATTTAAATACAAAACAAAATACATAAGCTTTGTTCTAAAAATCAAAGACATTGATCATATTGATACTAAATTGAACTTCCCTAATTTATTAAAAGGATTTTCAATTTATTCTTTATAATTTGTCAAATAAAGAAATGTTGGATTAATGTGTCTCTCCTTCCAAAGTAAAGGAAATTTTCTGTTCACCTGAGTTAATTTGACGCCACATTTTTTATCCATGTACAACAAAGTGACAATTACACTTTGAGAACAAAACTTGAGGGCCCTAGGTAAGCAATGGACCTTTACCAGTAACTAGTGTCATGTTTTGTTCACAAACTACAACAAGTGAAACTGTGAGCTTCTGCTCACTGATGATACCCCCGCTCAAATACTTGACAGTAAACAGGAAGTTGTTGAGTGATGAATCTGAAACCGCATCACAGGGTATAGCTGAATTATATAAACCCTGAAACCAAATTTCAGAAATCCCTGTAATGTATAGTTCCTAAGAAAAATGTGAAGAAAATTTTCAACTTGGATGTCATGTGTAAAATGATGTAAGTGTTCATTTTAACAGGAAGTTGTTGAGTGATGAATCAGAAAACGCATCCCATGGTATAGCTGACTTATATAATCCCTGAAACCAAATTTCAGAAATCCTTGTAATGTAGCATGATGTAGTTCCAGATAAAAATTGATGAAAATTTTTCAACATGGACGTCATTTGAACAATGATGTAAGCTAAGTGTTCAGTTAACAGGAAGTTGTTGAGTGATGAATTTCTGAAATCCTCGTAATGTAGTTCCTGAGAAAAATGCGATGAAAAATATTCATGGGACGGACAGGACAGGACAGATGGACAGATGGATGGACAGACAGAGATAAAACAGTATACCCCAACTTTTTTAAAGCGGGGGTATAATAACAACCCCTTCATCAATGTTGCATAAGGTCTAACATACCTCTAGGAAAGGCATTCATTTCATATACAAGTACAGGAGAGGCTGTTGGATTCTGTTGTCTACCATTTGAAATGTTTTGAGGCCTGCTGGGTAATGATGGGTTTTGGTCAACTACAGGTGCTCCTGATTCTGAAAAAAGACAGAAAAGAAGCATAAGAATAAATGTGCATATAGTTTCCTACTACAGAACATATATATATATATATATATATACACTAATTCATGATAGTGACTGTTAAAATATGTTAAATTCCATACAAAAAATTACAAATCAGTAGCTGAATAAATTCATACAAAACATGGGCAAAAACAATAAGGGACATAACTGACAAAATCATCAAAATCAAATAGCAACTGTACTTTTATGACGAAGAGACATACAAATGCACAAAACACTACACAAAAAACTTCAGATGTTGATAAACAATGCAAGCACAAGCAAAATCTGTGGTGCTCGAAAGGGCAATAAGTTCTTGTTTCTTATTATTGTAAATTGAAAGGCACAAAGACAATTTTGGTAAATTTTCAAAAAAACTTAGTCGACTAAGGTGTACCTTCTTGATTGAAATTGATCTTCTTTTCATTTTTTGTTTTTTTTGTTTTTTGTTGTTGTTGTTGAAATAAAAACCTTTACAAGAATGTGTTCATAGTACACGGATGCCACACCTGCACTATCATTTTCTATGTTCAGTAGACCGTGAAATTAGGGTAAAAACTCTAATTTGGCATTAAAATTAGAAAGATCATATCATTAAGAACATGTGTACTTAAGTTTCAAGTTGATTGGACTTCAACTTTATAAAACTACCTTGACAAAAAACTTTAACCTGAAGCAGGACAGTTGGATGAAAAAACGAACGGACGGACGAACGAACCAATGAACTGACACACAGACTGAAAAACATAATGCCCCTAAGTGGGGCATAAAAAAAGGAATTCTGAACTTATAAGATAGTCTTAAAGTGGGTGAAATTTCACTCTCAGTATGTAGATACTGGTTATCACCACAAACCAATCACCAGCAATCAACACAAGTGTAACCGGAGAGCACGAATTTCATTACAAAATTGCTCGTCTCCGCTGGGACTCAAACCCGGGACCTCTGTGTTACAAGGCAGCGCGCTAACCGACTGAGCTAAAGAAGTACTTCCTTAGCTCAACCGCTTACGGCTAACTAAGTATCTACTAAGTTTTTCTAAGGGAAGCAATCCCGTCACACTTCCCCCACCTCAAGAGTCATTATACTCTATAATGATGATATCTTCATCTTTTTTATATTTATATTTTAACCTGGCTAGGTAATTCTTCTAACCGTGGGTTATTATTGTTGGGCGCCAATGTAACCGGAGAGCACGAATTTCATTACAAAATTGCTTGTCTCCACCGGGACTCGAACCCGGTACCTCTGTGTTACAAGGCAGCGCGATAACCGACTGAGCTAAAGAAGTACTTCCTTAGCTCAACCGCTTACGGCTGACTAAGTATCTACTAAGTTTTTCTAAGGGAAGCAATCCCGTCACACAAGTAAGAGTACTATAAACAAGTGAAGTATATGTCATAAGTGATCACATGACTTCCTGTAATGGCAATACACGTAGAATGCATTGTCTTGCTCAGCATATTCCCATTTGTCATTCATGATATTAGAAAACAGAAAGTAAGTGCATGACAGATCCTTAAAACCCACATACATTACAATTCATCATCGTTAAACTGTTGACCTGCTGAAGTCTTTTATTTTGTAGTTTCCAAGATGATTGACTGATTGTTGGTTGCTTAATGTTCAAGGGGAAATATATATATTTCATTCATGTTCAGGACAATAGTTTCCAAGAAATGAGTGATGCAAAATATTTGTTGGATGAACAGACAGAAGGAGGGAAAAAAGGACTTAAAATATGTACATTTTCTGTTGTGTTATTCAAAATTATTTACCTAGTGGCTGTGTAGCACCATTTCTATCTGTACTGTCAGGACTACTCTCACCATCTATTGATTGTGGATATCTAGCTGTAAAAGAAATAAAAAAAATAAAAATTTACAACAAAACTAACAATACAATTGTAACAATACTGTCAAACATGTATAAGGTAAACCTTTGGACCAGATAAAAGTTACCTCATTTCTTTATCAGACAACAATTAAGATTAAAAAATCAGTGAGAGGGGGAGAATTAGTTATATTTGATTCAACTGTCAGGAGACTGCTCTTAAATTGGAAACATTCAAATTTTGAGATTTTTTTTTTTTTATTTGGAAAAAAACAATGATGCAAATCAGAAAAAAAAATACAAGCTATTATCTATACTACATTTCCAAAGCTAGCGTACAGCTAGAAACAATTATGATAATTTATATCTTTACCTTGATATTCATCAACAAGCTCCAATAAATCTCCACGATGTAGTGCTTTCAACATGTCTTTAAGTACATTTATATTGGCTGGAAATATTAATAAGTTTTTTTCTAATAGAACAAACAGGGCAAACACATGTTTTACTTTCTGCATTTGTCCTCTCTTAATTCCTAATGCTTTACTAGAATGGAATTTCAACTGTTCAAATTCTTTGTCAGATAAATCTTCTGATATCTTATAAAGTAAAATTCTGAAACAAATAATAAAAAAATATTTTTCTCTGAAACTATTAATGCAAGGCAGGATGACTAGAATAGGTGTTACGATTCAGATGGATTATAAGTGGTTTTTAATTTATATGTGCATGTAAATAATGTAGAAATTTAATTAGTATCACCCTTTAATTATGTAATACTTGTGCATGCCATTAATATATACATGTATGTAATATTTAGTAGAATTACCCAAACATCATTTAAACATACAGATCCATACAAAAGGAGTACTGTATTATGTGTACACCAAAAAGTTTGTACAATTCAAAATGATTATTTAACGGTTGTTTAAAGACACTGTTTTCTGCTCTTTGGTTGGGTTGTTGTCTCTTTGACACATTCCCCACTTCCATTCTTAATTTTACTGTTTTGCATAATTTTACAACATTACAAAGAGGTGTCAAAAGGTTTTCCTTAAAAATAAACATTTTACTGATTTTGTTTCCCCTTTTTGCAATTATCAATCATTGCAAATTATAATCAATCAATCAAACAATTTATTAATAAGTATTTGTTTATATAAAAAAAAAAGAATGGATAGCTATAAACATGATAGATGCATGGGATGGTCAACTACTGTTTATTTCTGTTCATTTATGTAATAGACTTACATGACTTTGTATAGATATCAAATAACAACCTTTTATTCATTTTTGGTCAATTAATATGCAATGATTTTATGACACTGTTACAATAGAATTAAAGAATATATATCATCATTATCATGATTATATTATGAGGAATATATCTTCGGTAACAAAATGGTAACACTAATGAAATGAGAAGTTTAAGACGTATAAGTTACAGAAATACATGTATGTCATGTATGTTGTCAGAGACAGTCATGACAGTGAACTTTTTACATGAATTATGTAACATGAATATTCTTGGATGCACATTGTCACAGTCCATTTTGTATATTGTAATCTACTGAGAATTGTGATCTTTTTTGATAATTGACATATTTGGAGAAACCTCTTTCTGCAGAAAAAAATTATTCAAGAACATTTAAGTCATGTAAATGTGTAAGTGGAGATTCAGATTGAATTTTGACTATAAAAGTCAGAGTGCCAGAATGCAGTCTGCATGAAAATCTTTTCCAACTACTAGCAATGACTAGTCCAAAGATCAATATTCTGACATTTTTCTTAGCAAATACTTGTTAGTCAGAATAATTTTTTTTAGTCTGGGACATCGGACTGGTGGCTAACAGTGCAGATCATGCCATGACCCAAAATAATCTCCCTTAGAACCTAGCTCATGTAGCTATGATCCTGTTTACTAACCTGAATGGTAAAAGTCTGGGATCTGTTTCCATGCCAACCTCTACACGTCTGGAATCTAACTCTAACTTTCTCACTAAATCTTTCCGTCCAATTAATAAAAAACACTCTGCTAAATAACTACCATCATGTAATGCAACATGTTTATTTTTTTCAATGGCACTAAATATGTCTATTGCCATAGTTGCCATTTCTAATTTTGCCGATCCAGTCACATCTCTAAGCAGAAATTTTAATTTCTCAAGGTCATCACTTCCAAGGTCGCTGCAAATTTCCACTAAAATTTGTCTTAACCTTATATTAGCCATTTTGTCCTTTATATCACAACTCAACTTCTTTTTTTATGATTCACAATAATAAAAGTGTAACCTCATACCTGCAATGAAATCAAAAGAATTATAACTTTGCTCAAGTATGATAAGAAGTCAAGGCTATTTTAGCAATAAATGTAATGGGGGTGGGGCACTTATAATCACTATATACATGTAGCTATGTATCATATGCATGTTATTTAATTGCTTTTCCTATTCAAAAAAAAAATGGAGAATGTGTCCCAATGAACACAGATGATGCCCCTGCTTGGATACAACATAATAAAGGGACATAACTCAAAAAAGATAAAAGTGTCAGATGCTATTCAAATTTGTACTTGATCTGTATTTTGTGGTAATAAGCATTGTTTATAAGTTTCATAACATTTGGTTGATGCAAACTTAAACTAAAGAATGGAAACTGCAATCATGGGAATTTTTCCATTTATAAAGAGGCATTTATTACTCTAAAACTGTTAAAGTGACGCCACTTTTTTCAAACATGATCAGTGTTTTGTGGTAATAAGCATTTTGTATAAGTTTCATTACATTTTGTTGAGTCAAACTTAAGATAAAGAACAGAAACTGAACATTTTGCAATTTTCCATTTAAACAGGGGCATAACTCTAGAACAGTTAAAGTGACGCCACAAAAATTGAAACTTGATCTGTGTTTTGTGGTAATACATAATAAGCAGTACGTTTAAGTTTCATAACATTAGGTTGAGGCAAACTCAAGTCATGCAAGTTAGAGAACGGAAACTAATTTTGGGAAGTATGTACAGCAAGCAGACGAACAAGGGTAAAACTTAATGTCCCCTCCTCTACAGCAGGTACCTAATAATATATTCATGATATTAAACCATTTTTTAATCAGGTTTACATTAATCATTATGTGTTCTTATCTTAAATTTAACATGCTCATGGTGCTTAATAAATCACCTTTCTTGTTAAACCTTTATTTTTGATAATTGAAAAGTAAAGAAAGTAGGTATACATTATTTTTGGGGTAATCTGGAGCACACTTGTATGTGCTGGATGTTCTCACCGTGTCAACCCATTGTTGGCCTTTGGCTATTTGTGCTCTTGGTGGGGTTGTTGCCTTTTTGACGCCTTCCCGGTTTCCAATTAATAAAATGTGAATTCTGCAAAAATCGTGAGGAATCCAAAAATGGTTTTGCTTTCATTCTTGACTTTAAGATCATATAAATCATGTCATGCATGTTAATGCTAGACATAAAACATGAAAAATGATAATAATGATAATCGGATATGATTTAACTTAATTCAATTCATTCTATCCTTTAAAAGTGTAATTTTAATGTTTTCCTTAGAGTTTGTGGTCAGTTTGGATGTTCAAATTGTGCATTTGCCAATTACAGATTTTGTTCTGTGAATATTACACATGTTTTAAACAAACTTAAAACTTCCCTTAAAATTTGTCAATCGTACAAACACTGGTTCTACCTCACGCTAAATTGGCTTTTGCCCACGAAAAGCAAGGTAGGTAAAAAGTTTTATATGGGCGCTTTAACATTTTAACAATCTTTCAGCAAAAAATAACTTCTGGAATCATGCAAAAGTATCTATACTAGCTTAACAACAAATTAAAGGTAATTAAAATATTTCTAAACTCAAAGGCTATATACTCATATTACTCACAAATATATTTGCTCACTTAGCTACATTGTTGCTTTTCATTGTCAATTGTAAATTTATGTTCCTGCTAAGGGAGACAACTTAAACAGGGATCCCTTAATTACAGGGTAATTTATAGGATTTGGCAAACAGACTATTAGACATTATTTTTGCCTTAAGAAACGTCACAGTGAAGCAAAACCCATACTGCATCATATAGTAAGCTATATAAGGCCTTACAGTGATCTATAGTTGTTAAATTCTGTGTCATTTGGTTTCTTGTGGAGAGTTGTCTCACTAGCACACATATACCACATCTTTTTATTTTTATTTTCATAGTATAGAAAACCCCACCCTTGTGATGCCTATGGTTATGTTTTAAAAAGCAAAATAAAGTAATATGAGACCTTAATTGCCGAAGAGACATATACTGTTACTCTCCATCAGAGACCAAATGATCACTATTGACCTTCAAAATGAACAAAACCTATACCACATAGTGAACTTTAAAAATGGCTGCAAAATGACAAATGTAAAACAATTCAACAAAATACATGTAGCCATCTTTTATGTATTTCGGAGTTTAATGTGACGTCCATTAACACTGACGCGACTGAACTAACTATACATTTTTGTTTTGGGGCTATCTGATCGAAGCATGTATCCTGGTGCGGGATTTTCTAGCTGCATTGAACATGTTGAAGACCCATTGGTGGCCTTAGGCCGTTATCTGCTCTTTGCAGTCGGAAAGCTGACCCCGGTTTGACCCCATTTCTTAAAGCAACAATGGACGTCATGTGATTACCATATATGGGCATTTTTTAACCAAAAAAAGTGAAGCTCGTTTTTTGGAATTTGTAGTTTTTTGCATGAATTGAAACTAATTTCCTTTTAGGTGAACATTCTTGAGTATATAAGAAATATATTACTCAACTTAATTATGGATTAAACTAATTTTTTTCTCTCAAAATGTGTCTTCAAAGTCAAGGTGTTGACGAAATAAATTGGTCACAGAAAACTAAAATCGTAATTTTCTTTCTTAACTTCTCGGGAAGCTATGCTGAATTTAAATTATGTTATGTAACATAACTTGGACTATAATGTGTCAAATTTGTGCCAGTTGATATGCTAAGATACGCAAATGTGCCAGTTAGATGTGTCGATATTTCTGACGAAGCGGGGCCGACGGTAATTCACGAGTTACGTCCCTTTGTTTGACACTATCATGAACAAACTATTGTTAAATCAAGCAATATGCTGTTATTTACATGTGGATATTATTAAAAATTATCTTATTAAATATATTTTGATACTGTAAACATATGCCAAAAAATAGAGAAACACATTTTATCACTTTTCAGAACTCAGTCCCTGTGAAATAGGCCCTATATGTGTCCCTATGTGCCATAATAGGGTTAATAATTTAATATTAATTTAATATTCCAAGAGTTAATTTAATATTCATGTTTTGGTAAGTATTTTTACTGCTGCAACCAAATTATTTTAACACAGAAATAAATGTCTACTCAATTTATACAAGGGGTAGTCTAAATATTCATGAATAATGGATCAAGACAGTATTAAAATGATAAAAAAACAGGAATTCCTTTTCATTACTGACACTTGCAAGTTGGTTCTACCTTTTTCATTTAAACATAAAAGAGATCATAATGAAAGTGTTCTGAATGTAAAATCTTCATTATTTTAAATTTATAAAAGGAAAATTAGTTTGCAATCCTGGTATGAACAAACTAAATATAACCATGCATGTTGTCTCATTGATTTCATGCAAGTTAAAGTTCTAATGAATGGACTCAAATTATAAAAATAACACACTAAACCAATAAATAAATGGTGCTAATCATGAACTTGAAAATAAATAAGAACAAAATAGACTCAGTAAGATTTTTCTTTTTCTATTTGAAAAAAATAATAATAACATTAAAAAAACTATGCATTTTTACATTTATATAAAAGTATTTCAGAGCAGTTTCTGGGGGCTAAGTCAACAATTATGTTTTAGATCACAAGTCAAAATTAAGTCACACTTCATGTCAGTATGCTTTGAATAAGATTGATTAAACTGATACTCTGAAAGAGATTGTTTGAAGGCAGCAACCATTTGTTTTCAGGGAGGGGGGAACTATGGATTTTTTTCCAGACAAGTTGAAAACAATTCTTCTCTTTCAATTTTAGCATTTCATTTAATGGCAGCTGAGGGTAAAACAAACATTTTTTTTCTCAGGGTCAAAAACAAATTATTTTTTATCCAAAAATTGGAAACAAACTTTTTTTTCTTCAAAACAATCAAAAGCCACCACCCCCTACCCCTACAGAAAATCAAATGGTTGCTGGCTGCCTAAGTTGAAATTTAGGACAATACTTTCTCGTTTACTTTTGCAGGATTCCTTTATCACAAAAAAAAATATTATTATTAACAACGAATGAGTTTTATGTCAGTCATCTTAAGCAGTTATTTAAGGTTGTGCAAAGACAGTATAAGATTTCCTTACCTTGTTTTAGTTAAGTCATACATTTCACTGACTTAAAGAGAATAATTAATCCAGTCAAATATTCACAGCTGATCTCGCATTACTTTTTCAAACACACATACTAAATGTGTGTACATTGACTGTGTTCAGATGCCAGGTGACATCGATGTGTAAGACCGAAAAACTACAATGTCAAAAAATGTCTTTCTTTTGGAATTTAGTTCAAACGGGGTTTCCCAAGGGGTAATAGAACGAATTATACTTTATGATTTTTTTTTAAATTTTGAGATACGTATTATTAATTGTTTGTATAGTACATATAGTCTTTGATAATCTGTGGAAAATAGAAGAAAATAATTTTAAACGACGATCAACGGCATTACGGGATCGTTAAAATACGGCCAATTTGAGATTTTTTTTTCCTTTTGATAATAAACTCCATGCTCAACAAATCGAAATAAATCTATTTCAGACCCTAATGGCAAGTAGGAAACTGAAAAAAAGATAAACTTCCAAATTGGCGCCAAAAAAAAAATCCGCGAAATTAACGCAATTTCAGAATGGCGGGTTTTAATATCAGTCCCATTGTTGTCTTAAGAAAGTAGCAACAACAGTCGTTTCTAAGGGCTTGCTCTCCGACTGTTTGGTCGGGTTGTTGTCTCTTTGACACATTCCCTATTTTCATTTTCAATTTTATTTTATGATTAATGTAAAAAACAATAAACAAAAACAAATTTGATATACACATGATACAGCAACAAACAATTAACATGATTAACACTGATTTACAGGCACCTCACTTGAGACAGGCATATATATAGAATGCCGCAAGTTAATTAATGTTTGTCTCAGACACCAAACCCTCCCACTTCGCCTGGGACAATATTGTAACATGTGCAACTGCTATTTGGGAATCTGCAACACTTGACCCAAGAATTTACTTCGCATGAACTATTGACATCATATAACAATCACTTTCAGTTTTGGATCAGACAATTTGATTGCAATATATCTAACAGAAACCTTTTATGAACATGATGAAGAATAGTAACGGTGGATAAAATATAAATAGCAATAAGGTAAAATAAAAAAATCATGCACATATACATGTATGTGAAATAAATACCTCTATATAGACATGATGGATGGGAGATTGCTTTTTCAACTATTGATTCATCCTAAACACAAAACATGCATGAAATATTTGCTACTAGTACATGCAGTATAGGTATTTGTTTAGGACACTGGCTACGGTTACATGGAAATGTAACAATAATAAAAATATTATTGTTACATTGGAGACTAAATGCCGGAATGCATGGTTGGGTAAGGATCTGTTTAATTACGAATGTAACAATAATTATTAAGGCTACGGTTACATGGCGTTATTGTTACATGAAAAACAGCAATGTACGATGGGACTAGTAATATGTACTAGATAAGAAAAAATGAAGACATTTATTTTATATTTGCAATACATACATTTATTACACACAATTTATTTACTGTAATTTTTTTTATTTACAATGACAATTTCTACAAATCAAGTAAATGGTTTTTAAAGTCCGACACATTTTTTATGAACGAAATTGCGTCCTCCACGGTTACGTGTACATACAGAAGTTCTTAGTATTTAAGTTACAGTTAGCAAACTTTGCTTTTGATGTATCAATTTGGGTCAAGTTGTAAAGCTGTATGAAATTTATGTCTTGATTTTGTTTAAGTTTCACCGGTTTAAAACGCATCCCAAAGTTTTTCACCATAAACAAAATTGGTTCAAAGTATAATGACAGTAATAAGAGTAGGTGTGCAGTTAAATACTTTAAAAAAGAAAAACCATTGAACTTTATGTTTCGCCTTTGACACTCCTAATCTTGAGTAGTATCTTTAAGAACATCAAAAACATTAATACGTAAAACTATTCAAGTTAAACACCATTTGATTGTTGAATAATAATATTTAATATTTATCAGTATTACAAGTATTGTTTAGTACATATGAAAGAATTAAGCAACACAACTATAGAAGATTTAAGTTTAATAAATCTAGCGTACATTACTGTTTTTCATGTAACAATAACGTAATGTAACCGTAGCCTCAGTAATTATTGTTACATTCGTAATTAATCGATTCCTCACCCAACTTTGCATTTCGGTAATTAGTCTCCAATGTAACAATAATATTTTTATTATTTTTATTATTGTTACATTTCCATGTAACCGTAGCCAGTGCCTTTGTTTAGAGGCAAGTTGAAGGACGACTCCGGGTGCATGAGTTTCTCGCTGCATTGAAGACCTATTGGGGACCGTCTTCTGCTGTCTGTTCTACGGTCGGGTTGTTGTCCCTTTGACACATTCCCATTTCCATTCTCAAGTTTACTAGACTTAATCAACCAATCAACTATTGTCGTACTGATAGTGGTATGTCCACTCTCAGCATGCAGACTAAACTATTTGAGGTAGATACATTGTGTACCACAATATTGGATTGTACAATCACAGTAAAAAATCGGTCAAGTTATTCGCTGTTCTTTGTTATACTTTTTTTTTTAGATTTATTTGTTTCGTTTGTTTGGTACCAGGGACAAAGTCAAACACATATAACGAACTTGATCACAAGAAAATGTATCACCTATTAGTTCTTCATTATCTTGGCATTCCGCTTATATATCTGGCATTGTCTATTCATGTCATTCGACGATGATTCGTAAACCGAAACTGAAGGAAAAATGAATTCTAAAAATAGATTATTCGGAACTGCATAAAATAAATCTTTACCAATGTCGGATAAGAACTGTAGTTGAATCCGTATATCTTCTGCCAAGTATTAAACACCTCCAAAATTTTGAGTATTAAAAGACAAAAGGTAATTATCTTTTACCAGTAAAACGATTGTATAAACTTATAAATCGAAAAGTTCGTGCACTAATCCCCGTATCCAGTGGCGGATCCAGAAAATTACATAAGTGGGGGCCCGCTCTAGTCACGCTTCAATGATTCCCTATATAAGCAACCAAATTTTTTCCCAGAAAAGGGGGGGGGGGGCGTTCCCCCTGCCCCCCTAAATCCGCCAATGGTATCTGATATTTTATTTACAATACAATGTTTAGTTTATTATGATTTCAAAAAGAGTCAATAATTAATGTTCCCAGTGGTCTGGAAAAAAAAAAGTAACACTATTTTTAGGATAACTAAAAAAAAAGTTACTTAGAAGTTTCCTTAAGGAATGTAGCTCCCTCTTGCATAGGTCTATTTTTTGTCCGGGTTTGGCTGTACCAGAGACATGATACACATATGTGTGTCTCTGGCTGTACTAAGTCTTATTAGTTATGAGGACTTTAAAGAATTAAGCATCGAACATCGCCGCTGAAGAGACATTCACTGTCGAAATGCTCATTTGGTGTAACACAATTTATCATTTTGTTTTCATCAATTACAATATATCGTATTAGCATGAATTAATTTAAATTCTTGAAACTATATATGTACCACGGATACCACAATGACATTATACATTATTTCTTGCATAGTTTTAAAACTCGAGACTATATTTTGATAAGTCATAGCACACAGGGCCTCACAAACATTTCTGGGCAGCAAAAACATGGGTATGTATTATTGCCCTCCATCCCCCCTTTTTGTTTTGTTTAGAGATTAACTCCGCTGTGAATGTTTTTTTATAGTTGAAGCTTCACCGTGATGATAGATAAAGAACATTAATATGTAAGTTTTGTTTCCTTATGTTTTAACAGAAGAGTGATATGATTTTGGGCCATAAATTTAAATTGGAGTTAGATGTTTCTGAAAAGTTAAATAATCAAGTCTGTATAGTCCCCTCATATTATGGAATATAATTCCAAGCAAATGTCGTAGTACAGTACACTTTTTCATTGACACCAAACCATGCATTTTATTATTATACTTTAATTTTCTGTCAGATTACTGTGACAAGCTTTATTACCATTAACATATACGAGTTGCCTTTCCCCTTATACATGTTATAATCATTGTGTAAAACAAATATTGTGTGAATAAACAAAAGATTAAGCAAAAAATTATCACTGTGTAAACATACTCTATTATTATATTTGAAGTGATTATATCAATCGTTGTTGAAAAACAAGCTAATATATTTAATACAACAGACACGGGTTTGTTAAGAGCTAAAATGATGATTTCTGTTCTCTGTTTGCTTATCATGCATTGTCAAGGCTTTCTTCTGGATACAGGAACAGGACAAATATTAAATTTTGGATTAAAAAAATCCCACTTTGAGCATCTGGTTCGCAATTTTAAGCAAAGCTTGAAAATTTGTATAGTCATTCGTGTAGGGATTTATTTTTTTCCTTATTGTCACTTATCACAGCTTCAAATTGAACCCGATCTTAATAATTTACGACAAAGAATATTTGCTCCAAAAAATTTATAACATTGTTTAACTTTTTTGCAAAATTGCACAAATCCCCAATTATCAGCATCAATTTTCTCGAAAACGAGCACGGTGACCTATGTTTTATTTTGTGTTTTATTTTATAACTCGCTAAGGCCTACAACATATTTAAAAATTAAGGAAATGACATTTTATCGAGAAACTGTATCGGATGCCCTTAATGAACCACGACGAGATACGGACAAAATATCGCCTTTTTGACAACTCAGTTGCAAAATAAATTTGACAATCTTGAGCAAAAATTGGCTAATGTGGAAAATAATGGAGCAAGTCAGAATAATATGCCTACGAATGAATATCGGGCACTGGAACAGAAATTAAATGAAGTGCTAAACGATAATGTGGATCTGAAACGAGAAAACATGAATATGAAAAATGAAATGGCAGCAATGAGAAATGCACTGTCAGCATTGAATAATGCATCAACCGAACATTCTCGTAAAATTCAGGACCTCGAAAACTTTGATGAGTAAGGCCGTTTTTAAATGACTTTTATAATATGGTTTAATGTTGTGCCGAGACACCATTGTTCCAGGTTAGGTTGAGGGATCGCCTGCAGCATTCAATAAGTTTTGATCCTAATTCCAGAGTCTGTGATTCTGTGATTGGCGCTGCGTGCATAATTAAGGCCAGTAAGACCCCTTTTTGGCTCTAAAATATAGCTGTTTAACTAAGTTCTTAAAATGTAAAGTTTTAGCTATTTATTGGAAAGTAGAATACTTCTGTTCCATAAATATTGGCTGTTTTGGACAACACAATACACGTGTATCAGGGACTAACATAATCAAGTCATGCTTAATTACTGAAATCTTAGCATTTGGGTTAATTTCTAGACGGTTTCCGTATGAAATGGGAAATTGCCACTTTCCAAACAGTTAATTACCCAAACCAATTTTACGTCAAACATTTCACCGTTATTATACAATAATAGTGAAGAAAAGGGATAACAATAAAAATTATCATCGATCAGATAATTTCACTTTGGAGTAAAACTTAATTAAAGTATGCTAGTAAGTCAATACTCGTTTTAAATTTCAGAAAGTTTTATCACCAAAAGAGGAATCTGATTTTCTGTTTCCCACTGACTTTAACACAATATTTACTTATGGTGTGCTGTTACGCCACTGCCCCAAGTTTGAAAAAAATTGGGAGGTGAGGTATTGAAATAAATTATACTGACGGACTTTAGAAACGCAGCACTCGATTAGTGTTTTAGTTTTTATTTCAAAATACTCATTATACGCATGAAATTATTATGATTGATAGAAATTCAGTTATTAATTTTTGTGTTCAAGATTAAGTACAGGAAGTATATTGAACAATAATTCAAAATGAATATAAGTCATGATTTGATGAAAAAAAAATAATCAAAATATGTGTTAAGTTCGTCAGTACATATTCAGGTTTTCTATTTGATTAGTGACATACGACATTAGTAACATATTTTAGTTACTATATTTCTATGTGAATAAACTCATTATAGATACCAGGACTAAATTTTATATATACGTCAAACGCGCGTTTCGTCTACAAAAGTCTCATCAGTGACGCTCGAATCCAAAAAAGTAAAAAAAAAAAGCCAAATAAAGTACAAAGTTGAAGAGCATTGAGATCCAAAATTCCTAAAAGTGTTGCCAAATACAGCTAAGGTAATCTATGCCTGAGGTAGAAAAGCCTTAGTATTTCAAAAATTTCAAAATTTTGTAAACAGTTAATTTATAAATATAACAATATCAGTGATAATTGATTTATATTGTGCAGGGCCGTAACTAGGGTTCGAATTCAGGGGAGGCATGGTTTTTTTTTCTCGCAGTAAAATGACTAAAAATTACCCGTTTTCCTTCGATTTACTTACTTTAAGAAACATCAGTATTGATTGTACCTGGAAGCAATTTTCATGCAAAAAAAAACTGAGATTGCTGTTCGGGGTGAGCCAAGGCTCCGTTTTGAAGACAGTACTTTGACCTATAATAATTATCATTAAATACATTGTGACCGCGGATTTTGTTCTCAATATGGCTAAAATATATTTTTGTTAGAAATCAAACTGGTAAGTTAAAAAAAACATAGAAAGCAAGATCATAGAAAGCAAGATATTTTTTTTGTCAAGGACCTTGAATTTCAATATTGTTGAAAGCTGAACAGACATGTATATAACTACAACCAGGGACTTTCTAAACTAGTATATACTTAGTTTAGAAACTCTCTGCTTCAACGAATGGGAATGTTTACTACTAAGGCATTGACCCTATACGTATGTATGTATGTACTTCTAGATTTCGCCAATTAAGACGCACCCCTTGATTGACTGCAAGGGTACAGCGGATCCATGTTCACTCCCCAAGAATTAATGGAGATGTGTCCTTTACAATATTTTTCACCACCAGAACAATCCCCACCCAACACCGCCCAAGGTTCTCGTACGATCGGCCGGGAGACGTTAAAAAAATGACTCAACAGCTGCAGCTGATTCAGCCGGTAACGAATTTCCGATATCATTAAAAAGATTCACAATACAAAGGGAACTTCCTCTGCTTGATAGAATCCCTAAATAGATATGAATAGTTATGTTTTATTCAAAATTGTCGAAAGCAAAGTTTCATATGTGTTCTTGTACGAATACTGTATAACAGACGGACGGCCACAAGAAAAAATAATACTGAAACGGTTCTCTTTCGATAAAAAAAAAAATCCGGAAAATTACAGATATATCACGTATAATGATAACACTGTCCAAACTGTAAACTTGTGTTGTTTATAATATAAATTCAAGTTCTTCTTGTACATATTGTCAATATTTCATTTTACTACTTAAAAAAATAATTTTGGTGTAGAAAATTCAGAAGTGCCTCCCCTGCCTCATAGGTAGTTACGGCCCTGTTGTGATAAACGAAATCAACATAGTATAGTTGCTATATATACATAAACGTATAGTATGTAATTATAGTTTTGTAAATAAGCCCGTTAGTAAGGAAAAATATTTTATAGAATAAACATACCCTACATCAATCACAGGCTTATATCACAGTCGTTGTTGTGAAGACATAATATATTTGATAACATAGCTATGAAAAATGATGTCCGTTTTTAGCTCACCTGGCCGAAAGGCCAAGTGAGCTTTTCTCATCACTTGGCGTCCGTCGTCCGTCGTCGTCCTGCGTTAACTTTTACAACAATCTTCTCCTCTGAAACTACTGGGCCAAATTTAACCAAACTTGACCACAATCATCATTGGGGTATCTAGTTTAAAAAATGTGTCCGGCGACCCGGCCAACCAACCAAGATGGCCGCCATGGCTAAAAATAGAACATAGGGGTAAAATGCAGTTTTTGGCTTATAACTCAAAAACCAAAGCATTTAGAGCAAATCTGACATGAGGTAATATTGTTTATCAGGTTAACATATCTATCCGCCCTGAAATTTTCAGATGAATCGGACATTTCGTTGTTGGGTTGCTGCCCCTGAAAGGGTAATTTTAAGGAAATTTTGCTGTTTTTGGTTATTATCTTAAATATTATTATAGATAGAGATAAACTGTAAACAGCAATAATGTTCAGCAAAGTAAGATCTACAAATAAGTCAACATGACCAAAATGGTCAGTTGACCACTTTAGGAGTTATTGCCTTTTATAGTCAATTTTTAACCATTTTTAGCTCACCTGGCGCGGAGGGCCAAGTGAGCTTTTCCCATCACTTGGCGTCCGGCGTCGTCCGGCGTCGTCCGGCGTCCGGCGTCGTCCGTCCGTCGTCCGTCGTCCGTCGTCCGTCGTCGTTAACTTTTACAAAAATCTTCTCCTCTGAAACTACTGGGCCAAATTTAACCAAACTTGGTCACAATCATCATTGGGGTATCTAGTTTAAAAAATGTGTTCGGTTACCCGGCCAACCAACCAAGATGGCCGCCATGGCTAAAAATAGAACATAGGGGTCAAATACAGTTTTTGGCTTATAACTCTGAAACCGAAGCATTTAGAGCAAATCTGACATGGGGTTAAATTGTTTATTAAGTCAAGATCTATCTGCCCTGAAATTTTCAGACGAATCGGACAACCGGTTGTTGGGTTGCTGCCCCTGAATTGGCAATTTTAAGGAAATTTTGCCGTTATATGGTTATTATCTTGAATATTATTATAGATAGAGATAAACTGTAAACAGCAATAATGTTCAGCAAAGTAAGATTTACAAATAAGTCACATGACCGAAATGGTCAGTTGACCCATATAGGAGTTATTGCCCTTTATAGTCAATTTTTTTAACCATTTTTCGTAAATCTTAGTAATCTTTTACAAAAATCTTCTCCTCTGAAACTACTGGGTTAAATTTATCCAAACTTGGCCACAATTATCTTTGGGGTATTTAGTTTAAGAAATGTGTCCGGTGACCCGGCCAACCAACCAAGATGGCCGCCACAGCTAAAAATAGAACATAGGGGTAAAATGCAGTTTTTGGCTTATAACTTAAAAACCAAAGTATTTAGAGCAAATCTGACAATTGGTAAAATTGTTTATCAGGTCAAGATATATCTACCCTGAAATTTTCAGATGAATCTGACAACCTTTTGTTGGGTTGCTGCCCCTGAATTGGTAATTTTAAGGAAATTTTGCTGTTTTTGGTTATTATCTTGTATATTATTATAGATAGAGATAAACTGTAACAGCCATTATGTTCAGCAAAGAAAGATTTACAAATAAGTCAACATGACCGAATCGGTCAGTTGATCCCTTTAGGAGTTATTGCCCTTTATAGTCAATTTTTAACAATTTTTCGTAAATCTTAGTAATCTTTTACAAAAATCTTCTCCTCTGAAACTACTGGGCCAAATTAATCCAAACTTATCCACAATCATCTTTGGGGTATCTAGTTTGAAAAATGTGTCCGATGACCCGGCCATCCAACCAAGATGGCCGCCATGGCTAAAAATAGAACATAGGGGTAAAATGCAGTTTTTGGCTTATAACTCAAAAACCAAAGCGTTTAGAGCAAATCTGACAGGGGTTTAATTGTTTATCAGGTCAAGATCTATCTGCCCTGAAATTTTCAGATAAATCGGACAACCCGTTGTTGGGTTCCTGCCCCTGAATTGGTAATTTTAAGGAAATTTTACTGTTTTTGGTTATTATCTTGAAAATTATTATAGATAGAAATAAACTGTAAACAGCAATAATGTTCAGCAAAGTAAGATCTACAAATAAGTCAACATGACCGAAATGGTCAGTTGACCCATATAGGAGTTATTGCCCTTTATAGTCAATATTTAACTATTTTTCGTAAATCTTAGTAATCTTTTACAAAAATCTTCTCCTCTGAAACTACTGGGCCAAATTAATCCAAACTTATCCACAACGATCTTTGGGTAATCTAGTTTGAAAAATGTGTCCGATGATCCGGCCATCCAACCAAAATGGCCGCCATGGCTAAAAATAGAACATAGGGGTAAAATGCAGTTTTTGGCTTATAACTCAAAAACCAAAGCGTTTAGAGCAAGTCTGAACGGGTTAAATTGTTTATCAGGTCAAGATCTATCTGCCCCGAAATTTTCAGATGAATCGGACAACCCGTTGCTGGGTTCCTGCCCCTGAATTGGTAATTTTAAGGAAATTTTGCTGTTTTTGGTTATTGTCTTGAATATTATTATAGATAGAGATAAACTGTAAACAGCAATAATGTTCAGCAAAGTAAGATTTACAAATAAGTCAACATGACCGAAATGGTCAATTGACCCCCTAAGGAGTTATTGTCCTTTATAGTCAATTTTCAACAATTTTTATAAAATTTGTAAATTTTTACTAACATTTTCCACTGAAACTACTGGGCCAAGTTCATTATAGATAGAGATAATTGTAAGCAGCAAGGATGTTCAGTAAAGTAAGATGTACAAACACATCACCATCACCAAAATACAATTTTGTCATGAATCCATCTGCTTTCTTTGTTTAATAGTCACATAGACCAAGGTGAGCGACACAGGCTCTTTAGAGCCTCTAGTTCGTAAATCTTAGTAATCTTTTAGAAAAATCTTCTCCTCTGAAACAACTGGGCCATATTTAACCAAACTTGGCCATAATTATCATTGGGGTATCTTGTTAAAAAAATGTGTCCGATGCCCCGCCCAACCAACCAAGATATCTGCCATGGCTAAAATAGAACATAGGGGTAAAATGCAGTTTTTGGCTTATAACTCAAAAACCAAAGCATTTAGAGCAAATCTGACGAGGTAAAATTGTTCATCAGGTCAAGATCTATCTGCCCTGAAATTTTCAGATGAATCTGACATTCCGTTGTTGGGTTGCTGCCCCTGAAATGGTAATTTTAAGGAAATTTTGCTGTTTTTGGTTATTATCTTTAATATTATTATAGATAGAGATAAACTGTAAACAGCAATAATGTTATGCAAAGTAAGATCTACAAATAAGTCAACATGACCAAAATGGTCAGTTGACCACTTTAGGAGTTATTGCCCTTTATAGTCAATTTTTAACCATATTTCGTAAATCTTAGTAATCTTTTAGAAAAATCGTCTCCTCTGAAACTTCTGGGCCAAATTTAACCAAACTTGACCACAATCATCATTGGGGTATTTAGTTAAAAAAATGTGTCCGGTAACTCGGCCAACAAACCAAGATGGCCGCCATGGCTAAACATAGAACATGGGGGTAAAATGCAGTTTTTGGCTTATAACTCATAAACCAAAGCATTAAGAGCAAATCTGACAGGAAGTAAAATTGTTGATCAGGTCAAGATCTGTCTGCTCTGGAATTTTCAGATGAATCGGATAATCGGTTGTTAGGTTGCTGCCCCTGAATTGGTAATTTTGAGGAAATTTTGCTGCTTTTGTTATTATCTTGAATATTATTATAGATAGAGATAAACTGTAAACAGCAATAATGTACAGCAAAGGAAGAACTAAAAATAAGTCATTATGACCAAAATAGTCAATTGACCCCCTAAGGAGTTATTGCCCTTCATAGTCAATTTTTAACAATTTTCTTAAAATTTGAAGATTTTCAAAAAAATTTCACAGAAAGTACTGTTATAGATAGAGATAATTGTAAGCAGCAAGAATGTTTAGTAAAGTAAGATCTACAAACACATCACCATCACCAAAACACAATTTTGTCATGAATCTATCTGTGTCCATTGTTTAATATTCACATATACCAAGGTGAGCGACACAGGCTCTTTAGAGCCTTTAGTTTTTTTTGCTTATCATACAATGCGATGGTTTCCTTCTGGACACAGGGAAAGGACAAACACCGAGTAGTAATCAATTACTTACACAATCGGAATTTCTTCAAGCAAAATTGTTGCTTCAACAGGAAACTACCGATTTACGACTTGATGTGGACAAAACTATCGCATTATTGGTAACTCAGTTGCAAAATAAATTTGACATTCTTGATACAAAATTGGCTTTTGTGAACACTAATGGAACAAACTAGAGCAATATGACTACGAATGAATATCGAGCTCTGGAAGATAAATTAAATGAAGTGCTAAATGATAACGCGGATCTGAAACGAGAAAACATGAATATGAAAAATGAAATGGCAGCAATGAGAAATGCACTGTCAGCATTGAATAATGCATCAACCGAACATTCTCGAAAAATTCAGGAACTCGAAAACTTAGGGAGTATTGAACCTTTACTCAAAATAAGCGTTTTACAACAAATTGTCAAGTCTAACTACGATAGTATACAGTTCTTGTCTGTGCATGAACAGGCTCGTCGCCAGGATTTTCTTGCCTGGTATAATATGACCATTGACTCAAATAGAAGGTTGAGTGAACTAGAAACTAATACCAGTGGTTGAATACTCCAACACCAAACATACACGAACAATCAGCTAATGAAACTGCAGACAACTTATAATGCCTCGGAAAAGGAAATAAGAAAAGCAGGGACTCTAAATGGAGAACAAGGTATTTAATATATAGATACCAAGAGTACATTTTGTCATGTTGCAGGAGTTCTTAAAGTTTTTAAATACATTTTTGTTATTAGTGTAATTATTTATCAGACATCATTTACGGTAGTTTGATTCCAAGGTTCCGCATTAAAAGGAATTTACAAGCGTTTAGCATCTGGATAATTGTTTTGCCTATAATTAATTTCTTTTTACATATGTTATCATCCTATTTATTCTATTCTTAATAAAAAAAAATTAACGAATTTTTTCTCAATTTTTTAACTTTTAAAAAAAATAAAATCCGGAGCCTCACTATTTTGTAAAGCTACCCTTATATTCAAAAACTCTTATTCTGACTTAGACGTTTTGGTTGGAAACTGTTCAGTTATATAACATAAAAGTGTCATTTAGGTTTTTTCATGGTTATTGATTTCTGACGCAATATTGTTGATTTCTACTATGTGCTTTTCTAAGACTGAAAAGAAAATCCCGTGTAAATCAACAGTTAATTGAAAATCTAAAGTTAATATCAAATTCACATCGAAATTCAAATAAAGAAAACCGTATAACTACCAATGTAATAGTAAACAGGAAATATATTATCTTTGTTTATTTCAATGAGACATTTCTAGTACATTTATTTTCAATTACAATTTAAAATGGTGAGATATAATACATGATTATTATTTTTCAGTGGTTTTAATGGCACACGCTACATCTATATCTAGTAATGTCATCCAGTTCAATGATGTGTAATTAAGCTTTGGAATTAACAATTTAGTTATTTTTAAGAGCAATGGAAAATTTGTTTGTGAGAAGGACGGAACCTATTTAGTGTCTGTATCTTTGTCTATTAGATCTACAGACTCAGATGGAGCGTTTTGCATTCAACATAATGGAGCTCTGTATTCGTGTACAGAATCACCAGATGGGAATGAATGGCAAAGCTATTCTACTACTATCGTTATGAATTTAAAGAAAATGACACTGTATGGGTAATTCATAACTCCTCAGTTGAAAAAGGACGTTATTCACATTTCATGATCATCAAAATATACTAGACTTTCATCCGTCAATGGTTTGATTCAAATAAATTTAAAAAGACTGCTAAATTGCTTTCATAAAAGATTTTTTTTTTTTTTTAAAGTTAAATAATTAAGTTCAATGAGACAGCAGACCTACACCACAAATGTTTGGTTATACAGATAAGATGTACGTGGATTTTGGAATTTGTCTTCTGATTTGCTGAAAGTTTTTTGTCTATCAACTCATAGACATAATATTGTCATGTGACCGTTACGTCATAAAAGTTTTTTTTATTAACACCTTAAAATGGAATTTAAACTTTAATTATAAGGACTGAATGTATATCGTTTTGTGTCTATTCGAAATAACATAAACATGTTGTGCGAACTTTAAGATAACCCGATACGTCAAACGGATTTTGGTATTTAAAAAAAAAATAATCTTTAAGTCTTGACTGTTATCGTTTTTTCCGTTTGGCATTAATTGGGTCATTTTCAAAAAATGTCGAATATTGAAATTGAAAAATTTATTAAAAGTTACTTATTCAAACAATCCTCTACATAAGCAAATCAAAACAAACAGTACTTTAAGAACAACATATTAAAAGATGCAATCTTAATGATGTCATACAAGAATGTCTTGAAACATTTTTTGTTCGATGGTTCAATATTTTGTCTATCCTGTTACCATTTTCAGAAGAAATTTTGGGTTATTAAGAAAAGGTTTAGATAAAATGTTAAGCTTGTTTTACGTTACTAATTAGATGGTTTTCAAGAGAATAAACTTCTATATATATTCATTCTGTAAAAAAAAATTAGATTATTTGCCAATTTTCTAGATTATACTGAAAAATGGCTCCATAAATTGGTTTTCATAGGTTGTAAAAATTACCACCAGTAATGCAAGTCTAAGATAGCAATTTATATTGTTCGGCCTTTTTTCACCCTTTCAAATAAACCCAACATCAAGTAAATCCCTCATAAGTTAATTTACTTTTCTCTTCATTTCGTTGGTAACAGGAACGTACGTTTCTGATATATCACTATATAAAAGTCTATCCTGTTACCTTTTTGTCTATCCTGTTACCGATATCAGTATTGCACCTGCAAATGCTTAGTTGGGAAGATTTAGATGTTATAACCTTAAGATGAGTTCAAACAATGAAATATTTCATTCGTTTTCCACCTATGTTAAGACAAATTTCGTCGTTTTTGATTGCTGTTGTGAAATAACCCCTTTGGTGAAGTGATTATGGTTTTCTATTGTGAATTTGGTTTCCAACACGTTATTGCACTTTTTACAACCATACTGTTAGTGTAATTAATCAAAATGGTTGGTAACAGCATAGACATGAAAAAAAGTACGCTCTATTTTTGTCGAGCCTTCGACTTTAGATTCGATTCGATTCGATGTATCACAAATTAATCTATATCCTCTGCCACCACCTAGGGTGAAATAACAAATCCATTGAATGGGGTTGACTAATCAGGTACAAAGCTCGAATTTCAATAACAAGCGCACGAATAGCACTAAGTGTCGATCTAGTAGTACTCGCAGTTACTGTAAGCCAGTTAACAATATAAAACAACAAATAACAAATCATTTATCCCAGACATTTTTTTAATTTTCGAAAATATTTAGTTTAGATTTGGACAAATTTATGAAAGCTTAAAAAATGAAAATTATTTGATCCGATACTTTACTGCAAACAGATGCGCATAGATATTAAACCAATTGAGAACTGTAATGGTACAACTATAAACAGTATTGAATAGCCTTTTTGATTTGGTTTCTGCAGCGAGATAGACTTTTGAAATCTTAGCCAGAAGACTGATTGTAAAACTGGTATCTATTTATACTATTCAAATAAATATCACTGATTAAGCTAATACAATAAATTGCGATATGCAACATGATTAACCCAACCATATTATTTTGCCTATCCCAAGTCAGGAACCTCTAGTTTTTGTAAGTCTTGTGTGCTTTTTTTAAAATCTTGTTTCATTTGTAGTTGTCGGAGTCCATTTCGCTTAATTTGTATACATTATTGTCAAAGAGTCAGCTGAAATCTGAATCTGTCTGAGAGATTTTCTTGCTGTGTCAAAGCTGATTTCTGCTCTTTGGTCGGGTTTACAACACATAATTTAAACATTCCTCGTTTCCAATAGTCTAATAGTTATTAGATATTTTTCGATCACTTGGCTATTTTGATTATTAATCAAGGAAGAAATGCAGAGATCAGCATTTAAAAACTATGAACTACATATAATTAAAAAATATGATTTAACATTTTTCAATCCTAATACCATATTCCCCAGTCATTATTATTTTGTAAAAAATAAATACTTAAAATACATTTCTTTTAGTTCCGTTTTACTTTCCCCTTCTTTGAAAACCAAATTCGTGTCCTCATCTACATTATTTCACTATCAAATGTCCACATAATATAGTTAAAATTGAAGCTTTTTCATTTTCGTCCAATTTTTCATGCGACTTCTTTTGTCTAAAGATTTTAAAAAGCTACATGTAGTCATTTACACAATGTATTATGATATTCGGGATAGGTTGGACTCACATTATTGGATGATTGTAAAAGTGCCACTTGGTTTATCATCAGAGTGTATAGGAAACAAAATAACAATTCATATTATTGGTTCTAGAAAAGGTGTTAAACCTCATTAAAAGAAGGACGAAAGATACCAAAGGGACAGTCAAACTCATAAATCGAAAATAAACTGACAACGCTATGGCTAAAAATGAAAAGGACAAACAATAGTACAATAGCAAAATTTAGTGAATGCTGCTGAATCACTTTTTCTTTTTCTGACTTAGACATAAAGGCATTGTGACGTTAATTAGCTCAAATCATACATATTTCATGTATTCATTTGCGAGTTGATGGAAGTATCTATACATGTTTGTACTGTTTTGGTGTTGAAACGCAACTATTGATGTGCAAGAGTTGTATACGGCACTGATACCTCTACTATATATCTTAACCTACAATTAAACATATTGAAAAAAGGTTAACACATCTTCTTATATGCAACTTGGTTGTGTTGAGAACTTACTTTTTCCTAATCAGAGAGGAAATCATAGCTTTCCTATTGTGATTATTTTTACTTTTTAGCATACCAACTGCAGCATACAGAATAGAATACGAAGGGAATGTTTTACCTGTAGCTCACTGAAAAGAATACGACCAAGCTGTCTATGCATATGACAAAAATAACCTTAGTGTTTTGAACAATTCAGAATGTTGTCAAATGAAAATTAAAACAAGTATAACAATATCGAGAATATTTCTCGTGTCAATACAAAGTGCTGAATACTTTTTGAGTGAACACCATCAATGGCACCGACTCAGTGGTTGTTAAAACTTATCAACGATGTATACCAGAAAGTAGGAAGCCCCAAAATATTGAACAGTGCAACAAACTCAGTCAACCATCAACTCCCGACTTTTCTACAAACAAGAAAAATAAGTATGGACCAAGGTAAAAAGTCGAACAAACCTTCCTTCAAACATGACTTCTTTGCTTATAAAAGATAGAAAGAATCCCCAAAATATTGAACAGTGCCACAAAATTACCAACCACGACCTTTGCACACAGACTTTTCCTCTCCCGACTTTTCTACAAACAAGAAAAGTCAAAATTGACCAAGGAAACATGTCCACCAATATTGCTGAGTGCATACACAAAATAACCTCTTTGCTTATTTACACCATAAACTTTAGAAACAAATTTATATAAAGAAGATATGTAGTCCAGATATCGACAGGAATACCCCTAATTACTGGTACTTGTAAATGGGATAGAAAGACCGCAATCTTTTCGTGTAGCAGGTTTTAAATATACCCACTTCTCCAGGAAACTAGCTGAGATATCTAGAAACATTTGTCGAATATATACTGTGCTAAAAGCAGGAATAAATTAAAAAAAAAAAAAAAAAAACATGCTTAACAAATATAATTAATTTTTATTCTGTATTTTTATTTAAGGTTTGAATAGATATTGCACAATAGAGAATTTATGGGCAAAACGAAGAGGAAAGAGGGTGGGGAAGAATAAAGGAACATAGTCAACACTGACAGAAATTTGAAATAGAGAAAAAAGACCAAATTATAAGAGAATAGATAATGATGGTGTCCCAAAAACATGTAGAAAGAGTATAAAAAAATGGAATACAAAATTAAAAAATAATGAAATAGTTCCTAACAATTCAAAACCTACATAATTCAACTCGAGAGGCAATAATTCAATTAATTCAGAATTGTCAGGCGACCGGACAAAAGTATAATATTAAAACCTTTTTGATTAGTTAATCATGGATGCAGTTTTTGATCTTAAAAGATATACCATAATTGTTCGCGAATACAACTTAAAATTTTGAATATTTAATTATATTTTTTAAAATAAACAACTGAGGACAAGTAGGGGTATAGCAATTATCAATCAAAATAATACGTTACTTTTAACCAATTATTATCTTCGAAGTAATGACGTAACAAACATTTATAAATTGCAGATATGTATATATCACCTGAATAAGTTGATCTATTACAGTATTGAGACGGACTTTAGCCGTTACGTGATTGTACAGTGATGTTGAGGATATTTATTCTGCTTGATATAGTTTGTGTCATTATTCTAGTGGATTATGGGAATTCGCTTACGGTAAATGATATACTAAGTACTTAGGTTGTAGACTTATCAATCAAAGCATGACTATTTTCAAAAACTTATGAGTTTGTTAAATGAATGTAATTTTATTAAAACATTTAAAACTTCAGTCATCGGTGATATATTCAGGAGCTTTCAAACTATGCTTGACCTGTTCTTTTTGCAATATAATATGAACTCATTACGAGGACCAAGCTATGAAATTAAAATTGATGCGTGTTTGGAGAATTGTATTAAGTAAGTTTTATCTATTGTTCAACTAAAACTTCACAAAACAAAACAAAAATATGGTTGACGCACAAATGTTTATACAATCTAACAAATGCGTCAACTGTTTCGGTTTGTATGCATCCTCGTTTCATGAATATTCGGACGTGAACGGTCCTGATGAAGGTAAACCAAGAAATCCAGTTCAAGGTGATACAGTATATACATCTTTTTTTTTTTAAATTTTTGTCGCAATCGATATTAATCATCAACCCTGTATTTTAGAGATTTGCAACACATAATATTGTTAGTCTGTTTTTATTTTCGATGTAAGCATACAATCGTATCAAAACTTCATATTTTCTGATTTAACGGAAACAATAGTCCTCATGGAAGAAAAGACTTTCTCAACATGTAATTTTTAAAGATTAATTCTTTATGAAGACCCTTAATATCTATTCTACTTATATTCTAAAGTTTCTTAGTAATACAACTTATAGTATTCGATATTCAAAATTGAGAATTTCTTTGCGAAATATCATCATGTCGATGAAACATTCTAACAGAAGGCACGTTTTGTCATATATGTTATAGATAAAGGAAATTTATTCTAAAATTCTAACGAGTGAATGTCTACTTTTATTAAATGTTAGCACGTTTCCTTTGGCACATGATAAAACATTATCTCGTAGGCAAAGTATGCGTTTTGTATGTGATTAAATAAATACATAATATTCGAACGTGAAAAAATAGTTTTGCGTTAAACTTTATCGTTCTATTTTGTATTGTGAATCATAATATAAGGGACACTAGCTGCGAGAGATATGTTTATGTTTATATCGCTTACTAGTATATGATAACCGGAAGTATTCGGAGGTCAACTTGATATGAGGAAAACAACTAAACAACAGGAACACAAACGACATAGAAACGAACTATTGTATTACAACTGCCGAATTCCTGACTTGGTACAAGACATTTTATGAGAAATGGTGGGTTGAACCTGGTTTTGTGGCAAGCCGAACCTTGCGCTTTATGGCAATGTCAAATGTATCGCTTAAATGACAACATTACATGAGAGGAATACAGTACACATAAATGCAAAACACCCAGGACAGAGAAATGCATATTAAATAAATAATGCAATAGTACATTTTTGACATTGACACATGAGAAAATAAAAGTTTGCCTGAATATAATTATGACAGAATAAACATAAAAACATTAAATATTTCTACATCGCATTGTATTTATTTCATAAAAATCGGTCATGTTATGATTTAGCAATATTTTTCCTATCTCGATTTTAGTTGAAATAATGTTTTGAGATAACACTCGCTTTTGTCCAATATCTGTATGTGTTTGTGCAAGTTTTAAAATACTATTTGCAAGACTCTTTCTCTTTTTTTTAAGCACTTATAGTTTTATTTACAATTTATGGGTTTTATTTATATCTGAATGTTATTTTGATTCAGCAGACCTTTTTTGAATGAACATTTCCCCGGCACCATTTTAACTACCTAGACGGAACAGTGTATATTCATATGAAAGACACCAGTGTGTAGAAACGTCTAAATAACGCCCTTGGACATAACGCCTAGACATGGGAATGCTTACTAAAAAAAAAATATAAGGTCATGATGTTAGTAAAAACACCCGAGTCATTTGGCCATTTTAATGAACTTGAAGTTTGTACCTTTTAAATATGTCAATTTAGTATTATAAATGCACATTTATATTTATATTATATTACATACTTCAACTAATAAATGGAAAACAAAATAACGTTTGGACATAGTGGCTAGACATGCGATTCATAGAAAATATAGCTGCTCCTTGCGAAAGTTGTTTTTTCATTTGAAACTTTGAAAGTGTTAATTTTTTTTTCCAGAAATTTTTACTGAGTATAGTTTCAATATGATTTAATAATATTATAGTGATAATTTTAGAATCCGAAACTTTGCATAATTTTCTCGCGCAAAGAAAGACGGGTTCCTCTTCTGCGTAATATTTTGTTGAAGAATTGCTACAAATTTCGGCCAAAGCCAAAAAAAAAGTATATGACGTCAGAATATAAATCTAGTAGAAAGTTGCTGACCACATTTCGCAGATTTCATGTCTAAAATTACAACAGAACATAGGAACATGCATTTTATTCATTTGTAAATGTTACGCCGGACAAGCAATTATCTAAGTAAAAGTACAACTTGAGTGATCGATGAAATAAATGTGTGATACGAAAATTAAGGATTATGTACCTTTGTGTTGATTCAATGCTAAATATATGGAAATTTTATAGAAATCTACAGCCTTTATCCTTGTACTCTCATATTTGGCAATTTGATGACTGATAGATATAGAATTATTGCATACAGTGCTAGCATTGATTTCCTTAAAACAAGTTTATTAATGTAGTTATTGGTTAAAAAAAAATATAAATATGGACCAAATCAAGTACACTTTTAAGGTTGCGCTCGTCTTTAGTGACTCAGAACGAAGTGTTTTGGAATTTACAGGTTGCTTAGAACCTTTTGTAAAAAATAAACACTAGCACATCAATCATAGAAAATCAAGGGAGTAATTTATGTTTCAAATTTTATAAAAAAAATCTCTGTATTAAAGGCTGTGGATTTTCTATAAAAATCTTGATTTATATTCCACAAAGTCCTCTTTTTCTATTATACGCAATGAAACAGTAAAAAATAATGCTTTGCATCAAGTTTCCCTTTGGAATATGCACAAAATGGCCTATCTCTTTTACTTTTTTTTAGTATTCATTATATCTGTAGTTTTGATACAATTGAAGTTTGAAGAGATCGTACACAAATGGCTAAAGAATGGGCCATAAACCATAAAAGAAATAAGTTAAAACAAGAAAAACATTTCAAGGCCTTTCTGTAGATATGTGCATGGTAATGGATTCTATTTGTATAGGTGAATGATTGTTGTTCTAAAATCATATTATCACGCAATTTTAATCCGGACGCACTACCGTGCGTAACGTCAATAACAAACTGTGAGTCACACGAATTTATCAACGCCACAACAAGTGACTTCACAGGTAAAGTTCTACAAATTGAATATACATCAAGACTAGTTTAGTTATTGTATTATTTGATGTATGTTATAAGAATATTAATAAAGAATTGTGTTTATTACTGTGTAACTAATTGTTTAATCTGACAATGTCGGTTTTTATTCTAAATTAAAATGTGTGAAACAAATAAATCCTTTACAAAGTTTGCATATAGTTGCATTTAACTTAAATCACCTATATGAACTGGGTGATTAATTATCTTTACTTTTACATACGAATAAAAAATAACAAAAATAATGTATAGCGACAATACAAAATCTATATCAGCTAAAGTTCAATGTCAGGAAATTATAAAAATTGACAAGTTTTTGTTGTGTTTTGTACACTGTTGCCGTGGCATTGCCATTATGATGACTTATGAATTCGAATGTCCCGTATGTATCAGTCGCTTTTCTATTATTGTTTTTTTTATTAATCAGATATGATTTCATACGGAGGTGAAAAAAACCAAAAGCGATTTTAAAACTCTTAAGTCAATAACGAAAATGGCCAAATGGTAAGCAACATTTATCAAACATGATAGAGAGCAACAAGAATGCCAACTAAAACCGGAGATGACCGCAGGTGTTCCGGCAGGTTAAGTAGACCCCTCTCTGTTAGTGGCATTCGTAAGTTGACTTACTTTTTATCAATGAGTTTCGTATTATCTTTTCAGTGTCCTAAACAAGTTCACGGTAAGACAACCTTAGTTGTGCTTTTGACAAGTAACATATCAGCAAATAAATGAAATACTATTTAAGTGTTGTATTTTGCTATGTTTAATTTTCCATCTATGTTGTATTTATCGATGTGTTGAATGTGTGTCTGCTTTGAAAAGTAGTGTAAAAAGATTAATGACCTTGGAAAAGACTGACGAAAGATTCTAACTTAGCAGTCGAAACCAAAATGACAATGCATGGTTATAACAAAACAAAGCAATTGATCATTGAATTCATCTCTTTTAACTTGAACAGAGAATCTCAATATTGGCCCAGATGGTAAACTTTAAGCAAAAACGGATGACAAAATTGATGTTGACAAATTTCCAATTGTCAACATCTCATTCCTCCTGTTTACACTATTTAGACTTGGTTAACCGGGATGTTACAATACACAAGAACTGATGCACATGATACATGAGAGCTAGGAGGAAGAATCTTCATGTAATTGACACTATATAACTTTTAAGTTTAACGGTCACGATCACGAAAAGAAAAAAAATGAGAATGGAAATGAGGAATATGTCTAAGACACCAAACAGCAGTCAACAGCCGAAGGCCATCAATGGGTCTTCAAAACAGCGAGACAATCCCGCATACAGAGGTGGTCCACAGCGGGCCCCTCAATACATATTGTGTACTAATTCAGTGAACATGGACGTCACACGAAACGAAACTCCAAAACATAAAATGAACTAAAATTTAAAAAAGAAACATACACCAGACCAACAAAGACCAGAGGCTCCTCACTTTGGACTGGTACAAAACTGTGGTGGGATTAAACATGTTTTGTTAGGTCTCACCCCTATATCCCTAGCCAATATAGAATAAAGAAACATATATCAATACGCATAGTAAAACTCAGCTTAAAATAAGTCTGAATCTGATGTCAAACGAAACTAAGCAAAATGACAATGATACATTAATAAACAAAGGCTCCTAGCAGTTACTAACATGCGAGCCCCATACCTCAATTAAATTGATTTAAAGATTATGTCTTCATCATAAATAAAATCATGTACAATCTCTCCCGTTGGGGGTTTAGTTTCATACCATCATACTATATATGAGAAAAACACAACCTGTATCTATGTACAAATTTGTCTGCCATTAATCAACTCCCTTTTACATAACAATTCAAAAAATATGATAGTATAACATCAGAAGGTTATTCTGAGTAAGAATAAGGGTCATTTCGAGACAAAAGTAAAATAACAAAAATATATAACTTCGAAAACAATTAAAAACGGAAAGTCACTTATCAAATGGCAAAATCAAAATCAAAACTGTCGTATTCCTGAATTGGTACAGACATACGGCTATTTACCAACAATTTAAATACTTGCGTTGGTTAATTGATACAAATATCGGTGTATCATTACACTAGCGGTATGTTTCACTCATTTCTCAGTGTAATGATACTGGTTTTTTTATTACTATATCTTGAATATTGCATATGCTGATGCAACATTACTTGTAACTTTGATTTTATTCGATAACGTCTCCAATCGTGGCATCAATTTACAAGTAGTGCTATTAAAGTGTATGCACAAGCGCAGACGACGTATTGCCGGTTCTACATATATGATATGACATTGTTTTATGTCAGTTTTATTGGAATGGAGATAACAGAATTGTGTTAAAGAAGGTCAATCTCTGAAGAGTCAATTGTTTTTTAGATTTTTTTTTCTTAATCTGAATTTTGATTAATATGACTGTAAGAAAAATAATTGGTAAAGAAAACACATATTTTGGTGTCTCTCTTTATTTGCTACAGCTATTTGAAAGTGCCCAGTTCTAATGATTTTTCCATTTTCATCAAGTATTACCAAATTTTGGTCTTTTACCATGAAAATAAATTACAGTATCCCAAATAAAAATTTGCATACGTAAAATGAAGATGTAGTGGACCAATCGGAAGAAATTCAACTTATAAAGATAATCGGTATTTGTTAATATAAGCAAAATTTAAAAAAAAAATTATGAATTTTTGTGTCAAATTTACCATGCTGCCAATTTTGTTATTTTTGGATTTTTTTACAAGAACAAAAAGCACATAATTTTAACTTTTTTGTTCATGTTATAAAAGATTGAAAAAAAATGTGTCTTAGAAATTTGAACAGAAAAACTTGAAATAGTATGCCCATGTTTCTGGTCAAATTATTTCTTGTATCCTTTCTTGTAAGCATTGCACAAGGTCAGTTTTTTTTCGATTTTCATAGTTCGCTCTAATATTGTACTTTTACACTTCCGTTCCAGGATAGAAAAAGGGTTTGGATGCCGCTCACATGTTTAACCCCGTCACATTCTGTATGTATGTGCCTGTCCCAAACCAGGAGAATGTAATTCAGTTGTTGTCGTTTGTTGATGAGTAACACATTTGTTTTTCATTCATTTTTTGTAAATAAATTAGGCCGTTAGTTTTCTCGTTTGATTTGTTTTACGTTTGTAATTTCGTGGCCTTTATAGCTGATTTTGTGATATGGGCTTTGTTTATTGTTGAAGGCCGTATAGTGATTTATAGTTAATTTCTGTGTCATTTTGGTCTCTTGTGGAGTGTTATCTCATTTACAATCATAACACAACTTCTTTTTTATATGCAGTTTAAAATTGGTTTGTCACATATTAATTTGAAAATTTCGTTTAGATTCGTCAATCTTGTTAAAGCAGACGTATTTATATAATCCTTGTATTTTACTGATACTTTATTCGAATAGAAGTAAGATGCTAAAAATCCTTCGTCATACATCGTGGAATTTTTTTTAATTTTGAATTTTGAGCGTTTCTGGTGAAAAGTAATCGAGGAGAGTACTTTTGACGGAGAAGTTTGAAGCAATTGTAATATATAACTGGATAGTGTCTTTAAATATCGGCTGTATTTGTACGAGGATAGAAAACAAGCTTTATGCGAGCTATTACACCTGTTTCGAGCCGAGTACAAATACAGCTGATATTTAAAGATCCTAAACAGTTATTGTCTTTATCCTGCAATTAATTCTGTATATTATTTGTGTTTTGAAAGACAAAAAACACATGTTTTGCATTTATTTTCGATTTGAAATCCTTTAGGCCCGTGTAGTTATATGATACAGTAATCACACGTTCAGCTGACGACGGGTTCGCAAAAAAAGAATCTCGAATGGTCAACAATAATACATTGATCAAGGTGAATAATTATCTATTTTAACATAACAACTAATTTCAACAGTAAAAACAAAACACAAAACTGTCCAATCTGAAACAGGAGTGTACTTGTTGTCCTACGCTTCAGACTCGACATTCACATGCATGCTGAAATTGTTATGGTAATATTTTCTTACACAATCATACACATTCAAGTTTTGCTATCGATAGTCGTCATCGTAGCAAAGACTGCTGTTCATGTGTGTACATTAAGTTATAAGAAAATTGTTGTGATTCTTTCGGCTCTAAAGAAATGTTTGAAAACAAACAGAACGTATGAAAGTAATCGTTAATTCGCAATTAATACGTGATTGGGATGCGACTGCAATACACATTCTGAGGTCACGTAGGTTCATACAATACTCAGTCCGGCAGTGGGCGAAGCTTAAGCGATATCTGTATAGTATACAGATACAGCATAGCGATATATGTAGGACTGTATCTGTATTGTAGAACACCCAATTGCAGAATAAATGATTAACTCTAACACTTCATTTATCTATATAAAAAGCCTAAACAGAACAAGGATCCAAAAAAACTTCAGCCCCTATAGATAAAGTATGAGGTCATCAATTTGTTACATCATCGATCGCAATACAGTAATTTTCAAAAATCGTTTTTAAAACCTATAATCTGCTGTTTTGTTAACCCGTACATACAACCTGTTACACTCATCTATTAGATTTTAAAAAATATTAAATATTCTGATTTGTTAAAGGATCGATGAATTACAATATTTCTTCTATGTAAGATTTAAACAGCTAATATACACTTCTTCTTATATTTGTACAGATTCATCTAATTACATAGGCTGTTTTGGGCATGATTATTTTGATGAAATTTTTCCACACCTTTATAATGGAAATGGATATCATCCTGAAATGGAAAACAGTAGATGCATACTTTACTGTAAGGGAAAGGGCTACAATTATGCCGGTACGGCGGTATGTAAAATAATCACATAATTGAATTTATGTATTCTCAAATTTTTTTTACCTACATTTGAAATGAAACAATTTCCGGTTCCTACAAGTCAAAAGCTACTAATCAGCAACATTTTAACTCTTAACAAAAACAAAAGAAATATCCAATAATCATCACTACATTGCTAACTCTGTTTTTAAACTTTTTTAACATATTTTCAGGTGATATGGGAGTCTAAATTAAAAATGATAACATTTGTTCATACTTTGCCAAAATGTAGTATATTTTGATATATGTTCAAAAATATTATTGAAATGCTAGGTCACCGCGCATTTTCTCAAGCTACAGGTTGTGAAAACATGACACATTGTTTATGTATTATACACGAAGAAGCACCATTATGTATTGAGATGCTAAACTATATTTATTAATGATAAAAATGTAAAAATAAATCCGAGCAGGAAGCTTTTAGTAAATGCTGTTAGAATATCAAAAGAAAAGATAGGGTCACTCTGCGTTTTTTGTCTGACTAAAATACAAAAGAGCAAAATTCCATCTAGATTCCTTCAGACAATGTACTATTTCAGAGTTACTTTCCCGTTAAATGCCAATTTACAAATATTGCAAATCAAACAGATTTAATCAATACTTGTTAAACCATTAATATTTATAAGTTATAATCTTAAAATGTTGTTCTTTTAAATGCACATTTGGCTAACTTGATTGAAAATATTGACCTCAGATTCTCTGGATTTTACAATCCCATATAGCGAAAGACACCCATATCACTTTAAAACTTCTTTCTAATTTATAACATTTTTTGGTATATGTTTTCAGAGGGAATCAGGTCCTAAATATTCTTTAAGTCATATAAATCGAGGTTTTTTTTGGTAATTTTGATGTTATCGAATTACTGAACCAAATAACTTGATGCAAATTAACATACTTTGTTTTTAATTTGAAGTTTTATATGACAATACATATTGGAATATAATTATGGAAAAAACACATAAAATTTTCAATTTTCCATGTCAGTTTTTGTTTACGTTAATATTGTCATTCAGGGATACAAATGTTTGGTGAGAGTAAACTACATTAAATGTTAATAAAAAGGCACAATATCAGTAAAACACATTATATGACATTGTACTCGTAGTGATGAATGTGAGTACGTAACATGATGTCTAATGACTGAAATAAAAAGTCAACAATACATATATAAAACCGTATATACAAATACTTCTTTTTGAATATAAAAAAAGATGTGGTTTGATTGTCAATGAGACTACTCTCACAAGAGACCAATATGACACAGAAATTAACAGCTCTATAGATATAGGAAGATGTGGTGTGAGTGCCAATGAGACAACTCTCCATACAAATAACAATTTAAAAAGTGAACCATTATAGGTTAAAGTACGGCCTTCAACACGGAGCCTTGGCTCACACCGAACAACAAGCTATAAAGGGCCCCAAAATTACTAGTGTAAAACCATTCAAACGGGAAAACCAACGGTCTAATCTATATAAAGAAAACGAGAAACGAGAAACACGTATATATTACATAAACAAACGACAACTACTGTACATCAGATTCCTGACTTAGGACAGGTGCAAACATTTGCAGCGGGATTAAACGTTTTAATGGATCCAAACCTTCTCCCTTTTTCTGAAACAATAGCATAACATCACAACAAAGAAAAACATACGATAAAATATCAAGTGACAGACTTAACTCAATCAAAAAAACGTATGATTAAACAATGAACGAATAAATTTGATCTGCGATATCTGAATACAAATGCACAGTTAATTAAATATTAGAGACAAACATTCATGACCAAAAAGCTAACACACAAGACATGACTGAGAAATATTTAACCAATCAATGTTCACTTTAGAAAAAAACCCGGTTTTTTTTTATAATCTTGAAGTTTATACAAATGTTGTAAGAATAAGTGAAAAATTGAAGATATTACAAATAATGAAAGCTGGTGTACAGACAAGATCCATATAAATAAAAAATAACAAAAAAGCATTATAAACAGTATCAACAGGTCGAATTAACAAGAAAATACGATTTGAGAGTACTCGCAGTTACTGACAGCTAGTTAAAAGCCAGAACCAATAAATAATAAAAAAATCATGCATCAGAGACTAAAATCGACTAAAACACATCACAGGGATTTAGTCTTTTAACGTCATTAATAGTCAAAGAAGACATGACTTGTGCAATGCCAAAAATAAATGTATCGACAGGTAGTAGTATAGTGAAGAGTGACTTCTATAGAAATAAAAGTTAACGTGTCTGTGTCTCTATACATCTCGCCTCAAAAGATAATGAAATTTAGTTATGTTTTAATTTGCTAATGACAATATCAATATTAGTGCCAATGTGAACTATATTCAGAGATCTTATTACAATATTGGTACGATAACCCTTACTTATAAGTTTGTTTAAAGGTTCGATGAGTTTACAAGGATCACATAGTGATTTCCTCGCTTTAAGTACAATATTACCAAAAAATTTAGGATGTGAAATACCATTTTTAATAAGCTTTCTACAGGTATAGCCAAATTTACTAATCAAATCTTTGTATCTATGAAAGAATTTAGTAAAAGTTTTAAGTAATTTATGATATCGAAATCCCTGACACAACAATTTACCAGTGATGCATTGATTACGTTCGTTAAAATCTATGACATCAGAACACACACGGGCAAACCGAACGAGTTGCGATATATAAACACCGTATGATGGAGCCAAAGGCACATCGCCGTCTAAAAAAGGAAAATTAACAATAGGAAATGAAAAATCGTCTCTTTTGTCGTAAATTTTAGTGTGAAGTTTCCCGTTTGAAATTGAAATGTCTAAATCTAGAAAAGGACAACTGCTGCTGTTTATGTTAGATTTAGTTAAAGTAAGTTCGTTTGGGTAAATTTCTGAAGTATATTTAGAGAACTCTGGATTATTCAACGAAAAAATATCATCCAGATAACGGTAGGTGTTTTTGAATGTATCAACCAAATGTAACAATGATGGGTCTTTACTGAGTTTGGTCATAAACTGAGATTCATAGCAATATAGAAATAAATCTGCTATTAAAGGGGCACAGTTGGTGCCCATAGGAATACCTACTACCTGACGATACACTTTATCGCCGAAACGTACATAAATGTTATCAAGCAGAAAGTTTAAAGCTATACATATTATTAGTAGCAAATGAAGTTACCTTCTCTCTTGAATTTATATCAGTATGTTTGTCTATATCCTTTCTACATGTATTTGGGTTTTGTCTAGAGCTCTAGACTGAACATCGACGAAGCTAGGCGTGATTTTTTATCTTTAAAATTTGCTAATCAGAAAATCCAGGATCTCTTCCGGTTTTAGTTATGGGATTTTGAAAGTTACTAGTACTAGCACATTCTTCAATGTATCTCTTAAATTCAACAGGATGAATTTATGTGCTATTGTGGAACCAATTCTTTCTTCAATGACACAAAGATTCGCACTGTGCCAAGCTCATACTGTAAATATCATTGTTCAGGTGATTCAACACAATTTTGTGGTGGTGGAGAATATTTCATTTTATCTGTGTATGAAACAGGTAATACTTAATAAGCTTTAGATATTCAAATATTTTAGACTCGAGCATCACTGAAGAGACATTGATTTTCGAAATGCGCATCTGGTGCAAAAAACATTGGTACCGTTTATATAAGTATACTGATATATGTATAAAAAAGAGTGTGCATGAGTTTAATCATTTCCGACAGGTTATTTGAGGAGGGTGTTAACGATCATTATATGCGGTTTAAAAATCCCCATGTTAAATATTTATTTTTCCCCGCATAAATGATATATATTTGCTAAACTAAGATTAAAGTTATTTCCGGATCTGACGTCACATTTTCATATCGTTATTCAAAGATTTAAAACTATATTCGACTTCCAATGTGACGTCATTTGTTGCAAAAAAAAAAAAGACGTCCAGTCGTATATATACTATAACAGTACATTTCAACATGTAAACCACATAATTAGTAATACCAACGATTAATAATGTATACTGTTACTTATCAGAATTGACTTTCAAGTTCAATGACGTTTGATTATAGATTCCATGTATCTGATTTAAGTTTACTTTATCATGCAAAACCAACAATGATGATATGTTTTGAAAAACAAACATGCAAAAAGTGTTTGATGCAGGAATATAATGTTATAAATTATGTGATTTTAAGTATCCTTTTTTATTAACAGCATAATTTGTCTTTCGCTTCAAAACCATGCAGATCATTTTTTAAAAATCGTCTAAATTTGGAAACAAATTTGAGTGCAACGACCGTGATAAATGAAATAATATTATTTCTTTTTTAATAGGGTTTCATTCTTTGAACATTCAAGATACCTTCTACGATGCATTTGCAAAAGACTATAAGTTAACAACACAGACTAGGAGAGTAATACGAATAAGCAGCGTGTCACACTGTGCAATGCATTGCTTATCCACCACTTCCTGCCGAGCTTTCGAAACGTGTATGGATACTGCTGAATGTAGATTGATATTTGACTATGAAACATTGTGCGATGGTATACAACATGAGGTTGGATACGTTATTTATATGTTGCACTAGATAGTAATTCAAATTTGGATGTAATACGTCTTCTGATTTGCTGCCAGTGCTTTGTTTATCAGCACATAGCCATATTTTTGTCATGTGACCGTGACGTCATGAACGTTTTTTCTTGTTGTAAACTATCTTTAAAATTGAATTTAGAATCAAATTATAATGAATGAATGTAATATTGTGTCTGTCTATTCGAAATAACATATAAATGTTTTATACAATTTAGAATAATCCGCTACTCGGATACCTAAGTGTGCACCACTTTTTTATGTTATTTTTTCATAGACCAAAAAATAGTAATTCCTTAAATTTCTTTCTTTCCTTGCATTAGAGTGAATGCTTCTAAAACCGTGATACAAGTATTCTTTTACTGTTCTATGTTCGTTTAAAAATTTATAGATGTTTTACTAGGATTTCGTATTTGTTTTGAATTTTCATGGCCATATTTTAGGTAAATACATGTACCACAGACACATGTATTTATATACATTATATTATTTTTGAGGTTTTTGTTATCCTTGTTATCCCTTTATTGACCCCTCAAGCACGAGGAGGGTGCACATAAACCAGGAAAACAAGTCTTGTTTTATTACAAATCGATATCAATTTTCGAACACAGAAAATCAGATCAAGGATTAATAAGTTAGACATACTGTAGAATTATAATGTTAGTGATGATAAAAATACAAAAAGATTCATGTTCTATGTCTTTCGGAATGAAAATTACTGAAGCTACTAACAAATTGTGCACTGTTAGAATTTTTGGTTTATGTTTTACTTGTCTTTACACATAGTAATTGTAATAAGTTTAATGATTAAAACTAGATAAACAATATTTTTAGAATTGTAAACTTCCATCAAAGATTATTAATAGGGATTCAGGGTCCAGTACTTGTATATCATATATCTCAGCGAATATGATATTCTACTACAACACTTATAATAGCATGCATTATATTTGTTTGCATTTCTCGATATTTGCACAGATAAAAAAAAACTTCATCATCGGATCCGTTACATAGTTACTATTTGAGTTTTCTCATTGTCTACTTTACTTTTCGAAACAGAAACATTCACACTGCCTATCCGTATGACATTAACATATCTCAACTAGGCAGGAGATTAACAGACATAAAAAGTAAAATATCATAACAAAATCACTGAACTCCGAAGAAAATTAAAAACAGAAGGTATCTTATGAAATGGCAAAATCAAATGATTAAACACATCGAACGAATGGACAGCTGTCATATTCCGGACTTGTTACAGACATTTTCAAATGTGAAAAATGGTGAATTGAACCTGGTTTTATAGCGCTAAATCTTTCACTTGTATAACAGTGGTATCAATATATTTACAACGATATAATATTGCAGTACCGTATGTTTGTACCACGTTGAATAGTACTTACAATCGAATTGATTCCCTGAAATGTTTGTTGTGATACAATTACAATGATTAAATATTAAAAAACGATAGAAGGTGTATGCAATGGGACAGCAAACAAACGACCCACACACACAAAAAACAGATCGTATTTGATTTGTCATTCTCTTCTAACTAAAGCGCAAACTTTTGAGTCTTGTGTGGACGAAACGCACCTCAGGCGTATAAAATTATAAGCCTGGATTCTTTCTTGGGTTAGTATTAAATGGAGATCTAACAAACACAATTACTGCTGCTGTTCATATACCTAACTGACGCATGAACATATTTCGTGGTTCAACATGATAATGAGCGCCGAAACCCTTCAATAACGACAGTTGGCTGTACAAATAGCACGGAAAAACAGCATTTCACACTTTATTGTTGCATAACGTTAAGTTTCTAAAGCAGATACATAGAATACATGTAAGGAAATTTAAAGTCAAACTATTAAGTTTAGACTAAATGACGATTCGTTTTCTCTCTGGGAGAATAGTAATAGACATTACATTTTCAATTCAATTCAAATAACGCAGGATGTCGACAAGTCATACACTTAATATAGTAGAAGATGTCTTAAAAGAAAAGGATCAACCTTAATATTCAATGGAATTATTTTGTCCATTATTTGTGTCTTATTATTTTTGTCTTAACAAAGAAATAATAATAAAACAAGGAATTAATGAATTTTATTTGGAAACAAGCATAATGGAAACAGGACATTTAAAAGTATATAGAATTTACAGATACTCATCATATGCATTCTTTGCCACGGCAGTTGATAAGCTTCTTACATTGTGACATCTCACAAACATGCTATATTTATTGTTTGCCTGTAATATCTACTTCCCTCATATTTAAAGCTGAACATTTATTGGCAAGTACAACAATAATGTAGAACAACAGCTCTGATTGATGACTTAAGCTTTCTTTCAGAATAATATGAATAAGTACACTAAGTCTTGTACTACTTATATTTTTTTTGTATTGTGTTGCATAATGTGAGCGTTTGCAAATTTGAGATGACGTTAATTTACAAAGCTGACTATAAAGGGAAAATATATATGTGTACTTTTTTTTATCATTATTTGTTTCAGCCTAATCAAGTTCATCCATTATTATGAATCATGATTTATTTCTTATACTTTTATGGGTCATTTTGGTCTCTTGTGGATAGTTGTCTCATTGGCAATCATACCACATCGTCTTTTGTTTTAGATTTACCGCAGGGTTTGTTACTCTTGCTGTGTGTATGCAGTAGAATGTATCACCGTGCCTGTAGTGTATGCCCTTTTTTATTTGCTTGTTAGAGAGTTGTCTACTTATTCCATTATCATGATTGATGTTCTATTTTCTGTGTCATTTTTGTCTCTTGTGGAGAGTTGTCTTACTGGCAATCATGCCACATCTTCTTTTTTATAGATTTAAATATGTGACTCTGAACGCGTGTTTTGAAAATAAACGACTCAGCAGTGACCCCTCTAATTAAAACTCGTAACGACTAAATACAACAATAATTTTAACTTAAAACAAATATAGGTAGGCGTTAATATTAGAAAGTTTCATCATATTTTGATGCTTTTTTATGTCAAATTTACCATGCTGTCAATTTTATAAATTTGTGATTTTTCTCTACTTTAAGAATAAAATGCATATTGTTTCAACTTCTTGGTTACATGATTATAAATGTTTAAAAAAAAACCACATATCTAAGAAGTTTGAAATGAAAAAAGTGATATGAGATGTTCATGTTTCTTGTAAAATCATATCATGTGACCCTTCATTTTCTGAAAATTGTGTCTAAAAGGACTGACTTGATTAGTAAAAGTTATTACTAAAAAAATACTTAGTGTAAATACACAATTTTTTTCACAGAGTTAAGTTTGATTATAACATATTTTAAATTCATTGATATTTTCCGCTTGTATCACATGTTTTGGAAATATTTCCAGAACAAGATTTCAACGAGATTAAAACGTCAGAAGAATATATCCTTACATTAATAGTTAAGAAAATAATGACTAGATTCAAAGATTCTATCCAAATGAACTGAAAAAATGGATATTTAGTGCAGTAGATACAGTACAGGATCATGAGAATGTTTCATATGTTTATAAAACTTACAGTTTGTGTTGTATAAATCAACAGGTTAAAGAAATGTGTTTGTCCATGACTGAATTTGCATAATGTATAAAGAGTAAGAGTTTTTAACAATACGATAGAAATGCTATAACACACAGAACCAACGAATTTTAAAATAAATTTACGGTTTACAAGACTATCAAGTGGTATATATAAGGTTTGTTACGAGTGTAAATCTCCCTATGTAAGGATCGAATAAGTAGTCAACTTTACGTCAACAGTGACTTATCATATGAATGGATTAAGTGTTGTGATTGATAAGAAGACACTGTTAAATAATAGTTATTGTCTGATAAATGATTAGATATGCTACGATTATTTAATATCTATCTGTTATTTCGGTGCATAATTGTATCTAAGTGTTTTTATATGATATTAATGTCTTGCTTTCATATATTTTCCACGAAACATACGCAGGCACACACATGTGCAATAATCAATATAGTGGATGTTGAACGCGATGATTGTCATTACTATACTATATTAGACTCTTTTTGAGGAAACATTTGTTTTATAACACTTGAAACTTTAAGCGTTCGTTATTAAAACAATAACTTCATAGGAAATGATTCATAGTACTGGGATTAGAATTATGAATAAATATTAACATGATTAAGTACTGACTCAAATTAAATGTTGGCATATTTGATTTTCCCATAGTTAATGTGTGTTGCATTTCACAATGCCTGTAATAATATTCACATTTTCTGTTATTGTATCTGCAGGATATGCACAATTTGATACTAAGGTAGGTTCTGACAACTCCCACCTTTTAAAATATATAAAGGTATAAGCCAGCATGATCTATGTCAATTAAGTTCTTGAAGCTAAATTACAAACTGTTACACGTATTCAATTCACGGAATTTGTCATTGCATTTGTCTTATGTATTCAAATGATTATCTGTTTTCCATGGAATTAGAAACAGAACCTTTGTACAACATGTGTACAATTAAATTTGTTTAAAAAAAAAAACAGATTTGTACACTCATTCATCCAATTGCATGAAAATATATTTGAACGAATCAAATTGACACCGACTATACCTATACATATAGACGGGTGCCACATGTAGAGCAGGATCTGCTTACTCTTCCAGAGCACCTGAGATCATCCCCACTTTTTGGTGGGGTTTGTGTTGCTTATTCTTTAGTTGTATATGTTGTGTTATGTGTACTAATGTTTGTCTGTTTGTCATTTTCATTTTTAGCCATGGCGTTGTCAGTTTATTTTCGATTTATGAGTTTTACTGTCCCTCTGGTATCTTTTGTCACTCTTTTATAACATGTACTCAAAAGATAACAAGGAAAAAAAAAAAGAAAGAGAACACGTAAAGAAGACGGTAAATTTACTAAAAGGGCGATGACGACAAACTAACAATAATCCCCAAAATAATACATAAACAACACAAATCTGAAACCAAATGTGAATTTCATGAATGGTTCTTAAATACACTTAACTAGCAAGCAATTGCAGTTACTATGTCTTTAGTCCCCGGGGGAGGGGGATAACGAACTCAGTTTCTTATCATTACACAATATATGTATGATTCCATTTCACAAAAAATGATTGTAGACGAATTTTCCTATTCTTTTTGCTAACTTTCAATTGTATATAGCGCAAACATAAACATCATTGACTTTTACAATTGTGAAGAACCTTTAATGGCCGATTGCTTAAACATGTTAAAGTGTAATTTTGTAAAGTGTTCACTGTAACATTTTTCTATCATCAAAATGCTGCACCAACTTTTATCAACATCTTTTTTGTTGAGTTTTTTTGGAGTGATATTTCAACACTGAGTCGACATTTTGATAAGGGCGTAGTATGTTTCTCGAGCTAAGAAATGCTATCGAATCATGATAGTCTACTCGATATTGACACCGATGGACGACTATAAATACTAATGTCTATGCTAACGCGTCGCCAGTAAACTTAAGTTGTGTTCCCAAACCAAAGTCACGAATGGATGCCATCGGATCCTGGAATAAAATACATTTATCTCCTACAGATGACATACGTAATGATTTAAACTATTCCATCTTTCAGATCTTAAGATATCATTCGTCTAATGACTAAATGTGCCCTATTCCGATTGTATTTCTTTAATGAATGTGAGTTCGGATTTCTGATGATGTAGTACATCAGAAAAGGCTTATTCTGTAAACACGTTTGGCATCGTTCCTTTTATAAACAGTGCAAAATGAACATTTGTTAAACTACTGTTGTCAAATAAAAAATAAAAACCACAATGAGTCCATTATTCCGTCTTAATGCAATAGACAGGGACTGTTTTTAAAACGTTAAATGATACATTGTCTTTACAATTTGTGAACTATATAAATTGCAACGACGCATTTGTGTGACTCGATTACATTGATCATGTTGTTTATATACAAAAGTATTGTAAAACTGCGAGCTGCTGCTCACTGATGATACCCCTCTGCAACTGGATAATTTTAATAGACGTGTAAAAATGTGTAAGTGTACGTTAAACAGAAAGTTGTTGAGTGATAAATCTGACGACGCATCACGCAGTAAAGCTGACTTATATAATTAAGCCTTGAAACCATATTTCGGAATTCCTTGTAATGTAGTTCTGGATAAAATGTGAAATATATTTCAACTTGGATGTCATGTGTAAAAGCATGAAATCCGTATGATGTAGTTCCAGAGGAAGATCAGAGGAAAAATATTCGTTGGAAGGATGGACGGACTGACAGACTACCTGATGGGGGAATAGATGGACAGAGAGAGGTAAAACAATATACCCCCATTCTTTTGCAAAGCTGGGGTATAATGAATATTAGAAAATAAGTTGACATTGCCAATGTCTCCAGTGACGAGGAATATCTACCGCGATGGTTTAATTTTCAGATCGTTTTCCTTTCAGGAAACAACCAGAAAGATCAAGTTAACTGTCGAATCGGAGAGGAAACAATACTGTATTGTCCTAGAATTGCAGATAATTCTTCAGTGACGTGTCTCGGATCACCTAATCTTATTCCATATACTGATGGTAAACAAATAAACAATGATCTAAGGAAAAGTGATCGATTGGAAATTACCGGAAATCATTGTAGGGGAGAATTCAATTTACAAATTGTTAATATAACAGTTGAAGACGAAGGGCTATACAGGTGTAGTGTTATTGTAAATGGATCTCCTCGAGAATATGATACAGAATTAAAAATAGAAAGTAAGATATATTATAAATGTTAAGACTGCTTTGTTTCTTTCAACCTGTAACAAATGTGCTATTAAACAAGGGAAATAACCTAGTTTGTAAATTTACAGAATCCACAAGTTTCTCATTCCTGCTGCGTAACTTAATATCTACAAAAATTGGAATTTTGAAGTCAGTGAAAAACTTTATTTTACGTGTACTTTTGTAAAGTCATATTGTGTTATACTAAGATTTTTTCATATTAACAACATTCTCTGTATTGATAATACAAATATCATAATTAATTGAAAGTAAGAATAACATACATTTTGAATTAATGTTCTTGCAATAATAATAATGAAATTAAATTAGATTACTTTAAGGCTCTGTACATTAAGCATGATAATTAAAACAAATCAAAGACAAACACATAAAACATATATTGTGTCAGATTACAATACTTAACTAAGCCATACAATAAAAATACCCACGATAAAAAAGGTCAATACTAAAATAACACAACATTTTTTACAGTAAAATCATGTTTCATTTTTTTCAGGATTGCCTACAGATCTGACTATAATCAATATGTCAAACGCACATCAAATATTTGGTATTGAACACACTGAGTTAATTTTAACTTGTTCAGTCAGGAGGGGAAATCCTGTTGAAATATTACAATGGACGCGGAACGGCATCAACATTCAGAACCAAAATGTGTCATTATTATTCTCAACAGATAACATTTCAGAAATAGCAATCCTTCAGTATTCATTTGTACTCTCCAGGGAACACCAGAAGGATAACTTCACATGCTCAGCAGAAAGTTCAATTACAAAAGAACCATTCTCAAAAACAGTGTACATTAATGTGTATTGCACGTAAATGTATCATTTGTATTGTTAAAAGTGTTAAAAAGTAGGCAACCTATATATATTCGTTATCTTATAAAGAATATGAAATTTTTTAACGGTGTCAATGACCATGTGATTTCGTAAGAATGCCAATGGATAATTTTTCATTAAATGTTCGAGACACTCTATTTTCAAATGTATGAAAACAAGAATTTATTAGAATATACCCAATATTCCAAGGAGATAACAGTACACGATATCCGATCATAATTAGCAAACATATTATCATTGAAAAGGAAAATGGTGTGTACTATTAAATAAGTTAAGCCAATCACTTTAACGCATGTTATACAAAAAACTTGGCAGCGGAGGGATGAAAATAGACACTCGTCACGTGGTATATTGCATGTAATAGTTATCATGTAATTTGCAATTCTAATGCAACACATACAGGGTATATTGGTTTGTTCTTTGGTGATCTAGGTTGAAAACATGGCATTATATTTATGTATTGATGTAAACGTATGTTAGAACGGTAAAATTATTTGTCAAACATTTTTGACTATACACTTTCAGTTCGACTAAAGTACGTTATCGTTAAACAATTTACCATTACATCATTTCAAATTCATACTAGTATCCTTTCTTTTTTTTTAAGATAAAACTGCTGTTATAGCTGAATTGTACCCTTCGTATGAGGTGAAAGAAGGCTCGAATATCTCAATGCAATGGAATGCAGATGCAAATCCTGAAGTAAAGAATTACACATGGCAAAAGCATGACCATGTGGTTGCAAATGTTTCTGTTTATAATATAACCAAAATAGATCGATCACAAGCTGGGGATTACACATGTTCCGGATATAATGATCTTGGTGACAGTTCATACAATGTCAACATCTCAGTACATTGTAAGTTTAATAATCTAATATATTTTCTTATGTCCATGATAAAACACAACACTACGACTGAAAATACCTTACATTTATTCAAGTAAAAAACGAATTACAGTTAGTGCCTGAGTTGCGTCAAAATACATCAATTCTTAAACATCTCGTTGCCATTATGTCGATTGTGAAATGACAGAATGAAAGTCATCACTGTTTTGTTGTAACTATTTTTAACACGACGGTTGTCAAAAATGCTGCTGGATCTTCTTATAATTCCGAGTAACCTAAAATCCTCTAGATTTATGCTGTAGTTTATGTTGTCATTTTGTTCGTGTGTTGTGACCTTGGTTGTTTGTCCGTCTTCCGTTTTTTTTTACAAATATGTTGTCACTATTTTTCTCGACTTTCTCTGTGATATGCTTAGCTTAGTAATCATGGCAATACTCATGTTAAAAAGCCCACAATTTTAAATGTGTTCATCGGATACAGTGCTTATTTGAATGTATAATCAAATTGGGTTTTTCAACTTCAAAAGGTGTTATGCTAACTTTCATAACAGTGCAACGATGCTTTGTTAAAAGAATCCGATAAAAAAAAAATAGCTGTTCATTTCATTTGACACAAATTTGTTTTACCAGAAACAGAAACAAAGTTATTCGGAAAATTTTTACACTGTGGGTGATATGAAAAAAGTATAATCACTTACAACATTACATATTCGAAGGAAGTAAGCGTAGTGAAGGACAAATCGTAATTATAAAAATAAAAAAAAAATCTATTTCGATTTGAACAAGAAAAGCACTGATCTTGATTTCTCAAGTAAACGGAATATATATCTATTTAGAGGGTTTAAGAACAGTTACATGGAATTTCCATACTACTGAACTGAATTTTTTGCTCCATTTAAGAAGAACATGCATCCGAACATTTCCTTTTAATTAACTACAATTTTAATGGTCTTCCCTTACCTTTTCCGATTTATTGGAAAGGAGATTACTGCCTACAAGAACGCTTTTTCATCTAAGGTTAAATATGTGTTGCTAATTAGAGTTTAAGATAAACAATTTTCCATTCTTTACCAGTCTTGAAAGGTTGTATGCAGTAACACCAAAATTCAATAGATAAAACTTTAACGCAGGGTTAAATTTTTGGAAAGGATTGTATTACATGTATTATGTAGTTGTGTATTCATCAATACAATAAGGGATCGTTATATATATAAAAAAAATTCAAAACACTTTTCAAACAAGCCAGACTTTCAGATTTATGTGTCGGATTATTAAAGAAAAAAGTTTCAAATCTTGTTTATTCACTCCGAATAGGAAACCGTATTATGACATATGAATATCCGTAAAATCGTTTGACATGTTCATTACGAATTTGTGGCTCTTCGTGCTATTTGGTGATTTTTGCTATCATACATACTTGTTTTTCTTTTGATCTATCAAATTTACAAATAATCTTATTTTCTCAAGGTGAATTTTCATCCTGATTCTCAATTTTCATACAATTGAGAGGTTTAGTTAGCTATAAAACTAGATTTGAATCCACATAAGAAAATACCTGTACCAAGTCAGGAATATGACAGTTGATATCTATTTGCGTGATGTGTTTGAGCTTTTGATTTTGCCTTTAATTAGGGACTTTTCAGATTGAATTTTCATCGGAGATCGATATTTTTGTAATTTATATTTCTATTGCATAACTGTAGGGCAAACAATTGTTCAAAATAATTCGTAAAAAAATCATTATATGATTATCTTGAACATGATTTTATTTAACAATAAAATCATGTTCAAGAGAAAAACATAGTACTTCCTTTAAAAAGTTAATATACTAAGTAACTTACCAAGTTGTATAATGATTGTTAACGTTACTATGTGAAACAATGAGTAGAATTTCATAAGTGTGCCGTTGGGCGTTGTCATATTGGATTGCAATTGAAAAGAATACCCCAATTTGATTTGATCTATAAAAGTGATACAATTTGAAAGAAATCTATGGAATAATTTATAATTTTTGACAGAATATAAGTCAGATATTGCATATTAAAAGGTTTTTATTGTCGCATAACACCCATTGGGATGATATACGACTAGAGCAACTACAGAAAAGAATAATATACCTTATTTATAACAATAACTTACATATGAGTGTTTGAAACGGGTGCCATTTAAGCGGGAGGTTTGGCATGCCACAAAACCAGGTTCAACCCACCATTTTTTTTTTCTAAAAATGTCATGTACCAAGTCAGGAAAATGGCCATTGTTACATTATAGTTCATGTCAGTGTCTGTTATATTTCAATGTTGTGTTTATGTTCTGTCGTATTCTCCTCTTATATTTGATGCGTTTCCCTCAGTTTTAGTTTGTAGCCCGGATTCGTTTTCTTCTCAATCGATTTATGAGTTTCGAACAGCGGTATGCTACTGTTGCCTTTATTTGATACTTATTGTTTTTTGTAGATGCACCAGTATTAAATGTGACTCTGGTATTTTCCGAAAAAAAGCTCAAACTTGTATGCTCTCCAAATGGAAATCCAAGTAGGTATCGATTTGATAAATGGCAACACATATCATTTTTTGGTCAACACATTCGTTACATCAATGGTTCAGCCAATGGTGAATTGATATTTCCATTAAATTTCAGTGATCAAGACAGGGGTATTTATACATGAAAAGCTGAAAATGGTATTCTGAACACAGATGGATATTTACATCAACATGGTTCTGCATCTTTTGATTCCGGAGGTAGGTACAGTATTAATGGTTTCAGTTTAGAATAATGGCTATATCTTCGTATGAATATATACCTTACAAAATTAAACTTAAAATACAGAAAAATACTTTACTAAATAAAGGCAACAGTATTATACCGTTGTTCGAAACTCATAAATCGATTGAGAAAAAGAACCAAATCCGGGTTACAAACTAAAACTGAGGAAAACGCATCAAATATAAGAGGAGAACAACGACACAACAGAAACACAACATTAAAATGTAACACACACAGCAACGAACTATAATATAACAATTTTCCTGATTTGGTTCAGGACATTTTAAGAAAGAAAATGGTGGGCTGAACCTCCCGCTTTTATGGCAATTTTAAATATAACATTAAAATGACAACATTACATGACATGACTACAATACAAATAAATGGGAGAACATAAAGGACAGAGAAACACACAAATAATAGCTAACAAAAGGTACCAGGTTTGAAATTTAATACGCCAGACATGCGTTTCGTCCACACAAGACTAACCAGCGACGCTCAGATGAAAAAAGTTCGAAAGCCAAAACAAGTACAAAGTTGGAGAGCACTGAGGACCAAAAGTTCCAAAAAGTTGTGCCCAATACGGCTAGGGTTTTCTGCCTGGGATAAGAGCATCCTAATTATTTAGAATAATTCATACTTTTGCAAACAGTAAATTTTATAAAATAACTATATAATAGATATACATGATAAAACCGAAGTGGTGACTAACTACAGAATAAAAACAGATACATTACACAAAACAACCTAATCCAGCACATAAAAATACGAAGCCGAGTTAGCCAAAGCATCAACGCACAAAGTGACGTCACATTTGAAATTGTAAAAAAAACACAAAGTGACGTCGCATTTGAATTTCTTAAATTATTTACCAAAAATAAGATAGAATTAGCATTTATTCAAGATTAGATTTGTAATACTGATATTACATTTCTTAATAACAATGAAAATTACAATACTTATTAATATCAAATTGTGGTATTAATTAGATAATTAATCATTTGATCTAGCTATGTCGGTGTTTCTTCTGAATCAAACTGTAAACCAAATATATCCTATAAATTTCGTTGAACCAAACTAAAATTCAATAAATGAAGGGGTGAATAATTATCTTTACCATAACACACAAATATAACAGAAAAGACGTTAAGACATTTGATCAAATACTAAACTATGTCAACAATAGTTTCCTTAATTGTTCATTGTGGTATGCATGATAAAATGGGAACAGCACGCTAAATAACATTATGCGTTCGAAGTGTTTTTCTGGATTTACCTTCACCAAGCACGTTCAGAGCCGAATATTTGAGATATATCAGGAAACGATGTTCCCAATTTTCAGTCTAATTAAAAACTCATCATTTTATCTTTTACAACTTAATCATGTATATTGGATAGAACTTTTGAAAAATTAAAGATAGAGTTATATTTTTGGATTATCAGTGTTTGTTGATAGAAAAGAAATGTACAATATGGATTATACCAAAAGATTGCAACCCGTACCTTTCATTACAAACAATCCAAAATATGACAGATTGTGTTGTTCTGCAAACCAATGGAATCATCTTCACCTATTTCAAGAGAAAAGTGCAGTTTTTCGATATACAGTATATGGAGCTAATGCGCTGGTTGATGGATACCAAATTCTGTTTGTGTTCAGATTTCATTAATTATACATTTGAATCTGCAAACTCTTTTGGAGAGCTTTAATTTACCATAAATTTAAGAGAAAAAGGTACATATTTGGTTTTTTATGTTCTTATACCTAATATATATTGAGGATATGGAGAAAACTATTTATAGATTTGATTGGATATTAAAATTTAAAAAAAAAACCTGCCGACAAAAGTTCGATTTTAGAACAAAGGAATACTAAAGGCATTTACTCCGGCAAAATAAAATCAAACGTTGTGCTAATCACTACCTGAATGGACAATATTATTTGACATTTTGTTAACTGTCAAAGCAGTGTCATGAAATAAAAGTTCCTTTATCTTTATAAATTTCGAATATAAAACATATTCTGGGATATTGTTAATAATTGAATTAATAAAACACATGTTACTGTACATGTTACTAATGGATAAATGGTATAGATATAGGCAACAGTAGTATACCGCTGTTCGAAAGCTATAAATCGATATTTAATATAACACTAAAATGGCAACATTACATGACAGGACTACAGTACAAATAAATGCAAAACATTCATAAGTGCAAGAACATGTATAGAATATTTGTTCAAAATGGAATAGATATTATGACTTTGTTGATAAATTTCCTGGATAACTTCTGTTAGGCGGAACAAATATACGTTGACAGTAGATGGTACACTTTTTAAAATTTTATATTGCATCAGTTAAAAGTGGTTATATCTCCTTAAATTATAATGATCTTAATCACAAAAAAAACTGTCTATTTTATAAAAAAAAATCTTCTTGTACTTAGTTAATTCGTCCAATAAAACGGAATCAAGCGTGTCATCCGGTATGTATGTATGTTTCTTCTGTTTCCGTTTAAGTTTGAAGACAGTATTACAAATATTTAAAACCTAAAAACAAAATATCGTTTTGATAATTCATTTTTCAAACTTCAATTTAAACCTTAAATATCGGTATCATCTCTTAAAACTTTTCATTTGACATTTTTCACTACTTGATATCAGTTTTGGCTTGCGAAAAAGCAGATTGCTATACAAAATTAAGGTTATCTATGGCCGTTATATAACCAGTTTAATAGAACATACAATCCGACGTTAATACGAAACAATAATATTCAGGAAATGTTATTCGTCCCGTAATAAAACCAAGGATAATAATTCAACATTTTGTCCACTTTTTTGTTTCTTCAAATATTGTTACAAGATAACTGTTGCAAATATTAAAACCTTGCAATCAAAATATTTATATCATCATTTGATTTCAGAGTCCTTCGAAATCGCAATTAATAATCTTTTATAATATTGCAAGGTCCAACCTTTGATAATGGATACAAATATTTCTGATCATTTGCAAAAGTCTTTGAAACGAAATAGAAATTAGGGTACAACTGGAATGATGGAAAAATTCATGGTCGATATACATTCAAACGTACATTCAAACGTTTGATGTCACATATGTCTATAAGAGCTGCAAAAGAGACAAAAAAGACTTTCAAACTCATAAGTCAAAAATAACAAACGCTTCCATGTAAAAAAAAGACCAAAAAGACAATCAACAGCAAACAAATCACAAAATCTATAGCTAAAGACTGAGTAACATGAATTCCACCAACACTCGGGGTGATATAAGTTGCTCCGGAAGGGTATGCAGATCATGTTTTTCATATTGTACCTGTAAGAACAATGATCGATCTAATTCGATTAGTCGAATTCGTGGAAAAACGATACAAAAAGGAAGACGGGATTGTGTTTACTACGACTGGTTCGTCATCTACCAAACAAATATTAAGTAACGGTCGTGATGACGTCAGTAAAATTATCGAACGGATGAATTCAACTTTGCAACTTTTGGTTGGGTTCGTGTTGCTTATTTTTTAGTTTTCCTTGTTGTGTCTTCTGTACTATTATTTGTCTGTTTGTCTCTTTATTTTGTAGCCATGGCGTTATCAGTTTATTTTCGATCTATGAGTTTGACTGTTCCTCTGGTATATTTCGCCCCTCTTTTGGAACTCTTGGTTTTATAGCTTCCTTCAACCTTCTTAAAGCAACCCCTGGATAATTATATCAAGGCGCTTCTAGAGTGTTGCTACTTAGAAACGGCAAGTTCACAATTTGGAAGATGCCATTCTATATTTTGTCGTTATCGTTTGTTCTCGACCTATCCTCATTGTCAATTTTTAGCGTTGTTTACTTAAAAAGGTTGATCGTAACAATTTTTCGCTTGTTTATCTAAATTTTTTATTATCTCTTACAAGTATTCACCAGTGTATAGCATTTTTCTTATTCCACGTACTTTTCCCGTTAAAATGAGACCAACAGGAAATATTTACGTTAAGTGTACGTACTAGAACTTTACGGAAAACTATAATTTTATATGTATATACTACAGTAGTCAGGTGAGCGGCATGTGACTTTTTTCCAGGTAAATCAAAACAAAATGAAAAATAATTTATTGTTTTATCATAAAATACCACTGATTAGACGTTTCCCATTCATTCAGCAATTATCTACCGCTTTGGCGGTTTTATTGTTTATTATGCCCAAATATGCCCAAATAGCTAAAAACAGTACCTAAAACCATCACGCGTAAGTCAATTCTCAGATATGAGGCATATTTTACTGTATCTGTTGTATCCTTTATTCCAAGTTTGATGGGATAGTTGCGTTCAACATAGTCCCTAATCTTTGAATTAATCCGTGAAACGACATCATCATCTTTATATCGGGAAATGAAAATAAAGTATAATGCAAGCTTTTTTTCATGATTCTCAAGAAGCTCATAAATGAAGTAAGGGATAATCGGCAAGAAGATCAGCACAGTAAGTTCCCATTATGTTGAAAAACACGTTTTGTTTTAGTTTAATGTTTAATCTAGCTAATAGTTAATTTAAGATGAACATTATCCAGTTCTATAATTTTGTGGAGTGAATGTGTTTTCATAATGTTATTTTGATTCTGTTTTATTGATAAAGATTGATTAACTATAAAGAATGAAATGCTGTAAGTAGTTTAATTTAGGGACAAAAAGAATCACGAATAACTTTTAAACATTATGAATTATATCTACTATTTCAATTCATGCCTATTAATAATTTTTACCAAGACATTTCATGTATCGTACGAGATGCTGGCTGCCATTTTTGGTATTTTAAATACATCACGATAGTTATTATTTCAGGACAATCCTACCTGCCATATGCCTTCCTAGTTGGGGGATTTGTTATAGTTTTATCAGCAACTCACTTCTGCAGTTGGTACATCCGAACACATTATCGAAAGACTGTAATAACAGAAGGAATACCAAATGAGACCTCAGCCAATTACATTACGCAACCTGGCGAACACTACGAAGAGATTAGTTTGAGCAAGGAAACAGAATCTCCACTTCAATAAGACAATGACATAAGTTTTAGTTGTATTGCTGAATTAGCGGCACCGGTAAATGATGATAAAACAGTAGAAGTTTTAGGTGAAGCCATTCATGGCCAACAATTTGACACTGTTGTATCTAGAAACCAATATGAAAAGCTCTGTTTGAACATCTTTTTGTGTCTTGGGCAAACACTTGTTATTGAAGTTCGTATAATGTAAACATACACGAAAGAGAAATGTAAACGTTATATAATAGGTCAGATTATATGTTACTGCTAAGAAATTTGAGATGAAATGCAATATGTGATAATTTTGACGAAGTAGTATCCTGACGGCTAAGGCTCATTTGATTCACCGAATTAAAAACATTAAATGAATACAGGAAATAATATGTAACAATGTTTTTGAAGATTTATTCTGCATAATAAATAAAACACTTTTTTTTTAGTAATTTCTGCACATGTCATACTCCTTAAATAAAAATAAATGAAATGAAATGTACCATATATATAAGATTGACATACATTCAGCATACAAACATACATACATACAAACATACACACTTACATGCAATGAATCAATGGAAGATATATAAACCTTCATTAAATATACGAGTTACAATTCAAATTGTTTTTCTTGCCAAACATCTACAATTATAAGTTACAGTAAATACATGTATAGGTATTCCTGCTGAAGTTGTATACAGAGCTTGCATTAAAAAGTCGCTATTCGATGATATTATTTTCTCTCTTGAAATGCCTGATTCAAACGAGCTAAAATGATGTGTTCATAACTTTCTGCTGTATTTTGAAGGTAGTTTATTTGAAAAACATTGATAGTTATACATTGTCTGTCGTCTTACCATTGGAGCATGTTTTATTGTCTAAACTACAGCTGATGTTAAACTAATGTTAACTCATACAAATAAACAAAATGATTGTTAGTTTTAACGCAACTTTCAACACTATTGACCATATCATGCCGGCCATTTATTATTGGCGGAAAACATCGATTATCGGCAAAAGAAAAAGTAAAATAACAAAAATACCGAACTCCGAGGAAAATTCTGAAAGGACGGTTCCAAACAGAACTGACAGTGTTGGTGAATAACGATGGGAGTCGAATTAACAGCAACGCGCAGGATTAGAACTCATAACATCGGTGCCGACGGGATTGTTATCACTAAAATTGACCTACATAAACGAACGGGTTGCAACCAAAACATTTGAGTTACGTCTATTTTAACATACCTTTTCAGGTGCAGTTCCTTCTACCGTTTCAGATAATATCATACAGTTTTTTTTACCTGGCAAATTACCTGTACAAAAAGCGAAAAGAAAGCATTTATAAAGATATACTATAAAATAAAACTGGTTTGTTAATGTCAGAAAAGCATATTTGGCTTGAGTTCTAGATGTTTTGGTATTATCAATAATTTCAAACATAACGTATTACCATTCATTTTGTCATTAGTGGATATGAAAAGAAGCTGTTTATGTTGATTTTTTGTGTTAACTTAAAGGTAGAGTAATGGCACAAACTAAGGAGTACTGCACAATTTAAACTAACTGATACAAATCACGTGGTGCAGATATTGCGCTGCTGTGTGTAAGTATAGGTAATAATATGTCGAATAAGTCATCTGTTTATTCTGATCCCACAGAAAAAAAAATTATTGAAGGACGTAAAATAGCGATGCTTTTATCTAAAAATATCTAAAATTATGCTTACTTAAGTATGTTACGCAAATTTGTGTACTAATATTGATTTTATTTTTGAAAATTAAACATATCAATATATTTGTATGAGACTATACACATGCTATATGAGAACTCATTATCCTACAGACTGTTGACATTGTTCAAATATATTTGGTTTTGTACAAGGTTATGCGTTTCTCCTTCATTGTAACTTCAAAATGGATCGGTGAGCTTTAATGTGTATAAAATATAAAGAATATAAGTGAATGAGACAGCAACCAAATAATGTGAAATAGTACATCACATATTAAAAAACCTACTAAGAGTTTGTTGATTTGTCCAAAAAATGTCCCCCGTTTATCTTCGTCCACTTTGTGACGTTGCTTTTTAAGATGGATCATCGGTATATCATTTAGATATAATTTGTTTATAATTTGCCAAAATTTAGATGATACCATTATTATTTCATAATTATGACATTGTCAAAATGTATAGGTCACCGTGCTATTTTTTACGCTACAAGTCGTGATTGCCCTAAATTACATAGATTATTCATGAAAAAACTATTTTTATGGGCAATACATATATATCATAAACGAGAGAGCCTTACTTTTAGGTACAGTACAGAAAACGTATTTTTTTTTAATTAAGTAACTTTATCACCAAATTAACGTTCCTAATGATTCCTGGGTATTTTCTTCAAATAAGTAACACTCGTTCAAAAATAGATTTCGATAAAGCTCTTTCTTTTGAAAACGAAAAATATTATATCATTAAAACTTTTATCTAAAGTACCTGTGTTTAATGACCACAATCGTTCTTGGTTTTACATTCTGTTTTATAATTCCACTGCTTTTTCTCCGATGTAAGATAATTAATGCCTTCGACAATGCCGCCTGTCCAAATGGAAACAAAAATGCAAGTTGTAACTGTTTTAATTAGATAGACTATTGTATCACCTTAATAGTGAATCTTTCTGTTCAGTGTCCCATGTTTATTCTGGTAAATTGTGTTCGTTCAAACATATGAACAGCGTGCTGAACATGACATTTTTTTTTAATTTGCACTTCAAGTATTGCACTTGCGCATGTTATATATCATACTCAAGTTATATCTCATATTACCATGCTAAATTTTGTCCATGTTGGAAAAATATCGTTATTCAAGTACATATTGTTATAAACATATGTTATTTTCATATAACGTCTGATGGTTTTGTTGAATTAAAAAAAAAACACATCATAGATGCTGGTGTTAACAAAGAAGTTTGTATACTTTGAAAAAAGATGTATTTGAATCAAATTTACAATATAATATTGTTATTATACTTTAAAAGATCTAAGTATGAAATTCCGGTGTATTTTTTCATAAATAAAATACGTCAAAGTAAGAACATATGTAGCTGTAGTGTAAAGACGTCATTTATAGCCTGAGTAAACATGATGTTGCATGCTAAGGTATCGAAATATTATAGTACGTTAAATGTGCATATGTGTTTAGTATGGTATTGATTAACAGATAAAACAAAAATCAAAATGTATACCGCTTGAACATTATTCAAAGCTTTAGATCTAATAACACATGTAACAGTGTGGAATGGATACCCTCTTAAAAATTGTATTTAATCAATTGGTAAGTTTACCAGGATAGTATCTAAATTTTAGGGGAAATAACTTCACCTTAAGGATTAAGATGAGCTATTCTGTTTTAAAATAGTGTTTAACCGGTATAGCAATATTTCCAAACCAAATCTATGAAAGAATTTAGTAAAAGGTTCGATTATTTGTGTTAACGAAATACCTGACTTAATAATTTAACAGGTAAACATAGTTTACAATTATTGAAATCCAAGACGTCACTCCAGAAACGGGCATAGCGGACGAGTTGGAATATTAAAAGAAAGCAAGACTGTGCGAAAGAAACATATGTTTCTAAAATAACAAAATTGACATCAAGGAAAGAAAAATCGTCCCTTTTTTTTCGTCAATTTTTGTGGAGGAACAATACCACTATTGATATCCCCTATAAGTCTTTGTTAAATTTGCACTGTTTAAAATATTGTGCAGAATTTATCTTTGTTTCAAATATAGAAATACATGGTATGAGTAAAGTTTTATCCTGTCCAGTTCTAAAGAAAAATATCATATAATTTTCATTGCATATAAGCAAAGATCTATCACTGAAAGCTAACCAATAACGTTTTCATCCTTTTTATTCCTGTGTACAAGCTTTAGTTACCATGTAAGCTCAAGTTTAAAAGAATATTCAATAGAAAAACAAATAAAAAAATTATGGTGCTTTGTAACACCCCAGATCTATTTTCTACAATTGTCAAATTCAATGGAATATTTGTTTTTGACCCTTTTTCGAATGCAATCAGATGAGCCGTACTATGATTTGGTGGAATAAACTGACTTTGAATTTTTAACTTTCCTACTGGTTACTTCAAGCATTGCTGGCCAGTTTTGTCTCAATCAGCATGATCAGTGTAATAGTTTGAGAACTGTCATATTCAAGAGAATATTATTTTTGACCCTTTTTCGTATGTAACAGGATGTGACATACTATAATTTGGAGATAATATACTTGTATAATTTCCCGTGTAAGTAAACCTTAGGATAAATTTTGGCAGTGATTTTAGAGAATACATGATCATTTAAGGTGTAATACCATCAAATCATGGTACGTCACATCCGGTTGTTTACGAAAATAGATCGAAAAAATTACTCCCTTGAATTTGACAGTTGTAGGTAATTAAACCTACATTTTATTACAGTAACACATTTTTGTTTCATAAACATATGTCTTGGGTATTTTAAAGTACCATTATTGTTTCATTCTGGGGTTTCTATAGAATATTTTGTAAACTTGAGGTTACTAAATCTTGTACACAGGTTAAATAAGGGGAGACATTTGATTGGTTAACTTCCAGTGATGGTTATTTTCTTATATGCAATGACATGTTATGTGAATTTTTTTCTATAGTACTGGACAGGATAAAACTTTACTCAGGCCAAGTATTTCCTTATTTGAAAGAAAGATAAATTATGCACATTTCTTTAAAAGTGCAAATTTAACAAAGACTAAAAGGGGGAAATCAATGGTGGTATAACACCTAATATTGGAAGCTGTACATGCACCTTTGACCTTGTGAGTACTTTCATTTGTTAGCATTTAATGCTACTTAAGTGAAATATTACAAAAAATTAAAGATTCCAAGTGAATTGAGTCTCCAAAACACATTTTATGAGAAAATTTCCTTGAAATAGGACTCTACCATGAATATTCAGTTGACAAAACAAGCAATACTTAGTGTTTTCGGGAGCTTATTCTCCTTATTTCTTATATTCTGCTATCATAGAACATTTTCCAAGGAAATACTTTAATAAATATATAGTTAAAAGTAAATGAATTTTTTAATGCTGTAACAACAAATTATCCAATAAAAGAAAAGCCTTGTATGCCCCTCTCTGGAACGCGGCGTAAATTTAATTTTTCCGTAAGGACTTATTAAACCTTAGAGACTGTAAACTGTTATATGGGTTGTTCATTCTGCTTGAATACTTCAATTACTCATCTTTTATAACATTTCTTTGATACATGAGTGAAAGTTGCTCTATTACGTTTATTTATTGGCCTGAAAAGTTGAAATTTTGAGGAAATGAGAGGTATAACTGGACCAAACGATAGATACCTTATAAAGAAGACAAAGAAGTCCATTAGTGGTATTTATCTTCTTAAAATCATCTTGTGTATCCTATTCAACTGTTTGTTGTCAGATGAGATAAATATTTGATAATTTATTGGTCCACACTATATTCTATTTTGATGCGGCTTGTTTTGGATTAGTCGAAAAAAATTTGCTCGATCGCTGTAGATGTCGTGTTTCATTATACTACATTTTTTTCTCAAACTGTTGAACTGATTATGACAAAACTTGACAGGAATGATTGAAATAACCAGTATTACAAAGGAAAAAGTCACATTCAGTTTATTAAACTAAAATGTCTTATTTAGGTGTAATACCACAAAATAAGGGTACGTCACATCCGATTGTATACGAAAATAGATCGAAAAAAATATTCCCTTGAATTTGACAGTTGTAGGTAATTAATCTTACATTTTATTGCAGTAACATATTTCTGTTTCATAAACATATGTCTTGTGTATTTCAAAGCACCATAATGATTATTTTTTTCATTTGGGGTTTCTATAGAATATTTTGTAAACTTGAGGTTACATGGTTACTAAATCTTGTACACAGGTTTAATAACGGAGAAATTTTATTGGTTAACTTCAAGTGATGGTTATTTTCTTATACTGTGGATTCATTATTTTTCGTTGGATACAAATTTTCGTGGATTTCGTTGGAACAGGTGAACAACAAATTTGAATGTTTAACGAATTACAAATTTCCCATGGGCTTGTATGCAGACTTTGCCAGAACAACGAAATTAAATGTCCACGAAAGTGTAAGTTTTGTTCAATCCACGAAAATTGGTACCCACGAAAATAAATGAATCCCCAGTATACAATGAAATGATATGAGAAATTGTTTTGTCTATAGTACTGGACAGGATAAAACTTTACTCATGCCAAGTATTTCCTTATTTGAAACAAAGATAAATTCTGCACAATTTTTTTACTGCGGCAAGGACATATGTGTCCTCCCTTGTCTTACCGCGGGAAGGACATATTTTTTTCCCTTTCGTAATATTTCTGAAAAAAACATCTTTCCCTCAATTATTGAATACATTTTTATATATTTTATTCATTCTTTTTGTTGTTGTGTTCTTTTTACCTATCTTTTTCATAAAACGTCATCATTACGTCATATATTATTTGACGTAGTTCGACGTCGTAATTGATTTGACGCCATAATAGCGCTATCAAATTTTAGAATGAACAAATTTTATGCTTTTATTGATAAGATAAAAAAGAATCACAGTATGAAACAGAAGGGGGAAAAACAACATCAACCAATGATCATTAAGCAATACAAACAAAACTATTTGCCAATTGGTTTTAGTTCTTGTATCCAACAATAAATAAATATTTCAAACAAATGTCCTTAACTCTTTTAGATATGGAGGGACACAATGACATATATACTAAGTCTTGAATTTGATACTTGCCTTGGTTTTTTTACTTCTTTAAAACAAACTTTTTAAACAACGAACTTGAAAGTCTACGTTAGTGTTTAATAAATTAATAAGTCTTAATTTACTGACACGAATTGTAAAATTGCCATAAGATAGACTATGCGCACAGTATTGGTGCTACGTTTGTAACGTCAGAAAACGATCATCGACGGAACGTTGAGAAAACGTTATTGAAGCCTGTGTCAACGTTTGCATCTAAATCTTTTTTTAAGTTTTTTTTTTCTTTTGTGTCTACTCATGCTACTGTGAGTCGATAAAAATTGCAGTTTAACAAATTATAGATTTTGTATGTACGTGTTATTGTTTAAGTATATTAATTGTTGAATGTTTGAAGTTTAATAAATATTTGAATGATTGAAAGGATAATTTCCATAATGGCGATGGACAAAACAAGAAACATCATTTATAAATACACTTTATTCGTGGTCTAAGCACCGCAGAATTCGGCCATGCAGAGACTCATTTAAATTGATTAAACCATTATCATCAATATCAACCTCTGAACAAAAGTATATAACTGAAAGTGCGGGAACGATTGTCGGAATTCGTTTTAATAACTTCAATTTGAATGGGTTATTACCAATAGTGTTAACTTTATTTCCCTGATGATACGAGGCACCCCATTTGTCGGTAGCTGTTTTTCTTAAAATTATTGGGTCTTTGCTTGCTCTTAAAATATAATATGGACAATCAGTGTCATCAGCCTTAACTGCAAAAAAATGTTCCATTTGAAACAAAGTCACAAATGTTAGTCTCGTCATCAACCCCTTCGTCGTTATCGGAATCGGCATCGGAGTCATTATGTTCCAATTCTTTCACCATTTTTATTTTATTATATGTTCCCAATTGTACATCGTTCATACAGGTGCTATAATTTCCAACAATACAACTTTTGACAAGAATAACAAGATAATTTTCTTACAAAAATCTCTCCGTCATCGAATGATCGAACTTGGTGAATTTGTCGGTTTTCTTTAACGGGAAGAAAGTTCCGATCCCGATCTCAATTAACGGAGTCTACATATCGAAAAATTCGTCGAAAACATTAAGAAGAGTCTGCCGTGGTGTACAAATTACTCTTCGCGTAATCAAATAGGTCGCTTGAACTTTGTATCACATGTGTACCACGAATAACTGTTAGATCAGCTTGTTTCGTTATAAACCCGCCTGCTGCATCTTGTGGACCACGCGCATGAGATGTTTCGAAATAGTTTCGAAGAATCTTTGCATATCCAAAATCGGAGCAGGAATAACTTACATCTCCCATACAGTGTCGACTTTTATATTGTGAGCTACACCCATCAGTAAACTCATGCATTACCGATATTTCATAGTTAATATATTTCAAATATTCCGAGACCAAGTTTTGCACACAATGTGTATAATGATGATCATGTTTTTGGTCTGGGCGTATCACAAAAAACTGTTCAGTGACAATATTTGGTTCTTCCGCGGTGATATCTTTTCCGTCATATTCGAGAACTGAATGTCTATGTGATATTGTAACATGTAGTGAAACCTCTAATTTCTGAAATTAAGAGGATTGCATTTCATTCTGTTCAGTACACTTATAATTCTCAGAAAAATCATCAGAACTAATCGGGGAAAATCAATGGTGGTATTACACCTTTACATACACATATCATTAAAAAAAAATGTGTAAATGTTGTTGAATTTATCAATTAAATTGAATTCAGTTGGTTCTTTACTGAGTTTGACCATAAAGTGTGTTTCACAACAATAAATAAATCATTATGCTATGTAATACAATTTGTACCCTTCCTATTGATACACTTTATTGTCTAAATATATATGTTACTTTCTAAGTTTTCATATGTTTAATTATAATAGTCAATCATTATGTCTTTGATAAAAATAAAGGAACTAGTAAACAATAGATCACTTTCATTTGTACCATTTACGAGAGGTTCAGATAAATCTATATTTTTTATTGGTTCTGTGTAAAAAAGTGTAAAAACCAATGGAATAGCTGACACAACGTGCTGCTAACAAATGTCTATACTAGTGTTCGATTTACTACCTTTGATATTATTTGATTAATTTGTAGATGATTGATAGGAGAGTGAACATATGTATTAGCAATATAAATGTTAATCAGTATTTTCTCTGAGGTATACATATTTACCTTTAGTTACTGCAATGTTTTCACCGACGATTCCAAGAGAGCTGTATTTGTCTGGAATGTGTGGCAATATACAATTCTGTGCCCATCCACTGGCCTTGTTAGCTAGCTCGTCATCCCATTTCTGAAAAAAAAAAATGCAATGCACCGTGGTGTAGTGGTTGGTGCATCGTACTTCTAACAAAGGTTTCTTGTTCGATTCCCTCTCCAGCGAGACAGTTTCAGGGACTGAAATTTCGGATCTCCCTTGACACAATTTGCGAGTATGGTCTTGAGAAACGATGATAGTCCGTCGGAAGGGTATAATAAATGGCAGACCCGTATTAAGAGAGAGTCATTTATTTGCATGTAAAAGACAATCTTTTAAATTTTAAGAAAAAGCAGGCTAAGGCATTATATTCGTGATTATTTTTGCCCGAGCGATAGTGAGGGCTAAAATAACACGAATATAATGCCTACCCATGTTAAAACTACAATAAAGTATAGCTTGCATCAATTATTTCGATTCTGATTGGGACAATTAAGGTAATTTCGATGTCCGATCTGTATAAGTAAAGAATGTTTGAAGGCTCTTCCATAAATCTCCCTGTTTTATTTGAAAAGAATCAAACGACTGACAGTGTGATTTTTCAAAGGGAAAAGTTTTGAACAGCTCGCATGAACGGATGTCGTATCTAGATCAAATATGTCAATTTCGAATTGCAACACATTACAGTCATTATAAATGAATTAGTAACAACATGTGCATCATTTGAGAGTTTAGAAAAGTTTTAAGTTAAGGATGTACACCTCTGAATGGCCAAACATTTCTAGAATTAATCTTTTTTCCTTAAACTGATTTTTGAGTTCATATGACTGTAAAAAAAATATTTGGAGAAGAAAAAAACATATTGTGGTGCACCTCTTTTTCTTTTTTTTTTGCTACGGCCCTTTGAAAATACCCAATTTTGATGATTTTCCTATTTTTCATAAATTTTTACCTATTTTTGGGCTATCATCGTGAAAAAAATCACAGTTCCACAATTCAATTTTTTTTTTCATACTTTCAACAGAGATGAAGAGAACCAATCTGAATAAATTTAACTTAAAAAAACTATAGGTTGGTGTTAATATAAGAAAATGCTATCATAGTTTAATGCTTTTTTTAGTCAAATTTACCATGCTGTCAATTTTGTAAAGTTGTGATTTGTCTCAGTTTTAAGAACAAATTGCAAATTATTTCAACTTGTTTGCTATAAATGTTTGAAAAAATACATATCTAAGAAATTTGAAAAGACAAAATGATATGGGTTGTACATGATTCTTGTAAAATCATTTTTTCGTATCCCTCATCCATTTTCTCAAAATTTTGGTTAAAAAAACTGCCTTGATTGGTCGTAAAATTTGAAAACTTGAATAACTGAAAAACTATTCATTCATGTCATTGTAAATACACATTTTTTCACAGAGTTATGTTTGAGTATAATATTTTTAAAATTCATTGATATTTTCCACTTGTATCACCTGTTTTGGAAATAATTCCAGAACGAGATTTTAGCGAGACTGAAATGTCAGAAGAATACATGCTTAATGAAATATATTAAATACATGTCAATCTGATGAAATTCATTATTCTGTAGTAATCAATATAAGCATGTGCAAACAAATTTTATTAGATTAAGAGCATGAGTTTGTTCACAAAGCGAAAAACGCAAGTCATATTAAAATTACAGATTACGTATGGTTTGTAAAACAACAGGGAGTATCTCGTCTAAAATCTTATCAAAGGACAAAGGCCCATGTCTGAGATAGAATGTAGCCTAGAAAACTCCCTCGAGTTGATAGACAAAAGATAAAAGGTATATCGTTATATTTATGAGTTACATCATTAGCAACGGTTTATGAAGTTATCATGTACAGGAATCCGATGTTTGTCGTTTGTTGATGTGGTTCATAAGTATTTCTCGTTTCCCGTTTTTTTATATAGATTAGACCGTTGTTTTTCCCCGTTTGAATGGTTTTACACTTGTAATTTTTTGGAGCCCTGTATAGGTTGCTGTTTGGAATCCGTGTTCAAGACCGTACTTTGACCTATAATGGTTTACTTGTAAAAATTGTGTCGTGCATGGAGAGTTGTCTCATTGAACTCATACCACATCGTCCTATATCTATTATCGTTTTTTTTTTTATTTTACTTCAGTATCAACGTTTAACGGTTTATCAAGTTATTAAGTACTAGTTCTTATTTGGACTGAGACAAACCATTCTCAGTCGAGTTACTACATATGAAAAACTAACACACACATACATTTTTGAGATAATAGCGATTAAAGATTCTATAATCATACCAAATGGGTAATACTGTAAGTATTTTTTTTATAAAAACAAACATTTTAATGATTTTGTGATTCCTTGTCCCCTAACTAAATATTGGATTGCTTCTTCTGAAAAAAATATTATACATATAATAAAGTCAAATACACCTTTTTTCATTCTAAATATGGTTATTTTTTATTACTTTTTTTTTAAATTCTAAGGCCTTTCTACCTCAGGAATAGATTACCCTAGCTTTATTTGGCAAAACTTTAAGGAATTTTCGGTATCCAATGCTCTTCAACTTCGTACTTTATTCTGGCCTTTTTAATATTTTTTATTAGAGCGACAACAATGTGTCTTTTGTAGACGACACGCGCGTCTGGTGCATATATAACATTTTTTTTATTAGAGCGACACCAATGTGTCTTTTGTAGACGACACGCGCGTCTGGCGCATATATAACATTTTTTTATTAGAGCGACACCAATGTGTCTTTTATAGACGACACGTGCGTCTTGTGCATATATAACATTTTTTTATTAGAGTGACACCAATGTGTCTTTTGTAGACGACACGCGCGCCTGGCGCATATATAACATTTATATCCTGATAACAATGATGAGTTTATTTGCTTATCTGTTACAAGCGAATAACAATAGATAGAGGAAGATGTGGTGTGAGTGTCAATGAGACAAGTCACAATTTATAAAAGTTAACCATTATAGTTCAATGTACGGCCTTCAACACGGAGTCTTGGCTAACACCGAACAACAAGGTATAAAGGGCCCCAAAATTACTAGTGTAAAGAACAGCTTCTAATTGCTTTTGAGCATTTCCATATGCTCAAGTTAAAGGGTGTTTTGGATAAGCAAGAATTCTGATATAAGAACATTGGTAGGCGACCTTTTTATCTTTAAAAAAATATATGAATTCTCGAATTCTCACAAATAAGTTAGGGAATACAAGATCGAAAAAGTACCAGAAGAAATAACTGCTCTTATCCAAATTCGGATAAGAAGTATAGATTGCCTACCTCACAGAGTTTAGTATGCAATGAGTATCCTTATCCAAATTGGGATAAGTAGATCCATATTTATTTAATATTAATTCGTCTTGGTTGTTATCCGAATTCGGATAAGAAGTTAAAGTGAATTATACAGATGAGTACCAATCAAGATTTTTTCCTCGAATTCAGATAAAAGTGATATACATCTATTTATATATCAATTAGCCTTGTTATTAATTTTCTCAGCTAATGATTGATTGATTTTTGCTTGTTTAACGTTCAGTGGCATATATTTCATGTACATGCACACGAAAAAGCAAATGAATGAAGGAAGGACAAAGATTCGTTCTACAAAATGCTTTCTGGAAAAAAATGTTAGTCTTTCGTTTTTCATTGGCAAATACAAGCATGATAAAAAAAAAAAGAAATAAAAACACCGTCCGACATACAATCAAAAGGAACAATGATGACCTCGTCTTGGCGGTCGGGTATCATAAAACTTTCAGGTCAGACCGGGGACATTGAAATAAAGGACAATTGGACGACAAATATTTCAGAGATATTAAATAAAAATGTAGTAGTAAATCGACTTGTCTAATTTCTTTTTATTATAATTCCATTCCAGGCGAATATTTACATAATATACAGGTTACAAAATATATGAATCGAAGATTCGCATAGACAAATTTTAGGCACTAGCAGTACATTACTTTCACAAGATACCACAAACGGAATTCGTTACAATCCGTATAAAAATAACAAAAGGGTCCTCTAAAGATCTGCCAAAATCTGCACAGAATAACAATAGCCTTTAAAATTTTATATTGTATTGTTCCTTCTCGCCTTCAATTCTTTTAACTCTAAAACAGAGTCCATATATACACATTTGTCACCAAGAATGTACCAACTATACAAAAAGAATTTGACAGAAATTCTACTTCTTAGCTGACCTAAATTGCCAACATTAATAGTAAATGAAAGTATACTACAGCCCTAGGATGGTGTAAACTTCCCCAAAAAAAAAAAAAAAAAAAAACGTGTATGGTGTTATGGTGTAACGTGTATGGTGCAATGGTGTAAGGTGTATGGTGCCATGGTGTATTGTGTAAGGGGAATGGTGTAATGGTGTATGAGGAATGGTGTGATCGTGTAACGTGCAATCGGGAATGGTGTGAATGAATGGTGTACGACATTTCATTGTTGGAAATCGAAGTTCTTTTTATTTTAATTTTTCGGATTGTAAACATAAACAACAATAATAATGTTAATTAAAGTTTTTCCAGAGTAGCACATTACTATACCCGGTAGACTATGTACATATATACATATATATATATATATATTATAGATAAAAAATATTTTTAATTTGTTTATTAAAGTAATTATTTTATTTTTTCATATTCTTATTTATATTGAACAATGGCTATAAGATTGGACACTTGTTTTCACTGCAGCTATCATAAATTAAAAGAAATGAGTTTGTTTTAAGAAGAAGCAGTATAAAGAGGTTATCCACGCATAGGAACATTATTTTTATATCATGGGTTATCAATATCATTTTTAACGTTGCTTCGTTCCCCATTTTTGACAGGCTCTTCATAAATATTCCTTCGTAATTCACGTTGATGTAAGATTCTGTTTTCCAGAAAATATTCAAGAGAAAATTGTACACTGTAAAGTGTTACATGTATTGCACATAAGGTGTTGTATAACAATGAACAATCTCGTCAATTGTGTTAGATTTGTCATTATGGATTATAAATGGGGGTCCGCTCGACAGTCCGACGGTTCGATAGTCCGACGGTTCAATAGTCCGACGGTTCGATAATCCGACAATTCGATAGTCCGACGGTTCTATAGTCCGACGGTTCGATAGTCCGACATATCACACCGGATATGATATAAATAGGTAACACTACAGACCTGAAAATGGTCCCTTCATTAAACTAAAATTTTTAGGAAATCCATTGAAGAATTAAAAAGTTATTTTAATTTTAATATATCGACACATATACGGGCCCAGGTCATTTCATGTCCACTTTCAGGTCTTTGATGTATCCCGATATGGACTACTTAGCCCCTAAGAAAGACCGTATATAATAAAGATTGACTTGTTTTGGAAGAGAAAGTCGCTTAATTACACCACATTCGCCAATAAGTTGAAGCGTTAAATAAGAAAGATGCCTATTAAACACAGGGTACATTTTATATTTTAAAAACCTTTACAGCTAGGTATATTCGACGTTCCGAATCCTCTAGTCCTATTATATAAACCTTCGTAGGTATATATCGTCTTCATTTGACGTTTTTAATCGGATCTTTTTTACTATCAATTCTGAACCACGAGACTTTTGATTGTTAAAAAAAAATTTCCGATAAAAAAACGTCGTATAAAGACGATATGAACCTACGAAGGCTTATATTATAGGACTAAGAATTGTCAGGCGTTAGCCCTATGTGCAATTGTGCAATTTTTAAACTATGATAAAAAATTAACTGATACAGATTAATGGTTGGATTTTAACTTCATATTCTTGCTTTAATACATCAAAAATGCGTCGGATATGTTTTTTAAAGATATAACTTGTTTAAACAAAAACCGAATATTGATACTTAAGTTATCATAAAAGCGATTACAATTGCAGACACGTGTGCCGCGGATTCCCCCTTTTTATTTATTTTTTATAAGAAAATATTCTTTCATATTTCAACCTATTTTAAGCTATTCAAGAATTTCTCACTTTGCACGTGTGTAATAACGGTGATGCGCGTTATCACGTTGATGATGCAAGCACAGGAAGTGTCAAAATATGGCACTGCATTGGCCCTATTCCTTATATAGAAATGTCAATTTTGTTTTGAAATTGACATCTTTGATATACTGGCGATGTTGGAGGCAAGAGTGCAGGGCCAATCTTCAAACAAATATATTCAACTCAGATGACCAAGCATCTAATATAACTATTTTGCAAGAAGGTCCCCATACACACGAAGAAGACGACACGGTTATAGGAGTCGATACAACATTACAGTCTTTGCGTAGTGCAATCCCTCAAGACCCAAGCGTCCCAATAAAGCGGGTATACAACAACTTTGCGAGAAATGTGGAACAAGGAGGCGGGGATCGAGAACATATTCCTGAATTCCACAGAGTCCGTTCCACAATGACACGAACTCGACTAGCTCACGTCCCCGCTGTGCCTCATGATATTGATGAAGTTTCCATTCACGGGCATTGGAAACGAACATGGTCGGAAGATAGATTTCTGTTGTACAAAAACAATGATTGGGGTGTTCTGATATATGCAACACATGAAAACTTATTGAATCTTAGACAATGTAAAGAGATATATTGCGACGGGACCTTCAGAACTTGTCCAAGGCCATATTCACAATATTTTACCATTCACTGCCGGTACCGTAATAGGGTGATGTGTTTTGTAAACTGTCTAATGACTGATCGCAATATTGGTGACTATAGACATATTTTAGAAACACTGAAAGTCAAAATTCGACAAATCACACGGCACAGATGGCGCCCAAGAAAAGTGATCTGTGATTTTGAGCTCGCTTTGATAGCAGCAGTAGAAACTGAGCTTCCACGCGCTCAAATTAGTGGTTGCTATTTTCACTTCAATCAGAGTTTGTGGCGAAAAGTCCAGAACTTAGGTCTTGCGGCAAGTTACCGACGACGACCAGCAGTAAAAAGCCTAGTCCGTAAAGTTATGGCCATTGGATACCTACCAATTGCTGTTGTGCGCCAGAACTTTCGTTTGTTGAGAACATCCCGTAGAACTCAGAGACGCAGGCGGTATAATGGACTAAGGGACTTTCTTGACTACTTCGAAAGGAACTATTTGAACGGGTTGTTCCCTCCCCAGATGTGGAATGTTTATGAAAGAGATATGAACAACAGAACAAACAACAGCGTTGAAAGTAAGTGTTATCTTTTTATTTCAAAAGTAAATCTGACGAGAAAAAGGTCTCAATTTAAACTTCACATTCAGAATATTTTTTACTTAAAACGATTTAGATTTAAATTTTCGCTTAGTATATAAATGCATTTATACAGTTAAACTGATATGCAGGGGTTAGGGGGGCTTAAGTATAAGGTTTAAAATTTCGTAATTTTATTTAATACACAATTTTTCGTTTATTCCTTAATTATTAAACATTCTTTTTCTAAAATAGTGGACACCATTTTACCCCCGCCCCCCTCCGGCTACTGAAGGTGTAAATGATTTGATTTATTATGTATAAAATCACGTCAGTACTAAAACCTAATTAGGTAGTAAGCAATTTAAGCCTTGACTCACACAGCAAAGTAAACTTTCAAGGGCTACAAAATGACAAGTGTAAAACAGTCATGCCAAACACAAAGAAGTATTTAATTATGTAGCACATATTTTTACTTGATATTAATATCGTTTAATTATTATTAATTATTATTAATATTGCAGGTTTCCACCGACTCTGGAATAACACTGTTTCGGTTAGACACCCTTCTTTGTGGACTTTCATAAGATGCTTAAAAAACCAACAAGCAACTTTGGAGAACTCCGTGGAGGCTGTCGATAGGGGCGATCCAGCGCCGAGAAGAAAAAGAAAATGGCGAAATCTAGAAGCACGGATGATGAGATTGAAAGAGGAATATAATAATGGAACGAGAAATTTAGACCAATACTGGAACGCAGTGTGCTATGAAGTGGTTCAGTTTTGACACTTTGTTGTATTTTCTTTAAACATTATGTAAATTTAAAAGTGAACTTTTTGATAAAACTATTTAGTTATGAAAACTACTGAATTTTTGCTGACAATTTGTGATATTTTTCAAAGATAAATAATTCCAAATTTGATTATAGTGTTTTGCATGAAAATATTTGATGAATGAAATGCATCACCAACAAATGCAAAAAAAAAAGCACAAACGGATTAGTAACACATTCTTCTTCTAATGCAAATACAAGAACTAAATGCCGTTACCACCCCCCCCCCCCCCCCCCAAAAAAAAGCAAAGAACAAAAGAAATGTTTACGGTAACGCTAAATTGGCCTATATCAATTTGATGATTTTTGGTCGTTTTCAACTGATTTTTGGTCGTTTTCAACTGATTTTTATCGTGCTGTATACCACCGCTGTCTAAGGGAATCTTGGATCCAGAAAAAATGTTTAACCCGGCTGTGGTTTTTGTTTGTTGCTGTATTTTCACACTCGTTTTTCTTTTATTGGTTTTCTCATCTGAATTGTTTTATACTGGTCATACTGGTAATTTAGGGGCCCTTTATAAAGCCCCCAATTGCTTTATAGTGTTATACGATTCTCCATGTTGAAGATCATACAGTAACCTAGCTATAATTGCTTACTTTAACGACATGTGGTCTTGGATGGAGAGTTGTGTCGTTGGCAATCACAAACACATTGTATTATTTTAATATGAAGCGTAAACCTTGATAATTAGTAAGCAATATTAATGAATAACAAGAGTAAGTAAGGAATCACAAGAATATACAAAGAAATTATTTTTTAGTCCGACAAAATGTGTAATATACCTTAGGTGTCGTATCATACAGGTACCACTGTATCGAATATTGCATACGCACCCATATCGTGTTGGCAGTAATAAATCACTTGGAGAGATGTCTTGAACATCTAAGAAACAACAATCATAAAAATGAAATAGCAATTCATAAAAGAGAGGCGAAAGTTACCAGAGGGACATTCAAACTTATAAGTCAAAAATAAACTGACAACGCCATGGCTACAAAAAAAAACAACAACAGAAAAATAGACAAACAATAGTACATGTACACAAAGCACAACATAGAAAACTGAAAACTGAAGACTTGAGAAACACGAACGCCGCCAAAAACTCGAGTGATCCCATGTGCTCCGGAAGGGTAAGCACCTGCATATACATCAATCAACTTTAACCAAATAGAATGATCATAATCAATACGTCTTGCACAGGTTTATACTGAATCATTTATAGCTAAGCTAAATTTGGATGGTACTAATAATATTGATTAATAAACAATAAATTTCCCTCAAATGTAGGAGCTTTTATAAGCTCCCGCAGGAAGCTATTTTGGTAGAATTGTCGATTTGTGCCATTGTGCTTATAGTAAGATGATTTCTTCAATTAGAAGTAGAAATCTAACTTCCGGTTTTGTGTTAAGACACAGAAGGCTTAAGTTTGTTCGTTCGTCCTAAGGTCCGTCTTTTCGTCACTGGATCCGTTCACAGCTGTAGTTAACTGTCCGATATTTCCTTGAATCATTTTTCATGGAAGATATGGATACACATTTCCAAATAACAATTCTTTAAAATCTCCTAGTAGTGTAAATGTAAAGCAAAATTATATCCGGGTGAAATTTGATCCGGAGGAAAAAATGTCACAGTAGTTGTTGTTATTTTTTTTATCCGGAGGAAAATATTTCCCTGGGATATTTTTTCCTTTGCCGTGAAATTCTATCTGGGTAGTTAACTTATTGAATAGTTATTAGAAAAAACTTATCCTTTAAAAATACTATGAAATAATAATAGTGTATTTGAAATAAAGCGAAATTGTTAAAAAAAAAAATGTTTTATGATGGGAAATAATTTCACAAATTATCCTTGAAAAAATTTCCTGAAATATTCAAGTCAATATCATCCTTTTAAAAAGAAAATTATCATGAATATAGGGAAGAAAACCAGAAGTAATTTCAAAGATCGTAATTGTGAAAATAATATCATGATTAAATAAGGTTAGTAGTAAGGTAGAAATATAGTTCCATTACCACTGTTAACAGTAATAGAAGAATTTGATTATGATGATATTTTTATCTGGGGACAGAGATGTAGTTGTTGATTATATGGAAATAAGATAAATCATAGCATAACAATATATTGGAACAAATGCATGTTTAACGGCTGGATATTTTTCAGAGGCGGATTTAGGGGGGGAGGCACTGAAGCGTGACGGAATCGCCCCTTTAGGCAGTCAGTGGGCCCCCTGTTATGAAAATTTCTAGATCAACCACTGGTTTTTACCTGTGAAATGTTATCTGTCTTATTAAATCAAGTTGTAAGTCATCTTTTTATATAAATGAATATATAAAAAATAAGAACATTTCACTATAAAACAGATTCAAAAATATATTATATTAATATCTTTAAAATATAAATTGCTCATAATTACCTCCCTTTGATAAATTATGCAAATTTGGTCTACCTTTGTGAAACATTTTATAATTATAGTCAGGTATATATTGATTGTGAGTAACTTAATATATACCGGTACATACTATCCGCATAACACAGATAGATTTTCACTTCTCTGGAAAAAATCAACCTGTGAAATACCATGCTGGAAAAAAATTACCGGGACAAATTATCCTCAGGATAAAATATCACAGAGGAATAAATAAACCGTTACATGAACACGTGAAAAACAGTCATTTGAGACCGGAACTGATTATTGGAGGCCTCCATCTTTCATGATGAAAAACATGAGTGAGCGGAAGTCACGTTCAGCTTACCTAGTCACGTTCAGCTTACCTCCAATAGATAAGAAGGATCACTTTTCATTTGGTTTGAAATATTTTCAGCGGACTACTGTTTCTTTGGTTCGTCTCAACAGACGATTCAAATGAACCAAACTTACGGTTCGTGTTCCACTTCCGGTTCGACTGCGAAGTCGGTACGAGCCTCATAATGAAAGCAGCCTTTAAATCAATTCCTGTCACGCGACTTTCATGCACACTAGAACACACCCGTGATATCGCGGGTCCGTGACTGAATTAAAGTATATAACTATGCGCAAGCCATTTTTTAGTATTAGTATTGTCATCTGATAAAGTCATGCCGATTATAAGATACACAGTTTTCTCTGCTTTCAAATCTTTCTGTTTGAACCCGTCAAACTGGAACTTATCAATTATTGATAATATTAATTATTTGGAAAACAAAAGGTCCTGGAATGGAGTACTTTTTAATCAACAGCATTGTCCTATATTAGTTATAAATAAAGTTGAATTCTTTGATTCGCTGTTTTACGTCATGCCCGCTAACAAATTGAAAACTGTACCTATATGCCTTATTTTAGTCCAGATTTTTAGTATTCGTATTGTTATCTTAGAAAGTTTAACTGATTAAAATACTACAATAGGTAACAATTTGACAATTAAGTAGTGTCAACCCTGTGATTATGACCCGTGTAATACTATATAGCATATTAATCCTGAATACACCGTTTGGTGGTGCGCCTGTCAGATGCGGAACGTACAGATAAGGTAATCGGTAACTTGTGAATATACTATTGGTATCGGTATCGGACTCGACCCGGAACTTCTTAAATATTGGCAATATTAATTACGTGGAAAACAAAAGGGCCTGGAGTGGTGTAATTTTCAATCTACACCTTTGTACTATATTAGTTATATATAAAGTTGAATTCTTTGATTCGTCGTTTTTACGTGATGACGGCTGACAAATTGGACCTCGTAATTTTAGTATTATAGATATGCGCAGTACCCTCATTCAACACGGGACTTCCGATTCAAATATAGAAGCAGAAATAACACTGAACTGTCGGACTACCGAACTGTCGGACTATTGAACTGTCGGACCATTGAACCGTTGGACCATCGAGCTGTCTGACCATCGAACCGTCGGACTATTGAGCTGTCGGACTATCACTACGCCCCCCCCCCCCCCCCGATATCGTGAACGTTCGAAAAAATACTTATGCGAACAGCAATGAAATATTTGCCACTTGAAATTTAGCTACCAACAAAATCAACCAACCGACATAATATACTACGTGTAAACAGTATACTTTTCCAAGAAGAAAACTTCTCCTTATTTTCATTATAAAGTCATGAAAGTAGTTATAAAGTACAAAGGAAATATCTCTAGTCAGTCACGTTGTTGGGGGATGTTCTTCTGGATTAGTTTTATAAACCTCATCGCTATTTGTCTGCCATTAATAGATATTACACAGTTTCCGTAAAATTTTGACGTCATGAAACAAAATATATGACGCCGCCATGGAAAAGTGATTGTTATATGCATCAAATGTTCAAGCACCCGGCTCAGTCAGGATTAGCAATATGGTGAATCTTACAACATCTGCGAGATGAAATTCATGAACTGATGAACTGTTCATGAATGTCCATGAACAATGCATGAATGTTCATAATGAGTTCATTAAGTTTGTTTATGAATTTAGTTCATGAATAGTTCATAAAATGCAGTTCATATAATATATATATCATGCGGTATGATTGCCAATGAGACAACTATCCACAAAAGACCAAAATGACACAGACATTAACAACTATAGGTCACTGTACGGCCTTCAACAATGAGCAAATGAGGCACATACATAAATAATGTGGCGGGGTTAAACATGTTAGCGGGATCCCAACCCTCCTCTTAACCTGGGACAGTGGTATAACAGTACAAAATAAGAACGAACTATAGAAATCAGTTGAAAAGGGCTTAACTCATCAGATGGACAAAAAAACAAGTGGACATGAATATTTTCTTAACTTTAGTGAACTGTTAGTCAGTTCATAATGTTCATAAATTGTTCATAACACATGTTCATGAACATTTTATGACTTTTTAATGAATAAATGAATTCATAAAGTTCATAAATTAATTCATAACACAGTTTCATGAACATTTTAAGAACTTTTAAGAAACAATAAATTTATCAACATTGAAAAACTTATTTTCAATTATCATGATTATGACTTACAAAATTCCACTCTGATTACTTTTTTGTTTTTGTCATGAGAAGCATATCAGTCATGGTTCTCCTTACTAACTTGTATGCAAATTTGACTGTCATACAAGTTCTCATAAAATTTGACATCCATACATTGTATCATGACATTACAATTAAAGTGTTTTAAGCATGACCTCAAAGTTATTTATTTACAGATCTTGAGATCATTTTGAGACAAAATTCAGCTGAATAGCAAAAGTGTAAATACATGTATGTTTATTAAAATATCTTCAACAGTATGTATACTCACTTTTGCTGTGCTGCGACTCCCCAAAAGTTTAAAGAATAGAAACAAACTTTGAGACGTACGTGCAAACAGAGGGACAAGGGTAAAACTAAATGCCCCCTCCGCTATGGCAAGGGCAAAATTAAAAACAAAATCATACAGATTTGAAGTTCCCTTTCACAGGTAAAGCCTCATATTACTTCAATGCATGTGACACATGATGTGTGTACAATGTAGTGCATGTAGTGTAAACTTAAGTAATAAAGCAAACTTATGTCCATAAAAAATATTTAAGAATAAGAAATTAGCTCAGCACCTTTTTCTTTCTTCATACTACGTCAGAAAATTGTTACATTTTGAGAGTCATACAAAATTTGGGACTAACTTTTAAGTTTTGTAACTTACTTTGAGCTGGAGATGTTTCTCATGTTTCGTTTTTACAACGGTAAACTTAATTTCCTTCTTCCAAAGATGTAATTTCTGACTGTCTCTCCAAGTTCAAACATGTGCCTTTCTGAACCATCATACGGCACATAGAGAAACTTAAAAAAAAGCACAGATTAATGACAATTCATTCTTTCCCAGACATTGCAGACCGGTGTCAATATTATCATTATTAATTAATTACATTTACCTGTTGTAAAACGCTTAAATGACTTTGTCAAATGGTTGCAATGCAGACAAATGATTGCAAAACATTCAAATGACTTAGATCAGTAAAGCATTTATAGGAATGAAAAATCGCGTGAGTGACTGGGAATATAAAAAAAACCGTCACAAATTACGTCAGCAAAATGGTGTTTAGACGCTTAAAATACAAGTGAAGATATTTGATGAGCAGTGAAGTAATCTAGCTGTCAAATAAAGCATATTTATTATCAGATAAGTAAATTATATATATTTTGAGTATTTACTATTTGTTGAAGCATTATAATAATTGTTATTGGTTAATTATATTAGATAAACACCAGAAAGTGGCCTTTACATTTTACAGTGTTGGTTTAATTTCAATTCAGGATTAACTAATAGATTTGTATAATATATTTTATTTCCAGGTAAAAATAATTAATGCTTTAGCCATTGTTATGATTGTGTGTGGGTAAATCAAAAGGGGAAAAAGGGGGGGGGTACATTATTTGAAACGTCCTGAAAAAACTGAAGTTATATTCATGTTATTGATCTTTTATTAAATTAAATTATATCATTGTATGATACCTGTTAGAAACTGTTTAAACTTGAGTGTTAATTTTAAACAAATATCAAGGACTTTTGATTTTTTGTGGAGTGAAATTAGTGCATTTATTGATTAAGAGATCTGTTCAATTGTGAAGAATTTCAAGCAGAACAACTTCAACAAGATGTTATTTAGCATTTCTAGTTGGAAGTCCTGATACAGCAATTTTAATAACAGACAGGAAGAGAAATTTACTTATGATAATTACATAAAATGAAAATTCAAGAAAATCCTTTTTAATTATTTCATGAACTTTAGATGAACAGTTCATGAACTACAAGTGGACAAACAATGTTCATGAATTAAATTATTAATGAACAGTTCATGAACACAGTAGTTCATGTGTTCATGAATGATTTATGGACTGGTATGGTTCATGAACATATTCATGAATCATTCATAAAAAAATCATGAACTATACATGAACAGGACATGAACTACAAATGGAGAAGCTTGTTTTTGAACTATAAAATCATGAACAATTCATGAATAATAAAAGTTCAAAGAACTATTTTTTTCATGAACTTTAATGAACCAAAGAGTTCATGAACACTTTCTGTTCATAAATAGTTCATTATTCACTGGTTCATGAACATGCTTGTCCATTTGTAGTTCATGTTTAGTTCATTAACTGTTCATGACTCTTTTATGAACAATTCATGAATTGTGTTCAAGAATCATTCATGAATCATCCATGAATCATTCATAAACTATTCATAATCATTTTACAGGGGAAAACATCCTGAACCACTGGTTTTAAATGAGCACACCTCAGCAAGCACGACTTATTTATGCGCAGACCCACCAATCACACAATAGCCGAAATGAATCAACATACCCATTCATATTCAGAAGTGGGAAATACAGATACAGAGACTGACTTCAGTGACAGTTTTATATTACGTAAACTGAAAAGAATCAAAATATTGCTGATTTTCTATGTTGCTACATAGATTTACATAATATACATGATTAAGTGCTTATATGCCAATGTATGGTCAGTTTTGGTTGACATGTTTAAATAATTGTATTATATGAGTCAGCATGGTCAGCCTGAGGTTTCTAATCACTGAAATTTTGTTGCGAGACAATATTTTGAATAAAAATAAGACATTCCAACAATCAACAAAATTTATATAATGCAATCCATTCTGACATCAAAATATTGCTGATTTACTATGCTGCTATATTATTTTGTATATTGATTTACATAATAAAGAGCAAATATGGTCAGTTTTGGTTGACGTGTTAAAATAATTTTATCATCTGTGTCAGCTTGAGGTATCAAATTACTGAAATTTTGTTGACGCCTTAAAATAATTTTATTATACATGCTATATGAGTCAGCTTGAGGTATCAAATCACTGAAATTTTGTTGACGCGTTAAAATAATTTTATCATATGAGTCAGCTTGAGGTATCAAATCACTGAAATTTTGTTGACACATTAAAATAATTTTATTATATGAGTCAGCTTGAGCATTGTTGGGGTATCAAATCACTGAAATTTTGTTGACGTGTTAAAATAATTTTATAATATGAGTCAGCTTGAGGTATCAAATCACTGAAGTTTTGTTGCAAGACACTATTTTGAATAAAAAGAGGATATGCTGGCAATCTAATTAATGATTGCAATAAATTTGTGTTGACATTGTAGTACAATGTTGCTGTCATTTGTATAATGCAATGCATTCTGACATCAAAATATTGCTGATTTACTATATGTACTATGCAGCTATATATATAGATTTACATAATAAAATGTAAATATGGTCAGTTTTGGTTGATGCATTGATATAATTTTATTATACAAGTCAGCTTGAGGTATCAAATCACTGAAATGTTGTTGCGAGACACTTTTTTGAATAAAAAGAAAACATGCTGGCAATCTAGACTGATTGAAATAAACCTGTTAAATAAATGCGTGCAAATGTAATCAAAAGCTGAGTACAAACGTAAAACATTTTAATTCCCAAATGTGTGCAAACGTAGTGCGCCCATTAAAAGGAGATGTGGTACTATAGTATATGATTGCTAATGAGACCACTCACCACAAGAGACCAAAGTAAGTTAGCTATTAAATGCCCGAGATGAGCATATTATCCTGTCTGAAAAAAGAATTCATTACTTTTATTAATTACTTAGTATTTATTACGTACTTCTGAAATATTTGCTGCTGCACAATAAGGGAGGCAACATATAACGTGCAATGGGGATTTCAAACTTATAAGACGAAAACATACCAACAATGCCAGGCAAAATAAAACGAAAAACACCTGAGTTCTTTGAAATGTAAAAATTGCTTTATTTTGAGCAGGGACTTTCTATACTAAGTCCCTGTTTTGAGGAACTTCGTGTAACGCAAAGTAGTAGAAGTAGTACTAACATGGAACAATTAAATAGCTGGTGGTATAATTTTATTGTCGATTTCATGTTTGTAGTAAACAATATATGGATTTAGCGTTATTGGTCCTACTAAAATGCGCCCGGGAGCGCCCGGTTAAAAAAAAAAACGCCCGGGGAAAAGAAAAAGCACCTGGGGAAGAAAAAATAGCGCCCGGGGAAAAGAAAAGGCGCCCGGGGAAATTAAGTAGTTATTGTATTGGCATGAGACAACTTTAATATTAAGGACAAAACAAGCAATATTTTTTTTTTATACAAGAAAACATTAATGTTGTAAAATTTTATTTATTTTATTCTCCCGGGGGCTATTTTTCTTCTCCGGGCGTTTGTTCTTTTCCCGGGCGCTCCCTGGTGCTTTTTAGTAGGACCGAGCGTTATAACAATGTATAATGGCCATGATAAAATAAAATATACTGGGAGTTTTGTACTGTGTCATTCAAGGTTTGCTCCCTTTCTTCTCACGATTGTGCTAAGAGGTGTGATTCGTACTATAAAATTCAGGACTAATAAGAACAATATAAACATCGATGACATTTTAGGCGAAGAAAATATTTACGAATATAGGAGCAAGAAATACAAACTTCCATGCTTTCAACGCATTTCAACACAGATTATGTGTTATGAGGATACATGAATCGGGTATTTTCTACATTTCATAATAAAAGAAAATAACAATACATATGTTTGTATATCATGTATATAGTTGTCCATTTGTCTATCACCAGTCCTCCGGTTTGTTTTCACATGTAGGCTTAAAGCATTAAAGATAAAAGTTTGAAAAATTGTTGTATATAGTTTTACTCATTCAAGAAATATTGAACTGCATGCATGAATGAATTTAAATTAGATATATATATATTTAATCATTTTGGCTTTGACCGAGTTTAAACCATAACATATTTGTCTCAGTCCCTGATGGTCACATGAGCATGGTGGTAGTCCATCAAACATATACAATATACAAAGTTGTCGGGTAAAGAAGTTGGATATCAAACTTGAAAAAATCAGCCTGAGGCGAATTCCACACGGATATGTATTTTCTCTTCAACAGTATTCTAATTCTCTTTATTTTCATTTAAACTGGGCTAATACATTTTCTGGCATATACAATAAAAATTAACATACGATAAAATTGAGAACGGAAACGGGGAATGTGTAAAAGAAACAACAACACAACCAAAGAGCAGACACCAGCCAAATAATTGGTCTCAATCCAAGAGGGGATGCGACGAACAGCAAACAATGGACCAATATTTGATAATATAAACTATACCACAAGACAACAAGATACCCTTTGCATATATTTACATACTTAATATATTCTATGGAATCTATTTCTGCACAAAAACGAATTCAGAAAGTTAACTAAATTGTTGAATTCATATTTTAGTGCAAAATTTGATCAATTGATTGTTGATTGCCTAACGTCCAGTTGCAAACATTTCATGCATATTTAGGACGAAATATCATTTACAAGAAATATGGGAGGGTTGGGATCCCGCTAACATGTTTACCCCGCCATATTATTTATGGGTTTGGCTGTCCCAAGTCAGGAGCCTGTAATTCAGTGGTTGTCGTTTGTTTATGTGTTACATTTTTGTTTTTCGTTCATTTTTCTTATACAAATAAGGTCGTGAGTTTTCTCGTTTAAATTGTTTTACATTGTCAAATCGGGGCATTTTATAGCTGACTATGCGGTATGGACTTTGCTCATTGTTGAAGGCCATACGGTGACATACAATTGTTAATGTCTGTGTCATGTTGGTCTCTTGTGGACAGTTTTCTCATGGGCAATCATACCACATCTTCTTTTTTTATATATGGAGTAATACTTATGACATATTTAAATGTTTCGTATCATTTGATAAAATATCTAAAGTCAACTTTGCCTATGTAGATGAAATGAAACCGAAAGAAAAAAATAGTTCAGCTGAAGCGTGCTCCTTATTAGTGTTTAGTGCAAGAAAACGTTTGTGAACTGTAAAAGACAGAGTGGACTCCTTAGCAGCCGAGTGTTTAGACGGCACCCGGCTGGAAAATCGATGTGCTTTTATTTATATCTTGTTCCGTTGCAAGACTTGTCATTCATATTCCTTAGATTAGGGCATATTATTTCTCCGCTTAAAGTAAAAATGTCTATTTATACCAGACACGCATTAGTATTTTCAAATTTCTTTAATTTGATACCAAGATAAATAAAAACCACCTATATTAATTTGATACTCAATATGTTTCCTTGAATATAAACATATTCTCATTCGGTCAATAAAATATGAAATTGATATACAGAACATTCAGAAATGTGAATGGTATAAAAATGTTGTTATATCAGAGATAGGTATTGAACACCATTTTAAAAAATGAGCCGGTGATATACATATTGATTTATGATACCCGGAAATGTCAAGGTATAACACTATCTATATAGCCAAAACAGAATGAATCATACATGTATATCTCAAAGAAATTCGTAAAGCATGACCATTCATGATTTAAGTGGGGTTCTAATATGTGCTACAGTATTTACAAGCAGTATTTTTAATTGATTTAATACGTAGTAAAAACACAATCATTTTGATAGCCAATATATTGGGGGCACCATGAAAATATCTTATTTAGAGATGTATATATATATATATATATATATATATATCTACATCTAGGGGTTAAACTGCACACTTCGGGGGTATTTTTGGACATAATCTGTACACTTCAGTAAAGTGTACAGTTGAGGTGTACACCTTAACTGTAGGTATATGTACAAAAAAAAGTATAAATATTAGCTATGTCAAACTAATGCCACACGAAAGATCGATATTATGCGATTACAAAACGGTTTTGATGGTAAAAAACTATCGAGAAATAAGAAAGATATTGATTTCTGAAGTGGCCTACCCCCATTTTTCTATATATGTCACTTTTCACCAAATCGGTACAAACCGAGATAAAGTGTACACTAACTTTAATCACGATTAATTATTGGTTCCCCCGTATATATGTAATGAAATTTTGTCTCAAATGATAGCTTAATATATCTTTTATTTTTTGATACTTCATACAAGTATCGGAACTTATTCGTTAAGAAATTATCTAAGATATATAATCGATCCTGACATATATATGCATGGTTTTCGATCGGCTTGAAAAAGATATACACATCCGGGCATTTGAATGTTTGTTTTCGTTTTAAAAGAAAATGGAGGATGTTCAAGCGATGACCTATATCATCATTTAGCTGTCGGATAATGGTTTACAATGACTGAAATACGTAAAATAATGTAAGTTTATATTCAATTTTATGAAATAACGACTTCAACAAACAACAGAATTCCTGAAAGAAGAAACAACGATCGTCGTTAACAATGGCCTGAGATCTGTATCCTGCGACCTTTATATTCATTCTGATTGACAATTCAGTGTTAGATAATTAAAATATTTATTGTTTTTATCAATATTGGTATAAGCCTGAATAGTTCAGCAACAATCTATAGAATACGGGCGAATCGTGTCTATAAACAATTACAAAAAAGGGGGGACACATGTGTATGATCAATCTGAAAATGATTGAGACAAAATTGTTATTATTGTTTATTTTTCTTAACCCATCTCCAATACACTTTTTAGCTCACCTGGCCCATAGGGCCAAGTGAGCTTTTCCCATCACTTTGCGTCCGTCGTCCGTTGTCTGTCGTCGGTCGTTGTAACTTTTACAAACATCTTCTCCTCTGAAACTACAGGGCTAAATTAAACCAAACTTGTCCACAATCATCATTGGGGTATCTAGTTTAAAAAATGCGTCCGGTGACCCGGCTAACCAACCAAAATGGCCGCCATGGCTAAAAATAGAACATAGGGGTAAAATGCAGTTTTTGGTTTATTACTCAAAAACCAAAGCATTTAGAGCAAATCTGACAGGGGGTAAAAATGTTTATCAGGTCAAGATCTATCTGCCCTGAAATTTTAAGATGAATCGGACAACCCGTTGTTAGGTTGCTGCCCTAAATTGGTAATTTTAAGGAAATTTTACTGTTTTTGGTTATTATCTTGAATATTATTATAGATAGAGATAAACTGTTCACAGCAATAATGTTGAGCAATGTAAGATCTACAAATAAGTCAACATGACCAAAATTGTCAGTTGACCCATTAAGGAGTTATTGCCCTTTATAGTCAATTTTTAACCATTTTTCTAAAATTTTAGTATTCTTTTAAAAAATCTTCTCCTCTGAAACTATAAGGCCAAATTTAACCAAACTTGGCCACAATCATCATTTGGTTATCTAATTTTAAAAATGAGTGGCGTGACCCTTCCAACAAACCAAGATGGCCGGCATGGCTAAAAATAGTACATAGTGGGAAATGTAGATTTTGGCTTATATCTCTGAAACCAAAGCATTTAGAGCAAATCTGACAGGGATAAATTTTTTATCAGGTCAAGATCTATCTTCCCTGAAATTTTCAGACAAAAGAGACAACCTGTTATTGGGTTTCTGCCCCAGAATAAGTAATTTTAAGGAAATTTTGCAGTTTTTGGTTATTATCTTGAATAAATTTTTATAATATATTTTCAACTGTAATTACTGGGCCAAGTTCATTATAGATATAGATAATAGTAGCAAGAAGAATATCCAGTAAAGTAAGATCTACAAACACATCATGATCACCAAAACACAATTTTGTCATGAATTTATCTGTGTCCATTGTTTAATCTGCACATAGACCAAGGTGAGCAACACAGGCTCTTGAGAGCCTATAGTTTATAGCTCACCGGCGTGTTATTTAAACAGCGATAATGTTCAGCAAAGTAAGATCTATCTAGACCAAAATTGTCAATTGACCCCTAAAGGTGTTTTGCCCTTTTTGAGTGACTTTAATCATGGTCAAAGGTCAATGACAAGTTATAATTGTTTGGCTTATCCTTGCTTCTTTTCAGAAACCGCATAAGAATGATTAGGTATTGACATATTTTTTTGTCCTAATTTTGTTAGTTACAGTACGTCTTAAAATGTATATTTTAGTTGCAATGGGTGTGTTTACTTTTGATGGGACTTTCCACCCCTCTTACACTTAAAATTAGCTGTATTGGGATAGAACTCATATCCCATATTATAGTGGAGACTTGGGGTCATTTGATTTGAAGTACCTGCTATCTGACTTTGAAATTTAATTCAAGGGGAAAGGTAAATTTGACGTTCTATATTTTGACCTTTACTCTATATCATTATTTATACATGATAGAGCCATTGTGTCTTTAAAATAAGGTTGGAAGACATATGATATTGAAAATGTCAACCAGAAGTAAACTTTTTAAATCGGAAGTAACAACTTATCTCCCTTATTTTAAGAAAAAGGTTTCAGAAACTATATATTTTGGGAATCAGTGTAAAGTTATTATTTGAAACTGGAACGTGACTTTGTAAATTGGCTTATTATCTTCATAAGTTGATGATACTTTTGCTTTCAAAATTATATTTTCAAAATTAGTTTGTGATTAACTATCATTTAAGATGGGAAATACTGTTTTAGAAAAAATATATTTTAATAAAAAACAAATCTAGAAAAATATATTTTTGAAAAACTTAATGAGTCGGTAAACTTGTCAATCTATTTTAAGTAATAATTTGATATAAACAAAAAATAATATTTTAATGTTTAATACATTGGGGTAAGTCAGATCATCATTGCTAATAAAACAATTTGAATTTAATTTTACACTTATGTTATTAAAACATAAAAATTTTAAGGTTTGTTTGTCATTTTAAACTTATACAATGTATGCGATGTGTTTAAGCATTATGGAATACTTTGGGAGTAAAAAATGCAGACTTTTTAGCATAATGAGCACATAATTTCTTATTTTATAAGTCATAAAAACCTGTATGGCTGTATGTTGAAAGATAAAAAAAACTTTTCACTAAATTAAGGACAAGATAATGAGGATTGACATTTTGAGGGAAATGCATCTTTATACAAGACGTATAATTCTTTGGTGGGAATTAACTGAATGAGTTAGTTTGCCAGTGCTACTTATTATAATTCACTTTTTTTTAATTTTTGCAAATCAAAATGCGGAGATATTTCATTGTGCATTTATACATTAGACAACTTGTAAAGGAATGCAATCTTAGTTTCTTGGTTAGAAAAATAATGTCACAAGTGTGGGACATTAAGTTATAGAATGTGTAGTAATTAAACATTGTATATTAAGTAAATGTTGATTTTATTAAACATTAAATTTATATTATAAACTAATGTTGTCAAAAATGATATTTAGGTAAAAACCCTATGATATCAATTAAACATAATAGATATTCATTTAAATACCAATTTTATCATTATGCATGCACATTACAAATTTTACTTAAAATTCACAACAGCAATCAACGTTAGTAAAACATAAAAAAAAATTACGTTATAGATAGTTTATTAAATAATGTGTTTTAACATTTGCTGGAAAGACAGTCATCACGAACAACTAACACAAATGTTGCAGTACGTGAAGAAGGTTAAAATGCAAGTCAAACATTTCACTTTGTCATTTTCCATTATGATTAAATTATATCTTTCAGTAACTGACATACTTTAGATAAAAATTACTTTTTCATCCTCCAATTATTATTGTTTTCATCCAAATATTTTGTCAAAACATAAGATTTGGTATTATGCTGTTTGCTGAGATTCTCTATTTACTGTCCATTACAGGTATAAGTTTCAACTCATCTTTAAATATCCAAGGATCTCTATTTATTGGAAAGGCATCAATCGCAAACAACTAACACTGCAATGTGGCAGCTAATGAATGTCGGTCTTTCAGATACTGCCATGTTTTGGATGACAAGTGTTTTTTATCTTCAAAATTGTTTAGTTTTCTTCCAATAGATTTGTCAGAAATATATGAAGTGGTTTTATGTTGTCTGCTAAGATTCTCTATTTAATGTACATCACTTATGTCTGGTTCAATTTGTCTTTTTATATCCAATGACTGTAATGGAAAAGCACAACAAAATTATACAACCCAGGAGTCAGTTTCACAAAAAAAACGTCATAAGTATACTGAATTGTTCATGACTTACGAGCAATCTTAATCGTTAGGTTTTTGCGAACTGACTCCGTTTTCAGTATTTTCTGACAGGAGAAAACAATTTTTAGATGAACGTAATTTATGTTTGCTGATCTTAAATTGCATTCTGACAATTGCACTGAAATGGAACAATCATGTTTTGTTACTGTTTAGTTTCAACGTTTTTGTAGCCATCATATTAGGGATCAGAATATATTTTGAAAGAAAAAAACGTTGCACCCAAATACCCACTTTATTCATTTAAAATTGAATGGCCATTCCCTTACATTATAAAATTGCAAATGGATATGGGGAATGTGTCAAAGAGACAACAACCCGACACTTATAAATGTTTGTGCAATAATTGATACTATCAAGGAGTATATGATTTATTTGTAATTTGTAGTTGGCTGTGAATTAGAATTTAGAAACCATGACTTGTATTCTATAAGGCAGCAACCATTTGATTTTCTGGGGGGGGGGGGGGGCTATGTTTTTTTTTTCTGTACAAACTTTTTTTTTCGCCTGTGGCGAAAAACAATCTATTTTTTTCGCGACAAGTTGAAAACAATTTTTTTCTTTCAATTTTAGCATTACATATAGTGGCAGCTTTTCTCCAAAAACTAGAAACAAACTTTTTTTTCCAAAAAAAAACAGAAAATGAACTGTGTACATTTTAGTTCCATTCAACTGTCATTAATTCATGTTCGTTTTATAATGCATACATTTCACTGATAACTTCAATATTGAAATATCAATTATTAATACGTATTATATTGCATGTTACTCTGCAATTTGCACGATTTCCTTTGCTAAACAATGTTCCTATACAACAAACATTTACAGAAATGCATAATCTGTATTTTATAACTTCTGACAATATAGGCAAGAGTCGTGTATAAATTTATAATAATTTTCATTTTCAACTTGAAGAAATTTAATTTTTGCAAAAGCATGGGTGTAAAACGCACACTCTTAAAGTACAGCCATTTAATATCAATCAATATCTAAAAATACGACATTTCCAATACTAATTTAACAACCACATGCACACATATAACCTTAAATTAGTGTAGAGCGAAGCAGTCTATAGTTTTTTAGAAAGCTAAAACTTGTCGCAATTTAAGATCGGTTCTGCTAGCTATCTTTTAGAACATTGTAATACCATTTCCAGTTATTTCCCTTTGGATGCAATCAAATAATTGTCATGATTGGATCGGCGATTGACAACATGGAAGTAATTTATCTGCGAATTCTAACTGTAGACAATTTAAAGACTAGACGATCGTCTGAGCTATACTTTTTAGATGCAGGGAATAAACTATAACATTTCAAAGATCAGTCGGCTGTTCACATATTTTCATATGACAATGATGTATCAGTTTATACATGTATGTGTATCCGATATGATAATTTTTTAATGACTAATGTCCACGTGGAACTTTTTACACCTCAAAATACACACCCGCAGCATCACTACATGTAATATATGAACTCACATTTTATACAACACACAGAAGGCATTCATCATTTTCATTAAATCAGTAAGGTTTATGACCCCTTCTGTAGCCATTTTTAGCTTACATGGCCCAAATGGCTCATCACTTGGCGTCTGTCGTGGTTTATAATCCGTCGTAGTCTGTAAAATTTTACAAAAATCTTCTCCTCTGAAAGCACTAGGCCAAATTTATCCACACTTGGCCGCAATCATGACATCAATTTGGGGTATGTAGTTTGAAAAATGTGTTCACTGACGCGGCCAACGCCATGCAGAAATGTCCAGTAGCATCGTATATTCTTCAAATATTTTCTTGGACAATGTCTGGACATTGGTGGACATGCAACATTGCAAAACCACACGTTTACAAATAAAAATCAACACCCAGACTATAGCTATAGTTATTTGTTTCATCCTAATCATGCTAATGAATGTTGTCTAGCCATTAAAAACATGTTGATCCCAATAAATAACTGGAGCATTCTTAAAGTGTTGTTGTTGTACATGTATGTATAAATAGAATCTTCTACAGTATTTTTTTTAAATTTTATTTAAGTTGTTTATAATGATGATTTTAATTTTTCAACAGATTGAGACTTCAAGTTTTGTGTATCAATGAAATGCAAATTCACTGGTTTGAGCATGGTGACAGTCAGCATTTAAAATCTGCTGCACTTTTCTCAATCCACTGGTATGCATAATACAGCATAGTGCCATAGACGATTGGTGGATTAGCAAAATCATGCTGGAAATAAACATCATTAGCAAAAGGCTACAGCTTCATGTACATGTACAGTAGGTGCATTTTATTTTTGTTAAGTAAATTTGTCTTAATTGGATTTTTTATATCACAGCCATGTAACTCATATCAATAACTGGTGCATAAGTGAATGTTCCTCTAAAATTGTTCAAAACTTCAAAAGGAGGGTTATGATTGAATTTGGGGGCTATCATGGCTATGGCCCAAACCATTTAGGAATATGATTTTCATGTTTGGGGACAATAACTTGAGCAAAAGTCTATGGATCTTTATGAAATTGTACCACAGGTTCCAAACCAAAAAAAGGAATGTTAGGATTGATTTAATTTTGAGGTTTGAATAGGTGCCGAAAAAAAAACTTAAATTATTATGCTGAATCTCATCATGTTGTTAGATTTTGGATTTTTATGCCCTACCTAGGATAGTAGATGGGTATTATGTTCTCTGGTCTGTGTGTTCCTTTGACCGTCTGTCCTGCTTTTGGTCAAAGTTTTTGGTCATGGTAGTTTTTGATGAAGTGGAATTTTAATCAACTTAAAACTTAGTACACATATGCGCATGTTCCCCATGATATGATTTTTTTAAATCAATGCTAAATCAAAATTTTGACCCCAATTTCACTTTCCACTGAACATAGAAAATCATAGTGTGAAGTTCAGGTTGAAGTTTTTGTTCAAGGTACTTTTTGATGTAGTTGAAGTACAACCAACTTGAAACTTATTACACATGTTCCCTGTGATATGATCTTTCTTATTTTAATGCCAAAGCAAAGGTTTGACCCTAATTTCACGGTCCATTGAACATGAAAAATTATAGTGCAAGTGGTGCATCTCTGTACTATAGACACATTCTTGTTTACCTTTAAATTGGTCCACAGGGTCAATATTAAACATAGATCTATTTTATTAGCAAAAATTTATTTTATGGAGTTCCTTGGTATACTGAATCTTACCGTACTTATTGCGTAGTTATATATTGAATTTTTATCAAATAGGTCCAAATTTATTTATACATGTATTTGCATTTTTTTGTCAAGCCTCTAAGTTTTGTTGTAAAAGCGAGACATATCGATCCTACATTCTGTTGTCGGCGGGGTCCATGATTATTCACATTATTGTTAAAGTTTTTGAAATTTGAACAACTTTCTTAAACTATCCTGGATTTCTACCAAACTTGGTCGGAAGCTTGTTTAAGATCATAAGATAGTATCCAGAGGTAAATTTCGTTAAAAAAAATCCTGTGTATCAGCATTTTATTTATAAATGGTCTTTGTTTTTCTGCCAACAAACATCACATTCACTCTGTGGTTAAAGTTTCGAAATGTATATATTCTTTTTTATATATCTTGGATTTCTACCAAACTTGGATAGAAACTTGGATACAATCATAAGAATGTATCAAGAAGTAAATTTTGTACAAAAAAAAATCCTGTTTATCAGTATTAGAATTACTTATTTTTCTGCCTGTTAACAAATACATTCACTCCGTGGTTAAAGTTTTAATTTTTTTTATAAATTTCTTAAACTATTCTTGATTTGTACCAAACTTGGACAGAAGCTTATAAATTTTGTCATAAATTCTATTTTTTGTCTTTAATATTTGTCAATTGTTTAACTATAATAGACTAAGGTGTACAACACAGGCTCTTTAGAGCCTGTTCTTTTTTTTATACAACTGCAAAATTTTTGCGGTCGTAAATTGGTATCACATCATAATCTTTAGCGTCGTCCGAAGACGGATGGTTTCCGGATAATAACTATTGTATAAGTAAATAGAAATCAATAAAACTTTAACACAATGTTTATAACTACAAAAGGAATGTTGGGATTGATTTTGGGGGTTACGGTCCCATCGGTTTAGAAATTAGGGGCCCAAAGGGGCCCAAAATATACATTTATCTGGTTTCAGGACAATAAGTTGTGTATAAGTATTTCAATTACTCTGAAATTGTACCACAATGTTCATAACATTAAGTAGATGCTTGGGATTTATTTTAAGGGTTGTGGGGAATTAAGGGCCAAAAGGGGCCAAAAACAAGCATTTTTGAAGTTTCAGGACAATAACTTATGTTTTACTGTATGGATCTCTCTTACATTGTACCACAAGGTTCCATATAATAAAGGGAAGGCTTGGTGTCAGTTTGGGATTAATATCCCTGAACATGTAGCAATAGGGGGCCAAAAAGAAGCATTTTTTTAGTTTACAGACAATAACTTGTGTTTAAGTGTATGGATCTCTCTGAAATTATACTACAAGGTTTCCTACTACAAAGGAAATGCTGGAATTGAGTTTTGGGGTTCTTGCTACATGGGGGTTTAAGTGAGGGGCCAAAAAAGGGGCCCAAATATGCATTTTTGTAGTTTTTAGTCAATAACTTGTGTTAAAGTGTAAAAATCCCCCTGAAATTATACCACAAGTTTCCATACTACAAAGGGGTGGTTATAAGGGGTAATGGATGAAATCTTTAAGCAATTAGGGGCAAAAAAGGGGGAAACAAGGGTTTTTCTGGTTAAAGGACAATTTAGACAATTTAAAAGCAGTGTAAGGGAGGTAATCCAATTCCAATTAAAATTTAAAGAATACTGTTATATATATGTTTGATAACTTGATTACCTCCCTTACACTGCTTGAAAATTATGTTAAAGGAAGTGATAAGTGTCTTAAGATTTTATTTTTAGAAGTCACTGTTAATAGTAATCTTAACCATGACTGTAAGTTATTTTATATTCTAATACTTCATGATGTATTTTAATGAGTAGTTAGTGTTGCCAACTTAATCAGAAATTTGAATTGAGATTACTTATGGAAAAAGGGATTAGGGAAGGTGAAAAAAAATGGTGAGGGGTAAATTTTTTCTCATTTCAGATTTGAGAAATTAAAACAAAAATTCTTCAAATATTTTTTTTGAGGAGATTTATATTCAACAGCATGGTTTTTTACTCAAAAGCAAAATAAATAAAGAAATTGAAGGTTCATTAGTCCACATTCATTCTGTGTCAGAAACCTTTGCTGTGTCAACTTTTTAATCACAATCCAAATTCAGAGCTGTATCAAGCTTGAATGTTGTGTCCATACTTGCCTCAACTTTTCCGCTTTCAACCTCTGGGGTCGTATAAAGCTGCACTCTGCGGAGCATCTGGTTTAAGTTTTTGTAAACACTTTAAACTATAATAGATACAAAGAGAGAAACAGTAAGTACCACAGCACTTATGTTGATAACAGTCAGAATCAGTCTGGATGGCTGTAATTGTCAACTAACTCGATGTAGAAGTTATTTCCTATGAATGGTGATTTTTATCCATATTTTGCATTTTTGTTAAAAGGAATATGGAGGCACATTTTAAAAGCCAAAAAAAAATCAATCAATAGAATCTACATATGAGTCAACATGCCCAAATTGTCACACTAGCATTTAGGTCTGTCTGGAGGCACAATTTTAAAGCCAAAAAAAAATCAATAGAATCTACATTTGAGTCAACATGCCCAAACTGTCTGTCTGTCTGTCTGTCTGTGTCTTGTGAGCCTCCTGTCTGTGTCCTGTGAGCCTCTTGTTTAATAAAGTTGACCTACTGCTAAATAAAAAGACGAGTGAGTGTCATAATCAAATGTTTGTTCATTTTAACACCAATGTTTTGTGGGGGTTTTGCATTTCTTTTGGTAAACCTGATAAATAATGCAAAAAAAAAGCACAGAATCGTTCATGACACTTGGAATATCAACAAGATACTTTTTGCCTATCTTCAAACATATATTTCCTGATTTATGTTAATTTTAACCTACGATAGTAGAAGGGCGTTATGTTCTCTGGTCTGTGCGTCCGTTCGTTGTCCTGTCCCACTTCAGGTTAAAGTTTTTGATTAAGGTAGATTTTGATGAAGTTGAGTCCAATCAACTTGAAACTTGGTACACATGTTCCTTATGGTATGATATTTCTTATTTTAATACCAAACCAGAGTTTTTAGCACAATTTCACAAAGAGTGTAAGTTCTCAAATCCCACCAATTTCTATAATTTTCTCCTGTCTCATTTGTTCCCTTCTGTTACTTAGATCCTACTTTTTTACACACTATATACTGCAATATCACCATTTTTCAAGTTCCACATCTTATCCGATATCACCATTTTTGAACACCCTATATCCCTCATTCCATTCTTCTATCATGTTTCGTTTTAATACAAAATAATAAGAGCATTACAAAATTTGGGTAAAATCATTAAGAAAGCAACACCATGACACAAAAATGAAAGTTAAAGGTCAACAGTGCGTCATCAATATAGCATACATAAAATTGAGAATGGAAATGGGGAATGTGTCAAAGAGACAACAACCAGACCATAGAACACTTACAGACAACAGTAGAAGGTCTCAAATAGGTCTTCAATGCAGCGGGAATTTCCCGCAATCGGAGGCGTCCTTCAGCTGGCCTCTAAACAAATATAATAGTTCAGTGATAACTGACGTCATACTAAACATCAAATTATACACAAGAAACTGAAATTATAAATGCCAGCAGAGGCGGATTTAGAGGGTTTTTCAGGGGGCCCGCCCCCCCCCCCCTTTTCTGTGAAAAAAATGGTTGATTATATAGGGAATCATTGAAGCATGACTGGAGCAGGCCCCCTCTTAGGCAGTCAGTGGGCTCCCACTTATGAAAACTTGACACTCGAGTATAATTAGATGGGTATTCGGGCCAGGGATTCGGGCTTCGCAGGATATATGGAAGATAGATATTTTCCGGACCATATTACTGAGTACTTGAACCATACGTATGTTCATAGCTATATTCATGATATATGCAAATGCTATTATAGTCCGACATACGCGTACCGGGTTGGACCATATGAGATTTATACTCATTTGGTAATGTTCCGGATCATATTTAATTTAGTACAATGTATTAGGAGTTTAGGACCATACGTGTATGGTCATGACCATATGCGTATATTCATATAGTCCGACCATATGAGTAAAATACTCGTTTGGTTATTAACGGGCCGGACCATATGAGTATTTGGACCATATAGGTATTTTTTTTCAAATTACATTATAAACGTTTCAATAATACAAAAATTTTATCTAAAAAAAACAATGATGGTTACATGAAAATTTAATTGTTAATTTTTATAATTCAAAAACTACGTAAAAATTAAATATTGATGTCATAGTTAGTTTTTATCGCTAGTTACATTCTTACTAGGCTTGGGTGACATTTACTTCCACAAGGCTTTTTTGCATTTGCAAGTCTTAGTTGTGCAAGATCCTTTTCATGTACACCTTTTGTCTGCGAGTGAAAATCTAGCGTTATTGCAGCTGCGTACAGTGAAACCGAGGTTTTTGGCCATTGTATGTATGTATGTAAATGTATGTACGAAGATCCCTCCGTGAACGGAGCACCCGATTGCTCCGAGGGTACAATGTAATCCCTATCAGGATTAATGGAGATGTTTCGGTCACTTATATACAACCCACCACAGGACAATCCCCAACCCAACACAGAGGGATTGTTAGGAGACACAAGAAAGTCAGTTATTATGGTGTAGGAAACCGTAGAACTCGAAGAAAACCACCGGGCTTCTCGGCGGGAACAGACAAACCGAGGGGATATCTATAGATTGGTCTCCACGTCAAAGTCGGGGACAACTTTGACCAACCGAGGCCCCCAAAGTACCTATTCTAGTTTAATCTCCGGTCTAGGTCCCAGAGATGTGTGTGGGAGGGTCAAAATCACCCTACTAATGGTATTGAATTTCCAGCGCCCCGAGTCAGGATCGAACCTGGGACCTTCAGCACTGTAGCCTTCGGTCTTAACTACTAGGCCACGAACCAACATATGATATATTAAGCTTCTCAATGATCAAAATTAGTTTTTGTCAAAATGCTATATAACCAGTGTAATTTTTCTGAAAAAATGGTTGGCTCAAAGTTTCTGAATTTTTTATACTTTTGTCAAATGGTCAAAGTAAATACTTTGTCATAATTTTATGAAAATTAAATGAGCCAAACTAATTTTAGTGAAGGTGTTGGGTACCATGTACTTAAGAAGTTCTAGATCTCAAATATCGTAAATATGACTGCAATACACCATATTCACACGACATTTTAAATAAACTATGTTACTTTCCAGTAATGGAATTGATTGGTGCGACCCTATAGTCCCTAATCATAGATATACATTATACTCCATTTGAAAGTTTATTAAGAGATGAACAAAAGGTATTTAGTCGATATGTTCAGCAACGCATATTAGAGGAGTAACGAAGGAATTTCACATCGAAATACGCTTGAACATTAAGAAATAACTTATTTTGAATAACGGAATGCACTGCTGCAAGCCGTTAGCCCCTTATCAAGGCAAAATTAATTTACCAAATTAAAGCTTATTGATAGAAGAATAAATTTAGTTTAAACGATATGTGCCGTAATGACCATTATAGAGGGGTTACGGAGGACCTTATTTCAAAAATACGCGTGAAAATAAAGAAATAGCCAATTTTTAATAACGAAATTGATATTTTGAATAATGGAATTGACTGGGGCGACCCTTAAGCCCCTAATTATAGATATACATTTTACTTCATTCAAAAGCTTATGAAGAGATGAACAATTAAGAAATAGCCAATTTTGATAAACCAAATTGATGTTTTGAATAGTGCAATGGGCTGGTGCGACCCTTTAGTCTCTAATTATAGATATACATTATACGTCATTCTAAAGCTTATGAAAAGATGAACAAGGGGTATATAGTCGATGTGTTCAGCAACGCATATTAGAGGAGTAACGAAGAAACTAAACATCGAAATACGCTTGAACATTAAGAAATAGCTTATTTTGAATAACGGAATGGACTACTGCAAGCCGTTAGCCCCAAATCAAGGCAAAATTAATACAACAAATTAAAGCTTATTGATAGAGCAATAAATTGAGTATTAATTATATGTGCTGTAATGACTATTAGAGTGGTTAAGAAGGACCTAATGTTCAAAATACGCGTGAAAATTTAGAAATAGCCAATCTTGAATTATGAAGTGGATATTTTGAATAATCGAATTGACTGGTGCGACCCTTTAGTCCTTAATCAAAGATATACATTATACTCCATTCGAAAGTTTATTAAGAGATGAACAAAAGGTATATAGTCGATATGTTCAGCAACGCATATTAGAGGAGTAACGAAGGAATTTCACATCGAAATACGCTTGAACATTAAGAAATAACTTATTTTGAATAACGGAATGCACTGCTGCAAGCCGTTAGCCCCTTATCAAGGCAAAATTAATTCACCAAATTAAAGCTTATTGATAGAAGAATAAATTTAGTTTAAACGATATGTGCCGTAATGACCATTATAGAGGGGTTACGGAGGACCTTATTTCAAAAATACGCGTGAAAATAAAGAAATAGCCAATTTTTAATAACGAAATTGATATTTTGAATAATGGAATTGACTGGGGCGACCCTTAAGCCCCTAATTATAGATATACATTTTACTTCATTCAAAAGCTTATGAAGAGATGAACAATTAAGAAATAGCCAATTTTGATAAACCAAATTGATGTTTTGAATAGTGCAATGGGCTGGTGCGACCCTTTAGTCTCTAATTATAGATATACATTATACGTCATTCTAAAGCTTATGAAAAGATGAACAAGGGGTATATAGTCGATGTGTTCAGCAACGCATATTAGAGGAGTAACGAAGAAACTAAACATCGAAATACGCTTGAACATTAAGAAATAGCTTATTTTGAATAACGGAATGGACTACTGCAAGCCGTTAGCCCCAAATCAAGGCAAAATTAATACAACAAATTAAAGCTTATTGATAGAGCAATAAATTAAGTATTAATTATATGTGCTGTAATGACTATTAGAGTGGTTAAGAAGAACCTAATGTTCAAAATACGCGTGAAAATTTAGAAATAGCGAATCTTGAATTATGAAGTGGATATTTTGAATAATCGAATTGACTGGTGCGACCCTTTAGTCCTTAATCAAAGATATACATTATACTCCATTCGAAAGCTTATTAAGAGATGAACAAAAGGTATATAGTTGATATGTTCAGCAACGCATATTAGAGGAGTAACGAAGGAATTAAACATCGAAATACGCTTGAACATTAAGACATACATGTAGCTTATTTTGAATAAATTAAAGCTTATTGATCAACGAATAAATTGAGTATTAATGATATGTGCCGTAATAACCGTTAAAGTGGTTAGGAAGGTGCCGTAATAACCATTAGAGGGGTTACGGAGGACCTTATTTCAAAAATACGCTTGAAAATTAAGAAATAGCCAATTTTGAATAACGAAATTGATATTTTGAATAGTGGAATGGACTGGTGTGACCCTTTAGTCCCTAATTATAGATATACATTATACTTCATTCAAAAGCTTATGAAGAGATGAACAAAAGATATATAGTCGATATGTTCAGCAACGCATATTAGACTAGTAACGAAGGAATGAAACATTGAAATACGCTTGAACATTAAGACATACATGTAGCTTATTTTGAATAAATTAAAGCTTATTGATCAACGAATAAATTGAGTATTAATGATATGTGCCGTAATAACCGTTAAAGTGGTTAGGAAGGTGCCGTAATAACCATTAGAGGGGTTACGGAGGACCTTATTTCAAAAATACGCTTGAAAATAAAGAAATAGCCAATTTTAAATAACGAAATTGATATTTTGAATAATGGATTTGACTGGGGCGACCCTTTAGTCCCTAATCATAAATATACATTATACTCCATTCAAAAGCTTTTTAAGAGATTAACAAAAGGTGTATAGTCGATATGTTCAGCAACGCATATTAGAGGAGTACCGAAGGAATTAAACATCGAAATACGTTTGAACATTCAGTAATAGCTTATTTTGAATAACGGAATGGACTGCTGCAAGCCGTTAGCCCTTATCAAGAAAAATTAATACACCAACTTAAAGGTTATTGTTAGAGGAATAAATTTAGTATAAGCGATGTATGCCTTAATAACCATTAGAGGGGTTACAGAGGACCTTATTTCAAAAATACGCGATAAAATTAAGAAATGGCCAATTTTGAATAACGAAATGGATATTTTGAATAGTGGAATGGACTGGTGCGACCCTTTAGTCCCTAATTATAGATATACATTATACTTCATTCAAAAGCTTAAGATGAGATAAACAAAAGGTGTATAGTCGATATGTTCAGCAACGCATATTACAGAAGTTAGGAAGGAATTAAACATCGAAATACGCTTGAACATTAAGAAATTGCTTATTTTGAATAACGGAATGGAATGCTGGAAGCCGTTAGCCCTTATCAAGGCAAAATAAATACAACAAATTAAAGCTTATTGATAGAGGAATAAATTTAGTTTAAACAATATGTGCCGTAATAACCATTAGAGAGCTTACGGAGGACCTTATTTCCAAAATACGCGTGAAAATTAAGAAATAGCCAATTTTGAATTACGAAATTGATATTTTGAATAGTGGAATGGACTAGTGCGACCCTTAAGTCCCTAACTATAGATATACATTATACTTCATTCAAAAGCTTACAAAGAGATGAACAAAGGGTATATAGTCAATATGTTCAGCAACGCATATTAGAGGAGTAACGAAGGAATTAAACATCGAAATACGCTTGAACATTAAGAAATAGCTTATTTTGAATAACGGAATGCACTGCTGCAAGCCGTTAGCCCCTAATCAAGGCAAAATAAATACAACACATTTAAGCTTATTGATAAAGGAATAAATTGAGTATTAATGATATGTCCCGTAATGACAATTAGATAGGTTACGAAGGACCTAATGTCCAAAACACGCGTGAAAATTTAAAAATAGCCAATCTTGAATTATGAAATGGATATTTTGAATAAGGGAATTGACTGGTGCGACCCTTTAGTCCCTAATCATAGCTATACATTATACTCCTTTCGAAAGCTTGTTAAAAGATGAACAAAAGGTATATAGTCGATATGTTCAGCAACGCATATTACAGAAGTAACGAAGGAATTAAACATCGAAATACGCATGAACATTAAGAAATTGCTTATTTTGAATAACGGAACGGACTGCTGGAAGCCGTTAGCCCTTATCAAGGCAAAATTAATAAAACAAATTATAGCTTATTGATAGTGAAATAAATTTAGTTTAAACAATATGTGCCGTAACAACCATTAGAGGGGTTACGGAGGACCTTATTTCCAAAATACGCGTGAAAATTAAGAAATAGCCAATTTTGAATAACGAAATTGATTATTGAATAGTGGAATGGACTGGTGCGACCCTTTAGCCCCTAATTATAGATATACATTATACCTCATTCAAAAGCTTATGAAGAGATGAACAAAAGGTTTATAGTCGATATGTTCAGCAACGCATATTAGTGGAGTAAGAAGAAATTTAAAAACATCGAAATACGACTTGAACATTAAGAAATAGCTTATTTTGAATAGCATTATGGACTGATGCAAGCCGTTAACCCCTAATCAAGGCAAAATTAATACAACAAATTCAAGCTTATTGAAAGAGGAATAAATTGAGTATTAATGATATGTGCCGTAATGACCATTAGAGTGGTTAGGAAGGATCTAATGTCCAAAATACGCGTGAAAATTTAGAAATAGCCAATCTTGAATTATGAAGTGGATATTTTGAATAATCGAATTGACTGGTGCGACCCTTTAGTCCTTAATCAAAGATATACTTTATACTTCATTCGAAAGCTTATTAAGAGATGAACAAAAGGTATATAGTTGATATGTTCAGCAACGCATATTAGAGGAGTAACGAAGGAATTAAACATCAAAATACGCTTGAACATTTAGAAATAGCTTATTTTGAATAACGGAATGGACTGCTGCAAGCCGTTAGCCCTTATCAAGGCAAAATTAATACACCAAATTAAAGGTTATTGATAGAGGAATAAATCAAGTATAAACAATATATGCCGTAATAACCATTAGAGGGGCCACGAAAGACCTTATTTTCAAAATACTCGTGAAAATTAAGAAATAGCCAATTTTGAATAACGAAATTGATAATTTGAATAGTGGAATAGACTGGTGTGACCCTTTAGTCCCTAATTATAGATATACATTATACTTCATTCAAAAGCTTATGAAGAGATGAACAAAAGATATATAGTCGATATGTTCAGCAACGCATATTAGAGTAGTAACGAAGGAATTAAACATTGAAATACGCTTGAACATTAAGACATACATGTAGCTTATTTTGAATAAATTAAAGCTTATTGATCAACGAATAAATTGAGTATTAATGATATGTGCCGTAATGACCGTTAAAGTGGTTAGGAAGGTGCCGTAATAACCATTAGAGGGGTTACGGAGGACCTTATTTCAAAAATACGCTTGAAAATAAAGAAATAGCCAATTTTAAATAACGAAATTGATATTTTGAATAATGGATTTGACTGGGGCGACCCTTTAGTCCCTAATCATAGATATACATTATACTCCATTCAAAAGCTTTTTAAGAGATTAACAAAAGGTGTATAGTCGATATGTTCAGCAACGCATATTAGAGGAGTACCGAAGGAATTAAACATCGAAATACGTTTGAACATTCAGTAATAGCTTATTTTGAATAACGGAATGGACTGCTGCAAGCCGTTAGCCCTTATCAAGAAAAATTAATACACCAACTTAAAGGTTATTGTTAGAGGAATAAATTTAGTATAAGCGATGTATGCCATAATAACCATTAGAGGGGTTACAGAGGACCTTATTTCAAAAATACGCGATAAAATTAAGAAATGGCCAATTTTGAATAACGAAATGGATATTTTGAATAGTGGAATGGACTGGTGCGACCCTTTAGTCCCTAATTATAGATATACATTATACTTCATTCAAAAGCTTACGATGAGATAAACAAAAGGTGTATAGTCGATATGTTCAGCAACGCATATTACAGAAGTTAGGAAGGAATTAAACATCGAAATACGCTTGAACATTAAGAAATTGCTTATTTTGAATAACGGAATGGACTGCTGGAAGCCGTTAGCCCTTATCAAGGCAAAATAAATACAACAAATTAAAGCTTATTGATAGAGGAATAAATTTAGTTTAAACAATATGTGCCGTAATAACCATTAGAGAGCTTACGGAGGACCTTATTTCCAAAATACGCGTGAAAATTAAGAAATAGCCAATTTTGAATTACGAAATTGATATTTTGAATAGTGGAATGGACTAGTGCGACCCTTAAGTCCCTAACTATAGATATACATTATACTTCATTCAAAAGCTTACAAAGGGATGAACAAAGGGTATATAGTCAATATGTTCAGCAACGCATATTAGAGGAGTAACGAAGGAATTAAACATCGAAATACGCTTGAACATTAAGAAATAGCTTATTTTGAATAACGGAATGCACTGCTGCAAGCCGTTAGCCCCTAATCAAGGCAAAATAAATACAACACATTTAAGCTTATTGATAAAGGAATAAATTGAGTATTAATGATATGTCCCGTAATGACAATTAGATAGGTTACGAAGGACCTAATGTCCAAAACACGCTTGAAAATTTAAAAATAGCCAATCTTGAATTATGAAATAGATATTTTGAATAAGGGAATTGACTGGTGCGACCCTTTAGTCCCTAATCATAGCTATACATTATACTCCTTTCGAAAGCTTATTAAAAGATGAACAAAAGGTATATAGTCGATATGTTCAGCAACGCATATTACAGAAGTAACGAAGGAATTAAACATCGAAATACGCATGAACATTAAGAAATTGCTTATTTTGAATAACGGAATGGACTGCTGGAAGCCGTTAGCCCTTATCAAGGCAAAATTAATACAACAAATTATAGCTTACTGATAGTGAAATAAATTGAGTTTAAACAATATGTGCCGTAACAACCATTAGAGGGGTTACGGAGGACCTTATTTCCAAAATACGCGTGAAAATTGAGAAATAGCCAATTTTGAATAACGAAATTGATTATTGAATAGTGGAATGGACTGGTGCGACCCTTTTGTCCCTAATTATAGATATACATTATACCTCATTCAAAAGCTTATGAAGAGATGAACAAAAGGTATATAGTCGATATGTTCAGCAACGCATATTAGTGGAGTAAGAAGAAATTTAAAAACATCGAAATACGACTTGAACATTAAGAAATAGCTTATTTTGAATAGCATTATGGACTGATGCAAGCCGTTAACCCCTAATCAAGGCAAAATTAATACAACAAATTCAAGCTTATTGAAAGAGGAATAAATTGAGTATTAATGATATGTGCCGTAATGACCATTAGAGTGGTTAGGAAGGATCTAATGTCCAAAATACGCGTGAAAATTTAGAAATAGCCAATCTTGAATTATGAAATGGATATTTTGAATAATGGAATTGACTGGTACGATCCTTTAGTCCCTAATCATAGATATACATTATACTTCATTCGAAAGCTTATTAAGAGATGAACAAAAGGTATATAGTCGATATGTTCAGCAACGCATATTAGAGGAGTAACGAAGGAATTAAATATCGAAATACGCTTGAGCATTGAAAAATAGCTTATTTTGAACAACGGAATGGACTGTTACAAGCCGTTAGCCCTTATCAAGGCAAAATTAATAAACCAAATTAAAGATTATTGATAGAGGAATAAATTTAATTTAAACAATATGTGCCGTAATAACCATTAGAGGGTTACGGAGGACCTTATTTCCAAAATACGCGTGAAAATTAAGAAATAGCCAATTTTGAATAACGAAATTGATATTTTGAATAGTGCAATAGACTAGTGCGACCCTTAAGTCCCTAACTATAGATATACATTATACTTCATTCAAAAGCTTACAAAGAGATGAACAAAGGGTATATAGTCAATATGTTCAGCAACGCATATTAGAGGAGTAACGAAGGAATTAAACATCGAAATACGCTTGAACATTAAGAAATAGCTTATTTTGAATAAGGAATGCACTGCTGCAAGCCGTTAGCCCCTAATCAAGGCAAAATAAATACAACACATTTAAGCTTATTGATAAAGGAATAAATTGAGTATTAATGATATGTCCCGTAATGACAATTAGATAGGTTACGAAGGACCTAATGTCCAAAACACGCGTGAAAATTTAAAAATAGCCAATCTTGAATTATGAAATAGATATTTTGAATAAGGGAATTGACTGGTGCGACCCTTTAGTCCCTAATCATAGCTATACATTATACTCCTTTCGAAAGCTTATTAAAAGATGAACAAAAGGTATATAGTTGATATGTTCAGCAACGCATATTACAGAAGTAACGAAGGAATTAAACATCGAAATACGCTTGAACATTAAGAAATTGCTTATTTTGAATAACGGAATGGACTGCTGGAAGCCATTAGCCCTTATCAAGGCAAAATTAATACAACAAATTATAGCTTATTGATAGTGAAATAAATTTAGTTTAAACAATATGTGCCGTAACAACCATTAGAGGGGTTACGGAGGACCTTATTTCCAAAATACGCGTGAAAATTAAGAAATAGCCAATTTTGAATAACGAAATTGATTATTGAATAGTGGAATGGACTGGTGCGACCCTTTAGTCCCTAATTATAGATATACATTATACCTCATTCAAAAGCTTATGAAGTGATGAACAAAAGGTATATAGTCGATATGTTCAGCAACGCATATTAGTGGAGTAAGAAGAAATTTAAAAACATCGAAATACGACTTGAACATTAAGAAATAGCTTATTTTGAATAGCATTATGGACTGATGCAAGCCGTTAACCCCTAATCAAGGCAAAATTAGTACAACAAATTCAAGCTTATTGAAAGAGGAATAAATTGAGTATTAATGATATGTGCCGTAATGACCATTAGAGTGGTTTGGAAGGATCTAATGTCCAAAATACGCGTGAAAATTTAGAAATAGCCAATCTTGAATTATGAAATGGATATTTTGAATAATCGAATTGACTGGTACGATCCTTTAGTCCCTAATCATAGATATACATTATACTTCATTCGAAAGCTTATTAAGAGATGAACAAAAGGTATATAGTCGATATGTTCAGCAACGCATATTAGAGGAGTAACGAAGGAATTAAATATCGAAATACGCTTGAACATTGAGAAATAGCTTATTTTGAACAACGGAATGGACTGTTACAAGCCGTTAGCCCTTATCAAGGCAAAATTAATAAACCAAATTAAAGATTATTGATAGAGGAATAAATTTAATTTAAACAATATGTGCCGTAATAACCATTAGAGGGGTTACGGAGGACCTTATTTCCAAAATACGCGTGAAAATTAAGAAATAGCCAATTTTGAATAACGAAATTGATATTTTGAATAGTGCAATGGACTAGTGCGACCCTTAAGTCCCTAACTATAGATATACATTATACTTCATTCAAAAGCTTACAAAGAGATGAACAAAGGGTATATAGTCAATATGTTCAGCAACGCATATTAGAGTAGTAACGAAGGAATTAAACATCGAAATACGTTTGAACATTAAGAAATAGCTTATTTTGAATAACGGAATGCACTGCTGCAAGCCGTTAGCCCCTAATCAAGGCAAAATAAATACAACACATTTAAGCTTATTGATAAAGGAATAAATTGAGTATTAATGATATGTCCCGTAATGACAATTAGATAGGTTACAAAGGACCTAATGTCCAAAACACGCGTGAAAATTTAGAATTAGCCAATCTTGAATTATGAAATAGATATTTTGAATAAGGGAATTGACTGGTGCGACCCTTTAGTCCCTAATCATACCTATACATTATACTCCTTTCGAAAGCTTATTAAAAGATGAACAAAAGGTATATAGTCGATATGTTCAGCAACGCATATTACAGAAGTAACGAAGGAATTAAACATCGAAATACGCATGAACATTAAGAAATTGCTTATTTTGAATAACGGAATGGACTGCTGGAAGCCGTTAGCCCTTATCAAGGCAAAATTAATACAACAAATTAAAGCTTATTGATAGAGGAATAAATTTAGTTTAAACAATATGTGCCGTAATAACCATTAGAGGGGTTACGGAGGACCTTATTTCCAAAATACGCGTGAAAATTAAGAAATAGCCAATTTTGAATAACGAAATTGATTATTGAATAGTTGAATGGACTGGTGCGACCCTTTAGTCCCTAATTATAGATATACATTATACCTCATTCAAAAGCTTATGAAGAAATGAACAAAAGATATATAGACGATATGTTCAGCAACGCATATTAGTGGAGTAAGAAGGAATTTAAAAACATCGAAATACGGCTTGAACATTAATAATAATAATAATAATAATAATAATAATAATAATATCTTTATTTAGAGAGAGTAACTCATTTGGATTACACCAATTTTCAATAAGGCTCTCTTAATACAATAATAATTACATAACAAATAAACAATGCATCAATAAAAATGGTAAATAAAGATTATGTACAATTTAAAATACAATAAACAATTATGATATGGCATTACAGTAAAAATATGATGGTAATGTTAAAAGTACATAGATTTGTATATATGTTTAAATTCTGATACTGTATTTGATTTTTTTTATTGAATTAGGAAGAGCATTCCACACTTTTGGTCCATTGTACGAGAAACTAGACTTATACAACTCTGTATTTGGTTTTGGAATAATAAAATTATCTGAGGATGAAAATCTCGTATTATATTTTTGGTTTGCAGAAGCTGATACAATAAGACTGGACATATATTCTGGAGCTAAGCCATGTTTTGCCTTATACATTAGTAATGATTTGTGATAAAGTATTCTTTGTGTGATTGGCACAATGTTACATTCGTGAAATAATTCTCTTGAAGGTTTGGTGTAATCATGTTCGTCTAAAATTATTCTTGCTGCCCTTTTTTGCAGTTTTAGTAAACTATCTAATAGAAAGTTATTACAGTTTCCCCATATTGAACAACAATAATCTAAGTGAGGTAAAACGTAAGCGTTATAGTACATTTGTCTAGCTTTATGATTTAAATATTTCTTTATCCTTTTTAGTAAAGCTAAAGAAGAGTTAACTTTTTTGATTATATAATCGATATGAGATGACCAAGATAGAGATGCATCAATAAAAACACCTAGAACTTTTTCACATGTACTTTCTATAATTTGTTGTCCATTTAAAGCAATATTGATGTTTTCATTTGATGTAACGGAAAGCTTTTGTTTAGATCCAATGCATATAGCTTTCGTTTTAGATACATTTACAGCCATTTTATTGTCATCACACCAGCGAAAAATATCTTGTAAAACCGTATTAAGTTTTTGACTGATGCAACTTTTGTTTTGTCCAATGACATTAAGAAATAGCTTATTTTGAATAGCATTATGAACTGATGCAAGCCGTTAATCCCTAATCAAGGCAAAATTAATACAACAAATTCAAGCTTATTGAAAGAGGAATAAATTGAGTATTAATGATATATGCTGTAATGACCATTAGAGTGGTTAGGAAGGATCTAATTTCCAAAATACGCGTGAAAATTTAGAAATAGCCAATCTTGAATTATGAAATGGATATTTTGAATAATGGAATTGACTGGTGCGATCCTTTAGTCCCTAATCATAGATATACATTATACTTCATTCGAAAGCTTATTAAGAGATGAACAAAAGGTATATAGTCGATATGTTCAGCAACGCATATTAGAGGAGTAACGAAGGAATTAGATATCGAAATACGCTTGAACATTGAGAAATAGTTTATTTTGAACAACGGAATGGACTGTTACAAGCCGTTAGCCCTTATCAAGGCAAAATTAATACAACAAATTAAAGCTTATTGATAAAAGAAATAAATTGAGTATTAATGATATGTGACATAATGACCATTAGAGTGCTTAGGAAGGACCTAATGTCCAAAATACACGTGAAAATTTAGAAATAGCCAATTTTGAATTATGAAATGGATAATTTCAATAATGGAATTGACTGGTGCGACCCTTTAGTCCCTAATCATAGATATACATTATACTTCATTCAAAAGCTTTTTAAGAGATGAACAAAAGGTGTATAGTCGATATGTTCAGCAACACATATTAGAGGAGTAAAGAAGGAATTAAACATCGAAATACGCTTGAACATTTAGAAATAGCTTATTTTGAATAACGGAATGAACTGCTGCAAGCCGTTAGCCCTTATCAAGGCAAAATTAATACACCATATTAAAGGTTATTGATAGAGGAATACATTTAGTATACATAATATATGCCGTAATAACCATTAGAGGAGTTACAGAGGACCTTATTTCAAAAATACGCGTGAAAATTTAGAAATAGCCAATCTTGAATTATGAAATAGATATTTTGAATAAGGGAATGGACTGGTGCGACCCTTTAGTCCCTAATTATAGATATACATTATACTTCATTCAAAAGCTGATGAAGAGATAAACAAAAGGTGTATAGTCGATATGTTCAGCAACGCATATTAGAGGAGTAACGAAGGAATTAAACATCGAAATACGTTTGAACATTAAGTAATAGCTTATTTTGAATAACGGAATGGACTGCTGCAAGCCATTAGCCCTTATCAAGCAAAATTAATACACCAAATTAAAGGTTATTGTTAGAGGAATAAATTTAGTATAAACGATATATGCCATAATAACCATTAGAGGGGTTACGGAGGACCTTATTTCAAAAATACGCGAGAAAATTAAGAAATGGCCAATTTTGAATAACGAAATGGATATTTTGAATAGTGGAATGGACTGGTGCAACCCTTTAGTCCCTAATTATAAATATACATTATACTTCATTCAAAAGCTTACGATGAGATAAACAAAAGGTGTATAGTCGATATGTTCAGCAACGCATATTAGAGAAGTATCGAAGGAATTAAACATCGAAATATGCTTGTACATTAAGTAATAGCTTATTTTGAATAACGGAATGGGATGCTGCAAGCCGTTAGCCCCTAATCAAGGCAAAATTAATACAACAAATTAAAGGTTATTAATAAATGAATCAATTGAGTATTAATGATATGTGCCGTAATGCAATTAGAGTGGTTAGGAAGAACCCAATGTCCAAAATACGCGTGAAAATTTAGAAATAGCCAATCTTGAATTATGAAATAGATATTTTGAATAAGGGAATGGACTGGTGCGACCCTTTAGTCCCTAACTGTAGATATACATTGTACTCAATTCGAAAGCTTATTAAGAGATGAACAAAAGGTATATAGTTGATATGTTCAGCAACGCATATTACAGGAGAAACGAAGGAATTAAACATCGAAATACGCTTGAACATTAAGAAATATCTTATTTTGAATAACGGAATGGACTGCTACAAGCCGTTAGCCCTTATCAAGGAAAAATAATACACCAAATAAAAGCTTATTGATAGAGAAATAAATTAAGTTTAAACAATATGTGCCGTAATAACCATTAGAGGGGTTACGGAGGACCTTATTTCCAAAATAGTGTGAAATTTAGAAAAAGCCAATCTTGAATTATGAAATAGATATTTTGAATAATGGAATTGACTGGTGCGACCCTTTAGTCCCTAACTGTAGATATACATTATACTCAATTCGAAAGCTCATTAAGAGATGAACAAAAGGTGTATAGTCGATATGTTCAGTAACGCATATTAGAGGAGTAACGAAGGAATTAAACATCGAAATACGCTTGAACATTAAGAAATATCTTATTTTAAATAACGGAATGGACTGCTGCAAGCCGTTAGCCCTTATCAAGGCAAAATTAATACACGAAATAAAAGCATATTGATAGAGGAATAAATTTAGTTTAAACAATATGTGCCGTAATTACCATTAGAAGGATTACCTTATTTCCAAAATACGCGTGAAAATTAAGAAATAGCCAATTTTGAATAACGAAATTGATATTTTGAATAGTGGAATGGACTGGTGCGACCCTTTAGTACATGTAACTAATTATAGATATACATTATACTTCATTCAAAAGCTTATGAAGAGATAAACAAAAGGTATATAATCGATATGTTCAGCAACGCATATTAGATGAGTAACAAAGGAACTAAACATCGAAATTCGCTTGAACATTAAGAAATAGCTTATTTTGAATAACGGAATGGACTGCTGCAAGCCGTTAGCCCCTTATTTATGCAAAATTAATAACCAAATTAAAGCTTATTGATAAAGGAAAAAATTGAGTATTATTGATATGTGCCGTAATGACCATTAAAGTGGTGAGGAAGAACCTAATGTCCAAAATACGCATGATAGAGGAATAAACGGAGTATAAACGGTATGTGCGACAATGACCATAAAGAAAATCAAGAAATAGCCAATTATGTATATGAAATGGATATTGATTTATAGCATGGACTGCTCCACCATTTAGCCTCTAATTATAGATATGCCTTATAGCTCATTCGCAAGCTTATTAAGAGAGGGAAAAAAATATAAAGTCGATATGTTCTGCAACACATATTAGAGGAATAACGAAGGATCTTAACATCGAAATTCGCTTAAACATTAAGAAATAGCTTATTTTGAATAATGAAATGGACTGCTGCAAGCCCTCAGTCTTTATTAAGGCAACATGTATAGAGGAATAGAGTGACTTTAAACGATATGTTCAGCAATGCATATTAGAGGAGTAACGAAGGAATTAATCATCGAAATACCCTTGAACATTAAGAAATAGCTTATTTTGAATAACGGAATGGACAGAAAACCTGTCAGATAGAAAGATAGCTGTTTCGTCGATGTATTTCCACACCACCTATTATTCAGATTTTTAAAAGATATAAATATGCTAAAAGGGCATGTGTGTCAGAAGTCACCTTAAAACAAATGTCTAAATATTAAAAGAAATAAGAAATGCATCTATTTGCTTTAATTATATTATAATTGTGCAGATCAGAAGATCTTTCTATCATGTCTATATAGCATGTTTTTGAATGATATTTCCCAGTTCAAAGTGTTTTATTAAAACCATATATTTAACACCAAAACAAAATTTTATTTCCAAATTAATACTCGGATACAAACACTTTGGTTTGTTTTGAGACTAAGAAATGAGCGGGAAATGTAACTGTAAGCTATACATTATAAATCATCATGTGTTAACCCAACTAACATGTTTATTTAGATAGTGTCGAAAAATGTTGCGACAGAAGCGGGAAATATAACTGTAAGCAATTATACATAACATGCTGATTACGCATTTCTCACGGATATTTGATACAGGGAAGGTCGTTGTTTTATCATCTCAACCACAAGTACACATTCCATCGTCTAGTTTCCGCTGCAATTTATAATTAATCGACAGTGCTCGACATCATTCTTAAGTATTTTACGTCACCGATAAAGGATTAGATATAAAAAAAATCAAACAATTATTAAATAAATATGATACTTTAAATCTTTTTCATTAATAATATGATACTTTCAGTCTTTTTTCTAACTATTTTAACACATCGACCATCTTTTCATTTTTAAAAGAAACCATGTATATTGAAAAAAAGAATAAATTAGTTTGTTCCAGGGTGTTTATATCCTTCGATTTGGAAAACAAATGTTTGTTCCAAGCAAATATAACTATGCCCCCTTGAAAAGATGAATATTGGGGCTAAAAAATATTTGGTTTTTATTTAGAAATTTTTTTTATTATTTCATGATTCAAAATAAGCTATTTTATAATTTTCACCCGTATTTTGATTTTTAGGTACTTCATAACTCCTCTAATATGCGTTGCGGAACATATTTACTATATACCTTTTGTTCATCTTTTAATAGGCTTTCGAATGAGGTAAAAGGTATATTTGTATTTAGGGGCTGAAGTGTTGCAGCAATCCAATCCATTATTCAAATTATCCATTCAATTGTTCAAAATTGGCTATTTCTTAATTTTCACGCGTATTTTGGCATTTTGGTCCTATGTAACCGTGTGGGTTTTCTATCAATAGCTTTCACATGGAGTTTTTAAAGTTTTCCTAATTTAGGAACTGAGTCATTGCCTCTAAATAAAGTTGTTATTACTGACCAGTCACAGCAGTTCATTCTTTTATTAAAAAGAACTATGTCTTAATGTTTATATAAAAAAGATGTGGTATGATTTCCAATGAGATAACGGTCCATAAGAGATTTAAATGACACTGAATACGCATTATGTATATTTCGACATGTTAGATCCTTCGTTTCTCCTCTAATATACGTTGCGGAACATACTAACTACATATATTTTGTTCTTCTATTGATAGGCTTTCGAATGAGGTATCATGTAAATATGTAATTATGGGTTGAAGGGTCACAGCAATCCATTGCATCATTCAAAATTGGCTATTTCTTAATCTTCACGGTTATTTTAATTTGTGCTCCGTAATCTCGAGCTCCCTAATGGTCATTGCGGCACATATTATTTATAACCTAAACCATTTTGTTTCTCGGTCAATGGACTTTCAAATGGTTATAACGTTTTCCTTAATTAGGGGCTGACGTTCTCAGCAGTCCATTTCATTATTTAAAATAAGCTACATTTGTATTTCTTAATGTTTACATGTACATTGTATTTCGATTTTTAGATCCTTCGTTACTCTCCGCGTTGCGTAGTATATACGATTTGTTCCTCTATGATTAAGCTTTCGAATGAGCTTGAAGGTATTTCTGTAATTATAAGGCTGAAGGGTCACAGCAGTTCATGTCATTATTTCAAAATATTCATTCCGTTATTCAAAATTGGCAATTTCTTTCTTTTCACGCATTTAAGTCATCCGTTACCTCTCTAATGGTCATTGAGGGACATATTATTTATACATTTTATTTCTCTATCAATTAGCTTTCACATGTTGTATAAAGTTTTCCTTCATAAGGGGCTTACGGGTCGCATCAGTCCATTCCATTATTCAGAGTATAAGCTATTAATAAAGCCATAATGTTCACCCGTATTTCGATTTTTAGGTCCTTCATTACTCCTCTGATATACGCTACATTTGGTGACCTTCGGCTGTTGTGTTTTCTATGGTCGGGTTGTTTGACACATTCCCAATTTTATTGCAGATCATATTGACAAAATATCTTTTGTTCCTCTTGTAATAGGCTTTCAAATGAGATATAAAGTCATATGTAATTAGGGCTGAAGGTTCACATCAGTCCATTACATTATTAAAAATATCCATTCCAGTTTTCAAAATTGTTTATTTCTTAATTTTCACGCGTATTTTGGTATTTAGCTCCTCCGTTACACATCTAATTGTCATTGGGGCACATATTAGCTATAAACATTTTGTTCCTCTATTTATAACCTGGCAAATGGTGTATAAAGTTTCCCTTAAGTAGGAGCTTACGGGTTGCAGGAGTTAATTTCATGATTCAAAAAAAGCTATTTTATAATGTTCACCCGTATTTCGATTTTTAGGTACTTCATTTCTCCTCCAATATGCGTTGCGGAACATATTAACTATATACCTTTTGTTCCTCTATAATTAAGCTTTCGAATGAGGTTAAGGGTATTTCTGTAATTAGGGGCTGAAGGGTAACAGTAGCTCATGTCATTATTTCAAAATATTCATTCCATTATTCAAAATTGGCAATTTCTTTCTTTTCACTCATTTAAGTCCTCCGTTACCTCTCTTATGGTCATTGAATGACGTATTACTAATACATTTTGTTTCTCTATCAATAAGCTTTCACGTAGTGTATAAAGTTTTCTTTTATAAGGGGCTGACAGGTCGCATCAGTCCATTCCATTATTCAGAGTAAGCTATTAATAAAACCATATAATGTTCACCCGTATTTCGATTTTTTAGGTCCTTCATTACTCCTATGATATACGCTACATTGAAAACCTGTTGGTGACCTTCGGCTGTTGTGTTTTCTATGGTCGGGTTGTTTGACACATTCCCCATTTCCATTCTCAATTTTATTACAGATCATATTGACTAAATATATGTTGTTCCTCTTGTAGTAGGCTTTAATGAGATTTAAAGTCATATGGAATTAGGTCTGACGGTTCACATCAGTCCATTACATTATTAAAAATATCCATTTCAATTTTTCAAAATTGTCTATTACTTAATATTTAGGTCCTCCATAACCCTTTTAATTGTCATTAGGGCAGTCCCCGCACATATTATCTATAAACATTTTGTTCCTTTATTTATAACCTTGCAAATGGTGTATAAAGTTTTCCTTAATTATAGGGGCTTATGGGTTGCAGAAGTTCATTTCATGATTTAAAATAAGCTATTTTATAATGTTCACCCGTATTTCGATTTTTTAAAGGTAGTTCTTTACTCCTCCAATATGCGTTGCGGAACATATTAACTATATACGTTCTGTTACTCTTTTAATAGGCTTTCGAATGAGGTAAAATGTTTATTTGTAATTAGGATCTGAACTATCGAAGCAATCCATTCCATTATTAAAAATTGGCTTTTTTTATTTTCACGCGTATTTTGGCATTTTGGTCCCCTGTAACCCTATTAAAACGTCATTGTGGTTTCTCTATCAATAAACTGTCTCATTGTCTATAAAGTTTTCCCTAATTAGGGCATGAGTTACTGCCTCTGAATAACGATACTATTACTGACGAGTCGTAGCAGTTCATTATATTATTAAAAAAGCTATTTCATAATGTTTATGTATATTTTGACATTAAGATTCTTTGTTACTCCTGTAATATGCGTTGCGGAACATATTAACTACATACATTTTGTTCCGCTATTAATAGGCTTTCTAATGAGGTATTATGTATATCTGTAATTAGGGGTTGAAGGGTCACAGTAATCCATTCCATGCGTACATGTTATATCTAAAATAAGCTACAGTTGTATTTTTAATGCTCGCATGTATTTCGATTTTTTGTCTTTCGTTACTCCCCCGCATTACATTTTAACTATACAGTTTTTGTTCCTCTATAATTAAGCTTTCGAATGAGGTTAAAGGTATTTCTTAAATTAGGGGCTGAAGGGTGGCAACAGATCATGACATTATTCATCCATGCTTTCATTCAAAATTCTTTCTTTTCACGCGTATTTTTGTCAATTAGATCCTCCGTAACCCTTCTAATGGTCATTGCGACAGCAATGAACTTTCAAATGGTCATAACGTTTTCCTGAATTAAGGGATGAAATGTCGCAGCAGTTCATTCCATCATTTAAGAGAATTTAATCTATTACTTAATGTTAATGCGTATTTCGATATGAAGGTATCGTTACTCCTCTAATATGCGTTGTGGAACACAGTAACTATGTACCTTTTTTCCTCAATTAATAAACTTTTGAATAAGGTATATATAAAGTATATCTGTAATTAGGGACTGAAGTGTCGTTGCAGTCCATTCCATTACTTAAAATATCCATTCCATTATAATCAAAATTGGCCATTTCTTCCTTGTCTTGCGTGTTTTTTCCGTAACCCATGTAGCAATCATTGTGACACAATCGACATGTTTTATAATCAGTGGATAAATAACAGCAAATGTCAAGTGAAAATACATATTTAAAAATAACCTTAATCTTATATATGTCTTGGTTTTCAGGTCGTCCATACATTTAACCTTCACTTTTTATCTTGAAAACAGAAATACAAACTATATCATTATTCATTATACATCCCTTAACATTGAATTTTGACTACTGAAAAATTAATAATGGACATACATCAGTGCAATGCTTTCTGGTCTTAAATTGTCTGATCTAGCCAAAAAATCCTTGCTAAAAATTCTGCATGACCTCCTACGGCACCTATAAGTAGTTAAAGATTTGATGTTACGAAACAAATTAATTTAATTTATGACCTGCATGCACGTATCGCTTAGAAAACGGCCATATACCATAAAGTCAATATTAATCATCGATGTAATTTGCTCTATGGGATGTTTGAAATTTCAACGGAGGCAATTTTTTGGCATGACAAGCCAGCCTCTTAGCGATAAAAGAATATTTTGAAAGAACTTAGCATTTTGCTACCTTTTATTCTTCAGTTCGTTTTTAAAACCTCTTTGTTTCTCCAATTTGAAAAATAGAAAATAAAACTATATATCAAACGAAAACTGAATAAAGTGAGAAACAAGTTTCTTTCATTAGTGAAAAATACTGCTTCCTTACTTATTTCAGAGTTTGAACACTTGGTGCTTAGTTTCACTTCATTCGTAGTTGACAAAGATGGACAGATTCCATGTCGAAGGTCAGTGTCTCTCTCCGGGCGTCCAAGTTTTTTCTCTACATGCCATGAAATAGCGAATAATGATAAAAGTGGCGTTAAAGACCAACAATGAACACACCAATCATTAGATATCCTTCGCGTTTCACAAACAGATCATAGTTTTGTTAAACATAAATATTATTATTTGAAATTGAATTTGACAATAGAAATTTCCTCGAATCGTTTAATGGTGAATCCGAATAACACTGTAATATGTGCCGCTGGATATAAACGGGCTCAAACTTTAATAACTTTCAACAACTAGTGGAATAGATATTTTTAAAGCAAAACTATCTTAATGTTTTGTCAGCTACCTTTAGGAAAGCAATAAGTAATGAGAAGATATATAAGATTTCCAAGGATAAGGTTACATTTCTTACTCAAAGTCGACACCTAATAATGTAGAATATCTATTTCCAATAGAAAAGAGTAATTCTGAGAATAAATAAAGCAATCGCTATTCAAAAGGAGCATTCGCTAACTGAGAAGACATGTTTGGAGGGTTGAGATCTCGAAAAACATGTTAAACCCCGCCGCAATTTGCCCCTGTCCCAAGTCAGGGGTCTCTGGCCTCTATGAGTCTTTTATTCTTAGTTTCTTGTGTATAATTCGGAGTTTAGTATGACGTCCATTATCACTGAACTATATATAATATACATTTTGTTAGGGGACCGGCTAAAGGACACCTCCGTGTGTGGAAGTTTCTCGATACATTGAAGACCCATTGGTGGCCTTCCGCTGTTGTCTGCTCTATGGTCGGGTTGTTGTCGCTTTGACACATTCTCCATTTCCATTCTCAATTTTATGTCTTTGACTAGCAATACTTTGAACCACTGACAACGGTCTCTTTAACGATCCCATGCTCAAAAATGACAAAACTAAAGAACAAAGTATATTGTCCCTGCTAGCCTGAATAGTGTGGGTTTCAGCTCGAGAGTTCCCACTAAAGGCATTTGTTTTTTAGATAAAAAGATTTGTGATACCCAGTCTACAAAATCAAACAAAAGTTCAAAATCTGACTCTCGTCTGTACTAATTGTTTCATTGGCAATTATACTACATTTTCTCATTATTATGTTGCTGCATAAATGTCTCTAAGGATGAAACTTCTGTTGGTGGTTACGGTTCGGAGATGGGCTATTCTGCCCTTGTCAGATTTCTCATACAAGTGTTTCTATATTAGTATTCTAGTTAGAAGAAAATAGCTTGCAGTTATCCGCTATCTCAAGAAGTTACACATTTGCATTAAATAACATGCGATGAAATAAACACTTGAAATGAGTGAAATTCTAAAGATGTCGTAGACATGTTGATTTATCAATTGATTAGGATAAGATATCTTGGTTTTCAATTGATTGCATCCGTGTCGTTCTCTCACAAGTACAAATGAAGATCTCGATCATTGTTCTGTTTATTTCTGTGTCATTTTGTCTCTTGTGGAGGGTAATCACACCACCTAGTCGTTTTATGAAGATCTCGATCATTGTTCTGTTTATTTCTGTGTCATTTTGTCTCTTGTGGAGGGTAATCACACCACCTCGTAGTCTCGATTACCCAGACGCTTGAATTTTACAAAAACGTCTGGGTTTTCGCAATGGTAAAAATTCTTATGACAGATTTCTGTCAGAGACTCGGAACATTTTGGATTATTCCTAGACCCTATGAAAAGTAACGATAGTATCCGAAATGATAGTTTGACCCACAACATCCAAAATGGCAGCCTCCATGAGTGCTTGTTTTTTATCGACTTCAACCACAGAACATCAACATGCAGCTAGCATATACGTGTTAAAGGGTCATGGTGTAATTAATGTGTTGTCAAAAGGCAGTAGGTGAATTGTAGGTTATAGTTGATAGGTTTACAAGCAAAAACAGTAAAGTCGCGCAACATAAATTTATTGAACAGTTGAACATCTGAGATCATCTGAGCACAGGGTTTGAAACAAACCCCTGTGATCTGAGTTTCAAAATAATTTTAATTTAATAATTGTATTAAAAAGACAATGCCTCCAACAGGTTAGGAACAACCCCTCAATTGCATGACTATCCCTTAGGGAGCTACCATTTGATTTTTATGGGGGGGGGGGGGCTAGGATGAAAAATTTTGTCCTGAATTTTTTTTTAGCTGTAATATCTGTCCTGCCTTTTTATTTTTCACTCTGTTCGGTTCTGTCTTTTTTTTTTAGTTTATCCTGACTTTTTTTTACCTCAATTGCCGTCCTTACTTTTTTTTTTTGCAAATGTCTCATCCTGCCTTTTTTTTTTACTCAAAACTCCTGTCCTGCCTATTTTTTTCAAATTTCATCCTAGCCCCCCCATAAAAATCAAATGGTAGCTCCCTTATATGAGTAATACATTTGAAGTGATTAATTTTGTTTTTGTTGTAAAAGCCACTTTTTAGTACAAAATTTATGTCAAATGAGCATATATTTATATTATTTGAAGAAATGTTTCCCATTGGCATTGAAAGAACTATTTACATCTATCTGGTATCGTAAGTTCAAAACATGTCCAAGAGTCCAAATAATTTTGACACTTTGAAAGACTATTTTATATTTTTGCTTACATGTAGATGCAAAAATTATAGGACTAGGCATGTTTTTTCTGTGATGCCTTCCCTCTCTAAACATTCTTTTTTAAATTTGTATGGAGCTTGTGTACCTTATTTGGTCTTCTGTCAGTCCTCTTTGATTTAAAGTCTTTAATATTGTATTTCTTTGTTACCCTGGTAATGGTTTATAATATGAATAAAACACTGCAAGTATGCAACAGCTGTACAAGGTCTTATTTTATTGAGTAAGACCTCAGACTATTATTATAGACAATTTTTTACTCCGGTGATTCAATATTTAATGTATAATAAATTTGTTTTATTTTGTAGAGCAAAGCAGTATTGCATTGATCGATTGCTGTCAATATTCTTCTATGGATTTTTGCAGGATTAAGTAACTCATGATTTTATGTACTGTGCATATGTGTGAATTGTAGTCGTATGCCTTTATATGATATACTGAGTTGCACATCAATCAACAGAATTTCACCAGATATTTTTGGCTGTGAATGGTTTTAACTAAAAGAACAGGAAAATCTGATTATTTTATTTACATGCCCTTCAATTTAACATAAATCTACATACATATATAGCCACATCGAGATAGTGTTTGTTGACCTACTTTCTACTGTATTGTTATTCATTGCAATTTTATTTTCTTAATATACCCTAACAACAAGGATTAGAGGCTTGATAGACTTACTAATTCAGTTTACTAGGTTATTTCTTTTTCCTAGTATTTATAGTCATAAAGAAGGACACAACGCAACAACAAAAACTAAAGAAAGCAACACAAACCCTACCAAAAACCATATATTTTCAGTATCATAGTTCCTGATAGCCTTTTATGAAATATTACAATTTCTGCAGTTGGCAATTAGATAGATAGCTGGGTATTTACAAATAAAGCCATAAAAGGCATGCTTTCAAATTAATAGTATTATTTAACCCTTGTATAGTGTTATGCCTTAAGCTTTAGTTCAGTGGTTGTTGTTGGTTCATGCATGTAATTTTTAATTTTCGATATTTTTTGTTTTGTAATAAATTAGGCCGTCAGTTTCTCATTTGAATTGTTCATATAATTTATGTCTGGGCCTTTAACAGCAGACTATATATGGGTTTTACTCATTGTTGAAGACTGTACAGTTGCCTATAATTGATAACATCCACTTGATTTGAACTTTGATTGAGTTGTCTCATTGGCAATCATACTCAAATGTACCTTTGTTGTTGGGATATACAAGTACCCGGCCACGTCCACTCTATGTAGTATTTCTAATTGTATCCATCTGATGACTAGCCTTTTTCAACTGATTTTTTTATAGTTCGTTCTTATGTTGTACTGTTACACCACTGTCCTAGGTATGGGGGGCGGGTTGGGATACCGCTAACATGTTTAACCCAACCACATTCTGTATGTATGTATATATGTGCCTGTCCCAAGGCAACAGCCTCTAATTCAGTGGTTGTCGTTTGTTTTTCCTTCATCTTTATACAACTGTATATTTGTATTACGTTGTATGGGTTTTGCTCATTGTTGAAGGCTGTACAGTAACCTATAGTTTTTCATTGGAAATTATATCACATCTTTTTTATACTCATCTTCTTATTTTTATGCATGTTAAATAGCCTTGTAGGACTTTCAATCTTAGTTCATTTATGTTTTGAAGTTTTGTATGACATCTATTTTCACTGAACTAGTACACATTTTGTTTTAGAGTTCAGCTAAAGCTTGCCTGAGGGAGCTGGATTTTCTTTGCTGTGATAAGAAGCATTGGTGTCCTTTGGCTGTTTTCTTCTACTTAATTGTCTCTTTGACACATTCCCCATATCTATTATCAATTTAATATATTCAACATTAAAGTAGATTTTTTTATTCCTACTTGTCGTTTGACTGTCCAAAGTAGGCATTTGCAAAACTCCTAGATGGTCTGTGTCCATGACATAAACATGATAAACTGTAATGCCACTTATTTTCTCCATCATAACAATTGAACATTCAGTAATTTAGAAATATCAGTTAGATTAACAATGTTTTTTGCCATGTTAGAGCATTTTAAAGCTTACTATAGGCTATGGATTTTGCTCATAGTTGAAGGTTGAAAGGTGACCTACAAATTGAATGCACAATATTTGAACTCTGGTGGATATAAATCTCAGTGGCAATCATACCATATCTCATTATAATTATAAGCATTCAATGTAATGATTACTTTTCAGAATCATATTAAGGTACACTCGATAGTGTTCTTTCTTCATTCTCTTTGGTTTTAATATTAAAATGCAATTTTTAGGATAAGTGTTTCTAGTTTCAAATTGTATTTTTTTAAGCGGGTTTTATGTCAGAAATAAACAATGTAAAACGAAATACAACAAATAGCTACAGCTAATTTATTTTCATGGTATTGTCAGAGGCGGATTTAGAGGGGGCCAGCGGCCCCTGGCTTCCCCTTTTTTGGAAAGAAATTTGGTTGATTATATAGGGAATCACTGAAGCATGACTGGAGTGGGCCGGACCCCCTCTTAGGCAGTCAGTGGGCCCCAACTTATGAAAATTTCTGGATCTGCCACTGATTGTGTGATAAAGTGCTTATTAATGTACTGGAAACAAATAAGAAATATCTATTTAAAATCACTCAAACACCATACCAATTGTCTATTTAAACTTTAAAAAAATACTTGTACTTCATTCAGCAATGATCTTTGTCATTTGTTTTTTCAACATTCTACTCCATTAATAACAAAAAAGTCTTTTTAGAAAATCATACAACCAAAATAACAAATGCAATTTATTAAGAAATGAGAGGCATTGACGACCAAGATGATAATTCTATGGATGCTGTAATGTATTATCATACATGTATGACACTACAATGTAGTATGGACATCAATCACAACTATTGGAGTATTGCACAAGTATTGTAAGCACAGTTGGTCAAATGGTGTCTACCGGTACTCTTGTTTCTTTATTTCTTCACTAGTATCTGAAAAGCAAAGTAAATTATGTGGTTATAATCAGACTATACAACATTTTTGGTAATGGATATCATGAAGTGGCTAATTGTTATTACATGTACAATTGTTACAGAAATATTTATATTTTAAGAGTTTTACCCACAATCCTGTACCAAAATGTTCAGGAAATATTATTACAAGTTTATATGTTTGACAAAATTCTCAGAACTATACAACTATACTGGTAATCGTTACTAGTTTACAGGAAACAGACATATGAAAATTATACAAAGTTATTTTCCTATGTGTAACTTTACATTGAAAATCATTGTGTACAAATAATCTTTATTCTATACCAAGTATGGCTAATTTGACAGAGGTACAGAATGAGACTGTTATGAACTATAAATCATATACAAGCAGTGTATGTTCACTTTTAGCACCTGATATAACCTGGGTTTTAAGAGGGTTGTATTGTGTTTGTAGTCCATACAATAACTCTTAAACAGAGAAACATTCCTTTTGTTTTTCAACACATCTATGTCATGCATTTGTTTCAATTTTTCTGTTTTTGTGAATTGTTTTTTTTTTACTCTCGCTTTCTGACGTTCCATTTAAAATATATACTGGTTGTAAAAAAATATTATATTTGATGGAGAATATCTATAAGTGTTAACTTACTTATCTTAATATAAAAAAAAATCAGGATATCAAGCACAACAAAAGGAGGCTATATTTAACTAAAATCTGGGTTTAATCCATTATTATATTTTACTAAACTAACATAACAATAATGTATGTAAGTTAAACAACAAGTGCCCATCCATGGAAGGATAAATATAACAGATGAAAAAAGTAGATTTTTCAACTATAGCTAATAAAGTTAAATTTATACTTAATCAATAATCAACTGATAGAAGCCAATTGAGAATTTCACTAACATTTTCATTGCAATTAACCCCACCCCACATTATAACTTTGGATCTCTAAGTGTCTTCCCTGGTCCCAATATGCATGCATGTATGTTTAAATGGAAAAGCCTTAAAACAATATGTTGTGTATGTGTTACCTGGTAGATTAATTTGACCTGTCACCATCATCAGGACTGTTGTTCTTTTTCTTCCAAGATGAAATACATGCTTTGTATGGCTGCAAAGCCTTTTGCTGAAATATAATTAGCTCAAGTTTAATAAAATGCAATTTGTGTGAGGCCAATGTCTACAAAACTATACATTTGTTTAGAAATTTTACTGAATAAAGTAATTTTGCAAAACTAAGAAACAAGTTCAAGTAGATATGCAAGGTTCAAAAACATTTAGTCTGACTTCATGTATCTGTATCGGAATAAAACCAAAGAAATTATTTTTCTTATTGGTAATTCATGTCGTACCGGTATTAGGGTGCCAAAAAAATATTCTTAAAAAAACCATTGGTACAATATATTCAAGATATATTTCATATGCTAAAAAAAAAAAGTCAAAAAGTGATAAAACATATCATGCATATAGTGTATGACATTTAAAGTTAAGTTTACATATGTCCGAGGAACATGTCAGTAACTGCTAGTAGTCCTTTGTAAATTTTTTCATCGTCATTTTGCTTAGTTTGGTTTGTTTCCTATTCTGACATAGGACTAAATATGACTTCTTTAAACTGAGATTTAATGTGCCTATTGTTTTTGTTTTTCTACAATGGCTAGCTGGATAGGTTGAGATCTTGCAAAACATGTTTAACCCCAACACATTTTTTCGCATGTCCCAAGTCAGGAGCCTCTGGCCTTTGTTAGTCTTGTATGATATTTAATTTTAGTTCATTTATATATTTCGGAGTCTAGAATAACATTCATTATCACCTTGACCCCATGTTACCAGGAGTAGTACACATTTTGTTAAGGTGGCAGCTGAAGCATGCCTCTGTGTGCGTGATTTTCTCAGTGTTTTGTAGATCCATTGGTGGTCTTTGGCTGTTTTCTGCTCTTTGGTCAGGTTGTTGTCTCTTTGACACATTCCCCATTTCCATTCTCAATTTTTTATTAATAATAAAATTACCCAATGACAGTCAGTTATATGTGAGGCCTCTTCGTTCCCCTATATACATTTGTACTAGGTTTGTATTCTCCAGCCATTCAATACAGATAACTGACCTGGAAAAGATATAATATGTCAGTATTTTACTATTTCAGATGCAACTCAATGCAGATACTTTATGCATAGATTACAATGTACATAGATTATAGATAGTTATAATATACTGTATTCTGTTGGTCATATTATTTATTTCATTCTCAATACTAATCAGCCTGTTATGGCAATCAACAATTGTTACAACGGTAAATCTGTATTTATTTAATTGTTAGTTTCATTAAGTGCATTCTAAATTCTAAATGGCATAATCCATATATATAGCATGAGGATAAATTGTCTTATTGTAAGAAGAATTTCATATTCTCTTGCAACGTCCCTTGATGATCTTTGCTGGTTGGACACAGAATCTATAATCTTAAAAATATGCTTTTAAAATATATTTTAAATAATTTAGGAGTTTGACTCATCTGCATAAAGTACAAGAAGGGACTTCCCTTTAAGCATCAATTCTTGGTGCTTACTGCAGATTAGTCATATTAAATATCCTTGTGATTTGCAGTATAACTCAAGAGTCAAATGTTTTGGTAGTTTTGGGTTTTTTTTATATTGAGATTTCAGCTGAGATTACTGTGTTGTCTCAGATTTCATTGATCGATGCATGAGGTAAAATAACTACAAACCTAATACAAACTGTCAAATATTTTATTTTTATGATACTAGTTGTCAGTGGCAGATCCAGAAATTTTCAAAGTGGGGGCCCACTGACTGACCTAAGAGGGGGCCCGCTCCAGTCACGCTTCAATGATTCCCTATATAAGCAACCAATTTTTTTTCTCAAAAAGGGGAGGCCAGGCCCCCCCCCCTAAATCCGCCTCTGGTTGTTATGATTTTGCAAACTAATCCTTGGTTGCATAAAGGTGTACAAAAACAGTAGGTTGTAACAACCAAGGATAAGTTTGCACCCCCCCCCCCCCCCCTTTCTGAGTTATGTGTTAAAAAACTACCTTTTCCCTATCCTATTAAAAGAGACATTCGTAAACATGAACCTTGATAAGTTAATTGTCTAGTTTCCATGCTGTTTAAACGTTTCATTTTACACTGAACCTCACAACTCTGATCAACTCTGGTCAACCACTGCCGCATGTTATCGTCCATATTCCTGAAGTTTTTCCTTCCGGGAACATGTAGTCAAGGTCATTACCTAATTTTAAAACGCCATCTATGAACGAAATCCAAAGACACAAAAATCCAGACGCTATATTCATAATGCGTCTGGGTGATCGAGACTAACCACCTCGTCGTTTTATAAGTACAGAAAATCTTGGAAAGCTCATTTTTAATTGTTTTATTTTTTCTTTAATCGAATATTACAATCGTTACACCATTTTCCAAAGTCATGAATGCTTGGCGCCTTAAACATGATTTTACCCTGTCACATTATGTATATATATCTATATATATATATATATGTGTGTCTGTTCTTATTTAGGAGCCTGTAAACCAGTGGTTGTCATTTATTGCTGTATATCATATTTGTTTTCCGTTCATTGTTTTAGTACATATGTCATTTTTTTTTATTTGTCATTTTGGAGCCTTTTATAGTTGACTGTACGGCATGGGTTTTACTCATTGTTGAAGCCCGTGCGCACGTGGCGACCTAATGTAAATCTGTAAATTTCAGCGTCATTTGGCCTCTTGTAGAGTGTTGTCTCATTGGCAACCATACCATGTATTCATTTTTTTTAAATACCAGTTTATAGGTAGTCAATTGCACCAGAAAAAAACTTAATATGGGGAATTCTATATGTGCATGTACCACATTAGTAGCCTGTAAAAATCTGTATTCTTGCATTTATTGCTATGTATCATAATATTTTTCCGCTGTTGTTGTACATAAGTTGTTTTATATTTGTCATTTTGCCATTTTGAGGCCTTTCATAGCTTACTATATGTGGTGTGGGTTTTGTTCATTTTTGAAGACCGCGTACGTTAACTAATAGTTGTATAATTTTTGTGCATTTGTTCTCTGACCATGTCTCATTGGCAATCATACCGAATCTTCCTATATAAATATACTAGTTAAGCATGTTTTGTAAGGGAAACCCCGAACGATTACACGGTTAAATAACTGGTGAAAAACTTCATGGATTGTAGAGTTAAATCATCTCAGTGAAGTTAGATATGTCGATGTTAATCCAATTGCGTACCATATATCATTAATATAAGGGACCTATAATCATGATAATCAAACTTTAAATCGTGCCAGTAACATAGACGAAAAGTTCCAGTCGATGAACAGTCCACTATGCGGACTGTGGCGACTGGGCCATGTACTCTGCGGCATAGAAATGAGATGTTCTAATATTATTTCAACTGCATACCAAATATTATGACTGAGCAGCTTTATATGGGTCCATCTTTGATTGACAGACATTCCATCACAACTTCAACATTGAAAGTATATATAATATATAAGCAAAAGTTTCAAAATCGACCATGCATTCATATAATATTCACGGATATGAGTTTTGCTAATGCTAATACATCTGCAAGTTTTTGTTAATTAGTATCGTCCTGAATTTCATGAAATATTGTCCAGTGGACGTGAAGCAAACAACTTATATCCATACATTGTTTTTGATATTTAGTCTATTATATCATAACGCAAGAAATCAAAACCATCCAATAGTCATTTTTTTCGGTTTAAATCTAAACGTCATTCTTGTGTTGGTAACAGTTTGACATTATTACATTGAAAAAAAAAACCAACAGTTAATATTGTTTTATAAGTCTCACTATAGGTTATTAGAACAAAATGAGTATGGTTAGATTATTAAATGCATGTGTAAACCTAATATTATATGTAAAACTGAAGTTTCTTTTCAATTTCCTTCATTCTTTTTTAATGCATTAAATGTATGTGTATAGATAATTTGTCAAAGTTGTCCCATTCCTAGAACATGTACTATATTTTTCTATCTTTGAGTGGTTATCAGAAAATCCTAAAACCTTAGAACTTGTTGTTTTAGCATATGTTATTATCTGCATGCCATAACAGATTAATAGCTTTACTTTGCCTTTTTATAACTGAGAAAAAATCTCAACGGCTTAGATCATGCAGGACTGTATCTTACTGATGTAAAGCTTAAAAAAATACAAATCATAATACTAAATTACATCTCTTCGCACCTTTTGATAAAACTGTTGCATATAAATGTTTAACTCAATTGATATGTATTTACTTAGTCGTTGCTAATGATATAAGTGCGAGAACTTTAGACGGTGCATCATTGAACTGAATTGACCTGCGTAGGCGTAGGTACAATAAAGCTGTCATTTCACTTATCAAGCTTTTAACCACATAACGGTAACCAATTCATCATGCATGCTGATTTTGAGCACGCGTCTAATCGTTACAGTCCCTTTAACAAATACCGCTGTTATAAAAGACCTTTAATAGATAATCAGGAGCGTAGCTTACGTTGAGGCAACCGATGCAACTGCCTAAGTAAAAAAAAATCCTTCACTGTATTTTCTTTTAAATGATTATTGCAGCAAACTGGCTACTAAACAATAATGTAGCAACTTGTTATGTCTTGTTGGCGTGGTTATTGATTCATACCCTTTACGAATTATTCAAGACTTATGGGAACATTTGAATTAACTTTCCCTCCTCTACTTGGAAATGCCCTTTACGGTAGTTTTCTGTAATTCAAGTTTGTCAGAGTAAAAGGAAATCGACAACAGATTTATTTTGTCCTACCCCATTGCAAGCGAAAACAGTGAGTAGAATAGATGAGGATGCAACTCACGAGTCACCCGATCAAATCACTTTACCATTGAATTAGGTCAATTAGTTTATTTTGTGTCAGAATAATTTCTAGTATATGAGGGCCTGGGTGAGGTTTTAAGAAAACAGAAAAATCGGTCCTGAAATTAATTTAAATTTGAAAGAATATGGATTTAAAATGGTGCTAACTTATAAAATAAAGGAAAATCAAATTATTGGCGACAATGATTAAAAAATAAATATTTGATAATCCCATTCTAAGCATTCAAACCATCATTTATAACCGTTGACATGTTCCCCTACGACTATGTTCATTGACTTTGGTACTAAACAAAACAAAATATGCATTTACATTTATATATATATATTATAGTGCACAGAAAATAATTTATATGTTGTGGTTCTCAAGTTTTATTCTCGCTATTTTAAATTCATAGTACGTTTTCACAAGCAGGGAATTTAAAATATTTAAAGGAATCACTAATTCCAGAGAAATATGTCTGTTAGTTAATACATAATGTCAGTTTGTATATATATAAAAGAAAATCAACCGAATGCTGTTCATTTATAATGAAGACTTCAGAATAAAGTAAATCTTAGTTATTCCCCGGTTGGCATGTTCATCGTGAATGAAAAAAAAGTTAAAAATCATTCAATATGTAATTTCAAGACCTTCGAAGGAATACACCACCAAAACAAGTGCCGTGCTACACTTTACATATAGCATATGTTTTTATCCTTGTTTATCCTGAAATTCGTTTGTTCAATCCAGCAGTCATTTTGTGGTGATTATCTATAATTCGTTGATTCGTGACCTACGACCAAACATATTATCATCACTAAACTTATTACAAATAAACCTTAATATTTGCGTTTTTTTTCTGTATTGAACATTTTGTACAGGTTTCTTCTATCCACCGAGCAAGGTCATGATATCTTGTGATATGACGTGTGATGTACAGCCAACTATATTAGAGTGTACTACGGCTTGGAAATATATTGGGAGACATTAGGCATTTGAGCTGGCTTTCTGCTGGGAACAGTATGTCAATATACATATGTATGTACATATGTTCCTGCTTTTTGTAACTGCTAGCAAGTCAGGAAACTGACTTTTCATTGGTTGTCTAATGTGATACCTTCACCGTCGTATTTTGTTATTTTTATAGCTTTGAGTATAGATAGTAAGGCATATAATAAACATTATTATGATGAAATAACATTGAACAGCAACTGTCCCCCCCCCCCTGACCCCCTGCCTCGGTATAAACAGAAGGCAAGCTACGCCACTGGATATTTTCAGCTTCCTTTTTTTAATCATTAATTAGAATATTCATTCTTCCGACTTAGGTATCTTGTTATTTAAAAAGATGTCTTTGTTTTAGATTAAATTTCTGTAATAAATAGGATTTTACCGAAAAGCACTAAACTTAAATATTTTGATATACGTAATTCCAGAAACATCTCTTATTATTTATTATATGGGATGTGATATGACTGTTGTTTCTCTACTATCTGATACTATCTAATATTTGAGACCATTCAGGTAAATGGTATTTTTTTTCAATCAGATTTTCAATCTGTTTTGTCTAAAACTACTACATATAAATTCAACATATTTTTATTTAATATATAACATAAAAATATAAAATCAATTTACACTAGTACAAAAACTGTCTGTAATAAAAAAAAAAAAAAAAAAAAAAAAAAAAAAAAAACCCTCTAGATCTAAATAATCGAGGTCCCGAATTTACAGAAATTTAAATCCCGACATCCCGAAATTAGAAAAAATAAATCTTGGATCCCGAAAGGGTCAATCCCGAAATCCCGAGCTTATAAACACCTGATCCCGACGTCCCTAAAAAGTCAAGCCCTCTCCCTCTGCCATGTAATTATCAAAATTTTCCGAGCTTAACTTGAAACACCCGATCCCGACGTCCCTAAAAAGTCCTGCCCTCTCCCTCTGCCATGTAATTATCAAAATTTTCGTGTTTATGCTGCACACAGCAGAATTTGTTTTCTTTCTTGATACTCAACCCAAACAACTCAGACTAAATGATCTCATTAAACATATTGCGGATAGCCATTTAATAAAAAATTAGTATAGAAACTAACTAACTAAAGTTTATTCAGTACAAAATCCAGCACAAAAGGATCATCGCTGAAACACTTGAGCACATATAAAAAAAAAAATTAAAAAAACAAACAAACAAAAATCATGAAACTGTTATTTGAATTATAGAAAAAAGATATCAGTTTTAACGTCGCACAAAGTGCTATAATATATAGATACGATGATGTCTTAAAAACCTTTTTATTAGATTTTATGATGTAAAACGACAAATTCTATGCGTGGATTAAGTTTTTAGACACTATGAACGTTTTATTCGATTTTGATGAAAACAGAGTCTCTGATGAAAAGACAAAGTGTTTTTAGCTTTTACTGAGAGCCTTAGTCTATACTGTGACTGTGTTATAGTAGTCTCAGGTCTATATTGTGAAAGGCGAACTATTTTAGATTTTAATGCTGCAAGCTTGTTATTCTTTTTACCAGTGCGAACGTGAGCGTGAGTGAAGTAATTTATTTTACAACATTTATCTTTAAGAATGAACTATTTTACTATTTTACTACGTAAACATATATAATCCCCCTGTATATATGTCCGGTAACTAGCCTATTAAACGCAACTAAGAATACATACTACAAGCTATACGTGCAACTAGAAAGTGATCCTGTATATATTAGTGGAGGATATAGTGTACATATTATATTCCTACATTCGTGGTGGTGGGTTTTGTTCTACACGCCGTAGCGGTATGGTTGTCCTACAAAGGATGTGAAGATTTAAAAGAAGAAGTTTACCTTATCTCCCTTCCAGAACTATTTATAGGTGGCGCTGTATACAGCATGGATGCTGATTTGTTTTGTGCATACAGAGTATAGTTTCAGTAAATTACATCCACATGGCGCAAAATTATTTAGTAAAGTTGTTTGATTGCCAGAGGGATGTTACATCATATCTCAAAAGGTTAGGACTGAAATGTGGGCAGAGACAGAACAGAACAGAACAGAACATATTTTGGGCTCGCGGGTCTAAAATTATTTTATTTTTTTTTATTTATGAAATATAGGATTTCTCTATATTTTTCTATAAATGAACTTTATCTTATACTTAATAGAAAAATGAAATAAAAAAATGGGGTCACCGTTCATTTACGCTCACAATCTGCCTTCGAAAGGAGCATACATTTTTGTTATAAATGTCCTTTTTTTCTGTTGAACTAAATAGGAGAAATAGCGGCAATATCGAAATAAAAAAATAACTAAATTACAGAAATCGCTAAAATTTTACAATTATTTAGTCTATGTACAGCTTATTCGAAAACAATAAAAAATATAGGTCACCGATGAGTTAAAAAAGATATTTCAATTTTTATGCCAAAAAATGGCATTTTTGCACCAAAGCCGAAAGGGAGATTATTTGAAGCTTTTTCAATGGCATCTACATTTTAAAAGTCTGCTGGGGCCAACACGAATTGATTTTTTGGAATGATTTTTGTACCATATGATAAAGTAACAGCTACTTAAGGTAATCAATAAAATTTGTAATAAAAAATTAATGTTTAATTTTTTTCTGAAAATCTTATACCCGCGAGCCTCCTTAAGGGCCCACAAGGGGCATACAGAGCATACATGAATAAGGAAAAAGAACATTGATTTGCATAGATACATGGATACAAACAATTTTTTTACATACAGTTACAATACAATTACTAACTCATATTCACAAGATTTTACAGCCGAAATTCTGTCGGAAGGCAATATAATCGCTATGCGGATAATTTGGGCAGTTTTTGTTTAAAATTAATTATGTGGGTTCGTGGTCTAGTATTTAAGATCGATGGCAACAGTGCTAAAGGTCCCAGGTTCGATCTTGACTCGGGGCGCTGGAAATTCAGTACCATAAGTAGGGTGATTTTCATCCTCCCACACACATCTCGGGGACCTAGACTGGAATGGGTATCCAACCGTAGTCTAAAATCGGTCATCTTGTCAGTTCGTTAGGTATTTGTGTTTGAACTTACATAATGTAAGACATGGGGAAACTACGCATTGACGTCACTACAGCGTAGAAAAACAGTGTTGAATACGTTTTTTTCTGCACTTTTGAATAAAAAAACATTTCTTAATGTATGTTTTCATACACCTTATCGCTAATCCCGGCTGACCCGGCCGCTTGAACTTTTGACGTCAACAACAATCACTTTTTCATTGTGGTGTCAGATATTTTGCTTTATGAAGTCAAAATTTTATGGGAACCTGTGTGATATCCAGTAATTGCAGACAAATAGCAATAAGGTGTACATGTATTGTTGTTCCCAATTATTGCTAAAAAATGCCAATTTTCTAATGCTCATTTCGATCCTGATTTCCTTTTGTCTAAAAACATTCTAGAACTTCACAAAATACCACTTCCGGCATCCATTGCTTTGTGTACATTGTTAATGTTAATTATCACTGAACTAGTATATACATGTATGTAAGCTTCAAAGCTATGTCTGGCCTCAAATCTATGTCCTTTCAGCAAATCTATGTCCTTTTTAATATTGCGTCATAGACGTTCCAAATATTCATCCTTTACTGTCTTTTTAGTAAAATAAATATGTGCGGTTTCATTTTTGAAGGCGGCATACAATATTAACACATAAGTCATGTAAAGATTTTAACCACATACATGGAGAAATGACTTAATAAAAAAAGTCATAAGACCGTACTTTAAACAATATTATAAATACCAGCGAAATAATTTAGCCAGATTTATTTACTTAACCATAAACTATATTTGAGCCCTTGCACACACATGGAGAACACATACCAACTTAATATTAAATTAAGGGAAATGACTTATATTATTGGAGGTTTCTCAACATCTTAGGAACGAACGAAAATTGCCCTAACTTAACGTTACTTGCCATAACGAGAAAAGAGGCAGAAATAATTTATTTAATAATATTGGACTATCGGCTGTGTTCTTCTTCCTTTTGAAATGTCTTTTATTTAAAAAAGAATATATACATGCTGTATTTTTTAAGACCATTTAGCATGTTTAAAGTCGTAGACATATCATGCATACTGACTTGATATATATATCATATAATATACAATTTATGGTTCAATCAATGACAGTTGGAAATCTTATTTATTGAAAAATTTTGTGAAAGAATATAAAATATTTAGACCAAGGACATTTATAAAAATATGCACCTTTCAACAAGAATACACAAAACTATTACTTTACGATTGGTCGAGTGCTCCTGTATATTTCTGTAACCTTTTCCTAATAGATAATTTTCTTTTAAATAAATAGTGGTGTTCACGACATATTTATCCAAGATACTCTTGAGCATGTAAATGACGCTCATGCATACGCTCATGCGTATCAGCAAGTCGGACTACTTGGACCTAGTGCACCTTAAGACTATCCTGTTCGGTGCTTTATTTTAGGAGACAGTCTATACCTAAACAATCCTCCTTTATTCGTTCCATATTTATAAAGGATGTGTCGATATAATAAAAGAAAAATACTAAACTTGTGTCATATTAATCACTTTTCAATCCGTTATCAAACGCTAATTAATCTTGTCGTGAAATTCATGGAATACTTGCCACTGAACGTTTAACATCAAACAATCAATCAAATACAAACCAGACGCGCCAATTGTTTTTAACATTAACATTACATAACAATGATCTTTTAAAATGGATTAGGCAGATAAATGAAAAGCATATACGACATGTAAACAAACGAAACTCAACGTAAGAATATGTAACATTCAACAATAGAAAACAAATTGGAACACTAATGTTTACCCACAAAAATAAAATTCAAGGTTGCAAAAAGACTAAGAAATTAATAACTGTTGTCTTTAAACACACGGGTATATCGGAAGAAATTTATCGTGGATTTTATTTTTACAAAATTACTACTCCATAACAATACGTTGGAGAGTTTCGTTCGTTCGTAAACTATGATGTTGAGAAACGTTTTATAAAACAAAAAACCTACAATGCCGAACTTATTAGATGGGCATAAATGTGCACATGGTGAAACAAACTGGAAAAAGGGTTTAAAACATTACACAGATTTGAGGCCTTATCTTTTTTAACGGACATAGATTTGCAAATGACGTCACGATTGAAAATCGGACACAGATTTGAGGCCGAATCTTTTTTACGGACATAGATTAGCGATGGACGTCACAATGGGGCATAAATTTGAGAAACAGACACAGATTTGAGGTCGTACACGCGCAGACCTGAGGTTTACATATATATTTATTTAGCAGTCAGGGGACTTACTGAAATAAGTGATTTTTAAATCACTTATTTGAGTAGCAAATTCGAGGTTTTGTCACAAATTGGGATTTTGTAGTTTTTTCAAAATTTTAAACACATAGGTTTAAATAACATCTTTTAATTAGTAAAATTAAAAAATATGAACTTTTTGCTTCTTTTAAGTAGCAAGTTTTATGCCTTTGATGCTATCATTTACCTGAAAATTCTATTTTAGTTGAAAAAATGCTATAATAATGGCTTTACATAATGAACTGATACTTTCTTAAAAGATTTTTGACAGCAGTGGGAGTATTTTTCCTGTGAAGTTCAAGGTTTCATCTTTCAGATTATGTAATAAAATTCTACTGTTCGCGATAAAAATTTCACTGTTCGGGGGTGTTGAAATTAGTGGGGGTTATTAAAAGAATGATACTTAAAGAAGTGATTTTTGGGAAGGAAATTAAGGTCTGATACTTAAACAAGTGATTTTTATGTCATTATCCTAGATTCAGTACAAGGTCATCACCTGAAATGACCTGGTCATCCTAGACAACACAGATGTTGGTTCTGATAAGTTTAGAAACATAATTAGTCCCTGGATCATTAGTATTCTATATTTAAAGCTACACTAATATTAAATCACTTCTTCTAGTAATTTATTTGTACTACTTAAATAGGTGATTATTAAAGAAAGACAACTCTAACTTCCAACCTTTATGGAAATAATGTTACTTGAATCAGTGATTTAGAAAATCACTTGTTTAAGTAAGTCCCCTGACTGTTTAGGGGACATCTGAAGGATGAGGGAATTTCTGGCTGCATTGAAGACCTCAATATGTGATACAAGGGGAAAATATTAATGAATTTAAAAAAATATTATAATCAAACGATTGTGTAATTACAATGAGTAGTTTTTATACGACCACAAAAATTTTAATTTTTCGTCGTATATTGCTATCACGTTGGCGTCGTCTTCGTCGTCGTCCGAATACTTTTAGTTTTCGCACTCTAACTTGAGTAAAAGTGAATAGAAATCGATGAAATTTTGACACAAGGTTTATGACCACAAAAGGAAGGTTGGGATTGATTTTGGGAGTTTTGGTCCCATTATTTTAGGAATTAGGGGCCAAAAAGGGCCCAAATAAGCATTTTCTTGGTTTTTCGCACAATAACTTTAGTATAAGTAAATAGAAATCAGTGAAATTTAAACACAAGGTTTATGACCACAAAAGGAAGGTTGGGATTGATTTTGGGAGTTGAGGTCCCAACAGTTTAGGAATTAGGGGCCAAAAAGGGGCCCAAATAAGCATTATTCTTGGTTTTCGCACCATAATTTACGTATAAGTAAATAGAAATCTATGAAATTTAAACACAAGATTTATGACCATAAAAGGAAGGTTGGGTTTGATTTTGGGAGTTTTGGTCCCAACAGTTTAGGAATAAGGGCCCAAAGGGTCCAAAATTGAACTTTGTTTGATTTCATCAAAAATTGAATAATTGGGGTTCTTTGATATGCTAAATCTAACTGTATATGTAGATTCTTAATTTTTGGTCCCGTTTTCAAATTGGTCTAGATCTACATTAAGGTCCAAAGGGTCAAAAATTAAACTTAGTTTGATTTTGACAAAAATTGAATCCTTGGGGTTCTTTAATATGTTGAATCTAAAAATGTACATGTACTTAGATTTTTTATTATTGGCCCAGTTTTCAAGTTGGTCCAAATCAGGGTCCAAAATTAAACTTTTTTTGATTTCATCAAAAATTGAATAATTGGGGTTCTTTGATATGCCAAATCTAACTGTGTATGTAGATTCTTAATTTTTGGTCCCGTTTTCAAATTGGTCTACATTAAAGTTCACAGGGTCCAAAATTAAACTAAATTTGATTTTAACAAAAATTGAATTCTTATGCTTTTTTGATATGCTGAATCTAAACATGTACTTAGATTTTTGTTTATGGGCCCAGTTTTCAAGTTTGTTCAAATCAGGATCCAAAATTATTATATTAACCCTTTCACCGATTTCTGCCCAGACAGAAGCTACTCTGAGACAACGGCTTCCCTGGCTACTGTTACTCAAGTGGGAGATCTTCATAATAACTGTCAATAAAAACTTGTTTGTAGTTATTTGTGTATTTATTTCATTCACTTACACCATGTTCACAGTTTTATTCATGTTTTAATAATTTTTTCTTCTTAAAATATTCAAATTTTCAAATTTTCGGCATTTTCTAGGTGAAATTCTCAAAATTCTGCTCTTTGACCCCAAATAGAAATTTTTTAACCCAAAACGGCAAAATTTTGAAAATTTTTATGAGGCTGTACAAATTCCTCACACTGAACGATGTCCATTCCAAGTGTTTTGTACTTAAAACGACATTTTATGTCAAAAAAGTATACTAGTTTGGCTTCAATTCTTCCATATTCTTTCAAAAAAAATGTTCCCTCATTTCAAATTCTCGTAAATTCCGTAAATTTCCTCTGATTTTGACACGGTTTTCAACAAACGGAAGCGCCATGTTTACACTTTCATCCGGGTATTCATCAAAGAAAGATAACTCATGTTTGCACTGTTTTAAGCGGGAAACATAAAAGAGGTATTCCGATCCCGGTAAAACGGGACTCATCGTCAGCTGTCTGAAGCGTGAATCCCGGTAAACCGGGACTCATCGGCGAAAGGGTTAAGAATTGTGCAATAGCAAGAAATTTTCAATTGCACAGTATTCAGCAATAGCAAGAAATCTTCAATTGCACAGTATTGTGCAATAGCAAGAAATTTTCAATTGCTCAGTATTGCGCAATAGCAAGAAATCTTCAATTGCACAGTATTGTGCAATAGTAAATATTTTCAATTGCACAGTATTGCGCAATAGCCAGAAATATCTAATTGCACAATATTGTGCAATAGCAAGAAATTTTCAATTGATTGGAGTTATCTTTCTTTGTCCAGAATAGTAATTGAGTCAACTTAAATCATTGTTTTATACAATATACAATGTATATTCACTTTTACTACCAACTGATAAATTAAAACAATCTTTACCATTCAGTGATAACAAGCACCTTTTGTTACATTTTAATATTTTATGATGTATTTAAATGAGTAGTTATTGTTGCAAACTCCATTAGAAATTTGAATTGAGATCAGTTTTGGAAAAAGGGAAAGGGGTGTGTGAAAAAAAGGGGGGGCGGGTTAAATTTTTCTCATTTGCTCAAAGGCAAAAACAAATTTTTAAGTTCATTAGACCACATTCATTCTGTGTCAGAAACCTATGCTGTGTCAACTATTTAATCACAATCCAAATTTAGAGCTGTATCCAGCTTGAATGTTGTGTCCATACTTGCCCCAACCGTTCAGGGTTCAACCTGTGCGGTCGTATAAAGCTGCGCACTGCGGAGCATCTGGTTGAGTTATCAATTTTTAAAATTTTATTACCAATCAACATTATCCAGTCAGTCTTTTTAGGCAAAATTTTTAGAAAATGGGTGAGGGGTACAAAAAATGATTTTACCAGAAGCATGTACATCCCATATCTCTTTTTTCTTTTCAAATTTCTTAGATATGTATTTTCTCAATCATTTATAACAAAGAAGTTAAAAAAATATGCATTTTGTTCTTCAAACACACAAATTTACAAAATCGACAGCATGGTGAATTTGACTCAAAAAGCATCAAAATATGATAAAACTTTCTTATATTAATACCTACCTATGTATAGTAATTTTAATTTAAACTTATTCAGATTCAGTGGTGGATCCAGCCATTTTAAAGGGGGGGGGGGGTTCCCCAACACAGAGTAAAGGGTGGATTCTAACTATATGCTCCCATTCAAATGCATTGATCGGCCAAAAAAAAGGGGGGATTCCAACTTTCGGAACCCCCCCCCCCTGGATCCGCCACTGCAGATTGGTCCTCTTCATCTTAATTGAAAATATGAACAATGATGAAAAAAAGTTTAATTGTGGATTTGGGTGTTTTTTTCATGATAATAGCCCAAAAATAGGTAAAAATTGATGAAAAATGGGAAAATCATGAAAATTTGGTACTTTAAAAGGGCTGTAGCTAAACATTGCTAAAAAAGAAGTGCACCACCATATGATTTATAATGTCTTTACAAGACTTATAAACCCAAAAATCACTCAGAGGTGTGCATCCTTAATTCAATTTAAATATTTTCATAATTTCATTTTATTTCAGCACAATTACACTGTAAGTGGTCAAGTAACATCAAGCCAAGTAAACGTGTGCAATAATCCAAATTTAATTGTACGACAGTCTCCTGATTCATACAGCACACCTGCAGGATCAAATGTATCTACTTTGAAGCAACTCACAGAGTCCCATTGCATAACAACTGAAGAATATGAAGTCAATTATCCTATGGTAAGTTATCAGAGAGTGTTGGCAGTTTCTTAAAACGTTGGAGATTTGTTTGCCTCACCTACTATAGTAGAGGGAATTATGTTTTCTGGATATTTGTTAATTTGTAATCTTTTTATCTATCTATAGTAGAACTTGTAAACATGAGAATTGTATTGAAAGCAAATGTCAAAATTAATGTTCGTCTTATATTTGTAGGTCAGACCCAGACGTGAATTTCTTGACCGTCATTGTACTTAAACAAGTAGGTGCATCATGGGAAGTGTTAACCAGAAAAGAGGTAAAAATTTCTCTGAATTCAGAAATTATTTCCATGATTTTATTAATGCCAAAACTGCACAGCACCAGGTTTCACAATAATTAAAGCTTTTATTCATATTTTCAGTAGTGATTTTATCTTTATTGCAATCAACATATTTAAATACTGTAAACATAATAATAAATGAAGAAATTTATGTCAAGTTTTTATTATTCATGTTATTGTAAAAATGCTACCATATCAATTTTGACACTATAAAAACTTGCATTCTTAATTTCAACTGGTTTATGTGTAAATTGAAGGTCTGTAGTTATCTGAAGGATTACATTGGTAGCAGACAGTTGTATAATCGAAATGACCCTAGTATAGTGTTCTGTAAAAAAGATCCTCTGGGAAAAGTATTTGGAGTTGATAAGTTTACCTTCACAGAAGCAACGTAAGTATTTATCTATAATTGTATACATTATCACTGAACTAGTATACATATTTGTTTAGGGGACAGCTGAAGGACTCCTCAGGATGCTGGAGTTTCTCTTTGCATTGAAGACCCATTGGTGGCGTTCCACTTTGTTGGCTCTATGGGCAAGTTGATGTCTCTTTGACACATTCCCCATTTCAGTCTTCACGACGAGTGGCAGCCCAGGCAGCCCAGGCTGGTAAAATTGCTCTCGGGCCTGTAAAAATCAGACCTGCAGGCCAACAGAATCTAACTAAAAAATTTCAAAAATTGAGCTGCGGGCCTGTAGATTTAGCAGTTCAGCGTGAAGACTGCCATTTCCATTCTCAATTTTATGTATATGTATATAATATGCATGTTCTGTACCATTGAGGCCACATTTAAAAGAATGTCTGTTTCCCCTCCCGCGGGTCTACTCTTTGTAAACAAACCAGGCAGGCAGGTAATTTTTTTTTCCATGGTTTGACTTGTCCACTGGAGGCCACTTATCAGTTGTTAGTGCTCAATTTGAGTGTATTTATTTAGATTATCAATCCTTTTGCTTTCAAGCACTATTCAAAATATGCACATTTAGTGCATAAAACTAATGTAGCATTAAAGTGTATATTTACTACTTTCTGATTTGACAGTTATTAAAGCTTTTATTAATAACATATTTTAAAGTACAGCTATTTTTAGAACCAGGCAGATCTTAAAAAAAGTGATTCATCCAATATTCCAATTCTCAGTTTTTTGTGTATAAATATCTTCACTACAGTATTAAAGATAAGAATATACAAAAAAAATCACCAACAAATAGTAATACAAATAAAAATAATGATATTAAATCACTAGTTGTTCCTATCATTCCTTTGTAAATTGCACACTATTGAATGATGCTTATTTGGATGAACAACTCAGAACCCAGTATAATTATACACCAAATTGAAGTTTTATAACTTTTCTATGTTTATCATGTAAACATGGTAAAAGTGTGTTTTTTTTTAATAAAAGTGTAGAAAAAGAAATTTGAAAATTTGTTAGTTTGCCTGAAATTATCTCCCTTTTCCCGTAAAATTATGGAGCTCTCTTACTTGAAAACCATAAAAGGTCTATTGTTTATATTCCATATCAACAACTATGGAAGCAGACGTTGAGATGAGATGCAGTTTCTCATGCTTTAGTAATGTAAAATGTGATACATCAATCTTCTATCCCGCTGAAAACGCTGTGATTTTGAAAAAGGAATGCATTAAGGATATAAGAAATCACCTAATTTCTAACAAACTGGGAAAATTTACAAATTTAAATGAGGGACATTTAATTTGCTTTCGGGCTGGAATATTTTCTGTCATGGGAGAATATTTGGGGTGTCCGAACCACAGGTATTCTCTCTGTATGAAATGGAGGAGGAGCAGCATATTATGTGGTCATCCTGACCACAAGGGTAAATCCAAGCCTGAATCCGACCGGGCAGTCACGCCTCAGATAAGCCACCACATTTTGAGAACCAGAGGAGTTGTGCTTCCAATAGGATCAGGTAATCATCTCAAGTTTAAAGATAATTAGGAGGCTGTTTGATAACTTAATAAAACTTCAGAACCCAAGCCCTTAATTTGCAGTGTAGTACTGACAATTTTTTTAAAGAGTAATGTGGGACAAATGTGGGGGTAGAGTGAATTAATCTTAATTTTCAGTCTGAACTGTATCATGTCTGTTCGCCCTAATAACACATTTGCCCTGAGTCCGTTTTCTAGAAAATATTAATATTCAGGGCATCGAAGTTGAATAAACTTATTCAGATATTCGGGGGGGGGGGGGGGGGGGGGGGGGGGGGGGGGGGGGGGGGGGGGAGCTATGCTAAACATGTATTTTTAAAAAAAAATCTAAGTAAGTTTACATTTTGTCTTGCTAGTACTAGTGGCTACATGTATGCAATTTTTTAAAGTCTGAACATGAAAGTAATATATTGTCAATATAGAACTTCCAAGGTCTGAAGAACCATATTTTTTGTCTGTATTATATCATTTAAACCAACCATTTTTGGAGTAATTTAGGTGCCTTTCAAACCATATGTGTACACCATGTACACATTTACTCCAAAAATGGTTGTTTTTTATGATATAATACAATGTAATACAGACAAAAATATGGTACAGGGTCTACTGAAATGTCTGCTTTTCTTGAATAGAACTATATATACAGTTGGGACAAAATTTAAGATGTGGTCTTCTGTGACATGTCATACATTTATGAATGTGCCAAAATTTAAACTTCAATCCCTGCATACAAGTGTTACTGTAAAAAATTTAGAAAACAATCAAAACTTATGAATGCAACAATGATTTCCCCATATACATGTTCATTATTTATATATTTCTTGACAATCTGTTCATTGCATGATTTGGTTTTTCACAGAATAAAACAATTGTAGTAATAAAATTATATTATCCCTAGGCCCATAGACATGATACACTTATTAAATTTAAAATAAAATGTACAAAATTTTAAAATTTATCACACACATTTGTACTTTTTTTATAAATTCAAAAATTAGCTTGAAAGTGCAAGTATCAAAATTATTTCTTTTTTTTATATAGGTTTGTGCAAAAATTGCAGACAGATTGTTACCAGAGAAATGGAAGAATCTATCTGGCCAAATTTTGAGGTACAACTTAAATGTGTACATGTATTATATAATCAAAGCAATACACCTTATCACTATTTATCTGCCATTACTGCAAAAATTCCAGTAAAATTTAAACGTCTGACATGATAGATAATATATCTGACACCACAATGGAAAAGTTATTGTTGTATTATCTCATAAGTTTAAGCAAAAGAGGTTTTTTGGTCAAGGGGAACAGATTTCCAAATACTGATATGGTGTATATATATACATGTAAATGCATACCAAAAAAAACCAAAACAATCAAAACATTTTATTTGTATTGACACAAAACATTTTTTTTTAATTTAAAACAACAGGCCTGAAGGTTATAAATTGTAGACATTCTGCAGAGAACTAAACGCAACCTTCAAAAATGAGCAAATCCCATACCACGGGGGGGGGGTCTCTTCCTATATAAAGGTATATACATATGTGCTGCTGGAATGGGTCCCTTTTTTGATCCGTCAAATATATCAATGGGGTGCAATTTTACCGAGGAAATATATCAATAGGTAGTAATTGACCGATTGTGATATATCAATGGGTCATAAATTTCAGTTTGTTGTGCAACGATCTTCACTGAATTTCCCAAACTCTTTGTCATTAAAATTTCCACATCTGCTGAAACTTATTTACACAAGTTTTGATATTGATTAAATTTAATTACACTGTCACAATTAATAATCTTCAGTAAATTACCCAGTAGATATTGAACCTTTTGCACTAGTTGCGTCACATGAGTTGCGTAACACATCGATTTATTTGCACTTAATTTGTTGCGTCTATTCTCATTGACATTGTGTGTCTTGCTTAATCACTTTTAATTTGTTGAAAGAATTTGTCATTATTTGATTGCCAAAATGAAAGACATACGAAGCATTGACAGAGGGAAATGTTTAAATTGTCATGAATGTGAGGAATTTACTGGAACTTTAAGATGTGATTATTGTGACTGTGTAGCTGCAAAACACATTCGAAAACAAGAGGAGGAAGCTATAACGGGAGATGAATCAAACAAACATTTCAAATTGGACACTTTGGAACATAGTGGTCATAGTGATGTAGGATTAACATCACTGACGAGTGGGTTCGAGAATTTAGAAGAAAACTGCGTAGAAGAAGTTTCAAATGGTATGTGCAAACTTAATTTCAACCAAGTGTTGTATTTTTATTTGTTCGTCCATAATAAACAACGTTTCACGTTTAGGGGACGACCTTTTGATATTCTGGAGGGGGGGGGGGGGGGCAGGAGTTTTTGTTTCGGATGAGTTATTTGTTTTCATTTTATGCCAATCCAACGTTATTTATTTTTCGCCGCGTAACTGTTTATTTTCAGCTTTTGCCAGGACAAGTTATTTATTTTCAAAACCTGTTATTAATTTTCAAAATCCTGCCTGATGAGTTATTTATTTTCACTTTATGCTTAACCAGTTTATTTATTTTTCACGGCTTCGCTGCTCAACTATTATTTTTCAGCTTTTGCCAGGACAGGTTATTTATTTTCAAAATCCTCCTCCCCCTCCTTGGCAATATATCAATTACAATTTAAATATTTCCATTAAATATGATGTTTTGTAAAGAAAAGACTTTTGAACTAATTTATTTATGTGATATTTGGTTAAATTTTGCAAGATTGATGAAATGTGAAACCATTTTTAAAAAAAACTATGTTTACATAATATAAACATTAACTGACCCTTTTAAAGTCTGACAATTGTAACATAATCTGATGAAGACTGTGTAAAAGACTGTCAATATAAAGATTAAAATAAGACTGTACATGTCTGGTGTTCAGAAGTCAGTTTCACAAAAAAACTTAAGACTAAGATTGATCATAAGTATACTGACTTGTTCATGACTTACGATCAACTGTAGTCGTAAGATTTTTTGTGAAAATGACTGCAGAATCTTATTATATATCAAAAATATACAATTCCTTGATTTCATTTTAATAAAAAGAATGAAGTCATTTAAAATGATATAACCAATTGTTTTCAACCAATTGTTCAGAGAACAATTGATGGTGGTGGTCTTTCCCCATTGGTTAGTTGGTTGGTTATTTTGCAAAAATCATTATTTTTATTGATTGATCGGCAATCTGTCACACAGATAAATGGGGGCCAGTATTACACATTGTACTTGGTAAATTGATTGATAGGCAATCTGTAACACAGATAAATGGAGCCCGTATTACAGTGTACTTGATAAATAAATTTCTAATCATGATTAAATGATTACTCTGAATCATGATTTGATTGATTAGATCTTCATGAAGATCGATTGAATGGTAATTAATAGTAAAACTGGATTGATTGATCGGCAATCTGTAAAACGTCAATGGGGCCCGTATTACACAGTGTTCTTGATTGATTGATTACATGGTCATTTTGAATCAAGATTTGACTGATTAGATCTTTATGAAGATCGATTGATTGGTAATACATGGTAAAACTCGATCGATTGACTGGCAATCTGTAAAACGGCAATGTGGCCCGTATTACACAATGTACTCGGTTGATTGATGCCTGATCATGCATGGTTGATTACATTGTTATTTTGAATCATGATTTGATTGATAAGATCTTCGTGAAGATCGATTGATTGGTAATATATGGTAAAACTCGAGCGAGCGACTCCGTCCGTCAGTCCGTCCCATGAACTTTGTATATATGAAGTGTGATTATAATAAAGACACCGACCTACTGTCTGCTGATACTTCCATTTAAACCAAGAGAGGAAGTATTCTTAGCACGACACAGCGTGCATTATTGTTACTATTTAAGTGTTTATAAATAATGCATTTTATTTCTTTTGCAGTTAATGATAGCATTTTCCATGATGGGATTTCAAGATTGGAGAGTCTTATTAGTGAACTAGAGAAAGAAGAAAATGAAAAATTCAATGTAAGCTGTAAATTTAAAGTTGTTGAGGAAGATGGAAAATCTATGTTTTCTTGCTCTCTTTGCAACAAAAATTACAAGTTGGGAGATTTTGGAAAGAAAATCCAAAATGTTAAATTTCATGCCAGTTCAAGGGGACATTTGGCAAATGTTTATGCAGCTGGGCAGATATTATCAGATTCTGATGAATATTGCGATGACGACGATTTGGATCCATGTATTGCTACGGATGAAACTCAGGAAATACATGATAGTAGTGATGATAGTCAAGATGAGAACTCTACATATACGCCAATGAGTAAGTACATTATGTTCAAAACAGTCTATTGACTTAAGGCACCTGAAAACACGTGTGCCTGAAAGTATATATGACAGACTATGGTCATAATTCTTTTAAAAGTATTCTTCAGGTTCTAAATTGTAAGATCGAACTATTTTTAGACAAATTTTGCGATCAATATGTCATCATACATGAAACAATTTTTAGTCACTTGTTTCCAATAACAATAATTTTTAGTCACTTGTTTCCAATAACAATAATTTATAGTTCTACATGTTCTTTAAACAATAGTTTGTTCTGTGGAATTAATTATGCATAGGTGTTAAAATGATTTCTTGCCTTTTGACAAAAAGAACAAATACAAGTTAAACATATAAAAATATATTATTAATATAAAACATTTTTTGAAATCCCTAGTCAAGAGATTTGTCAACACGACCTCAGTTCCATTGAATGTTTAAAAAAAAACAGACTATTATAGCATAGGTTTAAATTGCACAAGTTTATTCATTACATAATCATGATAATGTGAATACAAAATGTAGATGTCTTAGAAATTCACGAAAATGGAAATATCTAAGAAGAAAAAATCGTGACATGGAACAACACCTTAATATCATTGTTGATTGTCATTTTTTTAATATTATTCGATATTCTATTTTTTTGATTGGATACTTGTTAAAACAATAAAAGCAAACACAACTACAAATGTATTGTTTTATCCAAAAATCAAAGCTTCTTAATATAAAACAGAGATGATTTTTTTTACTTGTATCTAATGTAACCTTTATCAATATATTTCAGACATTTTTGAACCAACAAGTTCAGAATTCATGGAAATGCATGAATGTATAGATGTAGCAATCGACAATTTTGAAGAACACTCTGACCAGAATAGCGTTAATATTGATGACAGTATACCGAGCTCTTTACAGAAACGGTAGTTTAATATATTTAATATATATATATTCAGGAATTCTAAGGCGATAGTGATTTACCGTGTCATGGGACATGCATTTTCTCTCTCTCATAAAACCTGTACACATGTAATGTACGCATTATTTATCTATGTCACAGTTGTTCTTTGTGGTGAATGTTACTGATATGTCTGTTTTTTAGTCTACAGTGGTGTGATGTATGTGTTATTTTTTACACTTGCCATACATGCGGGAGGTTTGACTGGCCATAAAACCAGGTTAAATCGACCATTATTTTCTGGAATAATGTCCTGTGCCAAGTCATGAATTGGCAACTGTAAATCAGACAGTCCGTTTCTGTGTTTTGGTGTTAGGCTTTGTGTAATTATGTGTTTGCTGTTTTCTTGTGGTTGGTTGTTTCCCTCGGTTTTGGTGTGTTTCACGGATTGTTCACTTTTTATCGTATTATGACTTTGTGAACAGCGGTATACTACTGTTGCTTATATTTATTTATGTTTGAGTACGCTGAATTGATTAAGAAGAAAGATAACCTTTACTGTAACAAACACTGAGGAAATAAGACATTAAAAGAAGTTACATGAGGCTCGCACAACGTTATCAAAGGACTCAGAATCAACCAATCAAATTATTGCCAGGTGTGATTCTGTCACCAGCTATGCTTGAATCACCCCCATCAGTACCCGAAAATGTGTGTTGCTAGCCAGTGCTATATGCACAAAAAACAAACCCAATAAGTAAAACATCTTTATATTATATAAATGTTATAGTTAAGCATGGGAATTATGATAAGATTCTTCACATACTTTTACTGAATACAACCATGACAACTATTAATGAAAGATGTACAAAAGATCACTTAATTCAATGGAATTTCAGAGACAATTAATATTTTTTAGACAAAGAATAGACGCAACACTTCTGGTTCCAGAACATGGCATCCAACATAAGTCAACTCTTGTAAAACTTCTAAATGAAGACCCAAATTTATCAAAAGACAGGTATGCAGTTAATTCTTACAGATACATTAATTTTTGTCAGATATCTTTCATGCCCTTAAATATAAGCCATACAAAAAGGCAGTGGCTATTTATCAAAATATCTAATTATAGCAGGCAAAATAGCATATTTCTAAAGCAATCTTCCTTTTAAGAAAAATCAAAAACAAAACCAATGCAGATTGTCTTAGAATTTAAAAAATAATTTTACAAATTCACTCATATACAATGTATAAGTCGTTATACACAAAGAACTGACAAAGCGGAAAAATAAGAAATTTTAATCATAGCCGGCAAAATAGCACGATGCCGGCAAAAATGTCAGCTGCCTACAAAAAGATTGATGAGGGGTCCTTGCAGTGGGTCATTGATGCATACACCTTTTAAAAAAAAACAATGGAATAATCGATTTGTTTTTAAAATACATACGGAAATGACTTACAAATTTATAATAACATTTTCCTGTGGTCGCAATGCAAAATATATGAATAAAGGCGGGTAGAGAGCAAGGAGGTGAACTGTGGTTTATTTTAATCAATAGTACAGAGTAAAGCGATGCTTGGGGCTGTCTTGATTTGATTTGTGAGAATCATGACAACCGAAACATTGAAGGTCATGCTCTGACCTATAATTGCATACATTAAATAACTTGGGTCTTGGACGGAGAGGTGTCTCATTTGGTCATTGGCAACATAGCATATCTAATGTTTTGGCCTTCTTTTACTTTAAGGGTCCCTATACTTTAGAGTTAAGGAGCATTCGTGGTTATGGTTAGGTTAGGGGTTGTTTTAGGTTAGGGTTAGGGCTAGTGTTAGGTTTAAGTATGGGTTACGGCAAGGTTTGAGGTTTGAGGTTAAGAATAGTAGAGTTCTTTATGGGTTGGGATCCCTAAAGTAAAAGAAGGCCAATGTTTTTTATGTATAAACCCAGTGTATAAACCCTCTTTCATGGCATCATGCGTATGAATTCCTACATGCATAGGAAAACTAGTTTTTTAAATATTTATGAAATATTTAATTTAGGCAAATTTTAAGTGCATTTGAAACTTAAAAAAAGCCTCCAAAAATGGGTTTAATTTCGAAAATTGACGATTTATATTTGTTACAGGTTAGTGCGTGTACGACAGGCTGCCTTACCAAATATGGCCAAATCGGCACAATTAGGAACAGACAACGGCATTAATCTTTTTGAGGACTTCGCCTATGTTGATAGGACAGCAAAGACTTTTCAAATTGGACGCATCCAAAGGATGCAAAGAACAATTGTAGCTAAAAACAAAAGGCAGTTGGACATAAAGATACGGTTTCTTTTTCGGCAGACTTTTTAAACGACTTACAAATTACATTTTCAAAGTACGAGAGGATAAGTGAAGACACGTACAAGATTAACATATTTGAAATAGTCTCAATAACAGCCTCTGATATCATATGCCATGTCAATTTAACATTTCAATCTGGTGTATTAATTCTTTCTGCAGAAGAATTATCTGTTATTGAGCAATCAGTCGAAAAGTTAATGAACACAAACCATGGTAAAACAAAAGAAGGTAGAGCTACAGGACAGAAGAGATCAGTTTCACATCAACATGCATTTCAGGACTTTGACGGGAGATTTTGCTGAAGTTTTTATCCCGTCACATTCTGAATCGGACAATCGCCGAAGTTCAAGGATACAGAAGCAAATCCACTACATTACATAGGTGCAAAACCACCAGTTTTCTATTACTTATAAATAAGAAAATGTGGTATGAGTGTCAATGAGACAACTCTCCATGCAAGTCACAATGTATAAAAAGTTAACAGTTATAGGTCAAAGTACGGCCTTCAACACAGAACTTCTATTACTGTTTGTTAAATTAAATTTTTCAAAAAATTGTGCAGAATTTGCTTAACTTTTCAACTGATTGCTCATAGAGCAAAAAAAATGCATTAAATACAGGTTTATTTCCTCAAAACTGCGTGTTTTTGGCTCATAATTATAACCAGCTGTGAAGTCATATTGTTTGTGCTATTGCACCTTCAAAACAGTGTTTTTACTTGTTATTGTTTGAAAAGTTCAATGTTTCATATAAATTAAAGTGTATTGTATAATTGAAAAGTGTTTTTGATGTATAATAAGATTGTATATGCATATAGGTACTATTTGAGCTGATAAATA